>NC_072479.1:63471944-63776851 GCF_027574615.1 Eptesicus fuscus | reverse complement strand
GTTCCCTCTTTATTAGATAGGATATTTCCCTCAACTCATACCTGTGAACATATAGCAGATCCAAAATAAACAGGGAAAAAAAACCAAGCTGGTTTATGGATAGCTTGCTTTGATATATGGGTACCAGCTGAAAGTGGACAGCAACTCTACTATGTCTTATTCAGGGAAGTATTGAAAGACATTGGAAAGAGAAATTCTTCCCAGTGGCCAGGGCTTGCTTGGTTTACCTGTTCATATACATTGTGTAGAAAGAAAAGTAACCCAAGGTTACAATACATATGGATTTATGACTCTGGCAAATAGCCTGGCAGACTAGTCAGGGTTGTGGGAACATGTGAATGAACATAAGGGGAGCGATCATAAAGTGTGAAGATCTTTGTATCATATGTTAACACTCATAAGAAAGCATTCACTACAAAGGAGGAATTAAACCAAGTAGACAAAATGACTCAGCAATTGATGTCAGCCTCCATCATTGGACACCCCAGGTGGAAAAAAAATGTATGACATAGCCTGTCTTTGCTCTCTAAGCTTCTATGTCTGTGTTTTCAGGAAATTGTTGAGGTTGAGTCATCAAGGCAAAACATTAACTAGGAATAAACTCGAACAGGCATGCTGGCTAGGCAGTCTCTATTTGAAGAAACTAGAGCTGCCCACTGAAGACATATCACGTTAGGGAAGATGTTTTGTCTGTCATAATTCAGAGGGACTTTTCAGCAAAATCAGTTCATTGTGCTCATTAAGACAGCAAAAACAATCTGTCAACCTGACCTCTCCACCATTGTTCTGTGAGCTTTGGAGCTGTCCAGACGCTATGGGGATACCTGCCTCCCTGGCAGATGAATAAAATACTTCAGGGCGATGCTGCTAAAAATAGGAATTTTTAAATAAGTGCAGCAAGCCCTTTCCTCATTCTGCCAAGGTCCTCAAAGACTTTCTAAGGATATTGGGTTGCTCTTAAAAAGATTACCTTAATTAAGGAATATTGGATCAGATGTCTGTTTTCATATAAAATACATGTTTATTCCAGCCTCTTGAGACCAAAAAGCAAAATATGGAAGATTAGAAAAGGAACAAAAATAGATCCACAGATGCAGTCCTGTTTTTACTGCACTATTAATAATATATCCCATGTTGAATAGATGCAGAAATATCTGATAATTCATGACTGGTGGGAATTCATTTGTTCTAGAATCCTAAGGGTTGCTATGGCCGTGGACGGATATGCATTCCTTGGGGTTATGCAAGCAATTTCATCAGTGCCTCTTCCAGTGTGGTCATCAGGAGAAAAGACAAGCAGTGCTTCCATGGGAGCCAGATCTGACATTGAATTGTCTCCAAAGGCAGATGAGGGAGACACCAGGCCATGCTTCCTGAGGCCTTCCTTTCCAAGCAGTGTGTCATGGGGCGTTTGTTTTATTTGGTTTTGCAAAACCAATTTTCACACCAAGATAGCAGTCTCTGTACTAAAACCAGCAAAGACTGGCATAAGTACTTGGTCATTCTAACAATCTGTAAACAAAAATGCCTGTGTACAAACACACACACACACACACACACACACACACACACACACACACAGTGAAACATTTCTGCACATGTGGTAAGGTGATGATTGGATTTTCTGAGTTTATAATGTTTCATTGACAAAGTGGTAAAAAATTAAATGTATTGATATTCCTTCAAATGTTCCCCATGAAGCACATTTGGTTCATGGGCTCTTTCTCCCTTTGTGGCTAAATCATGTCTTATAAATGTCTATATTTTAAATAGCACCTTCAATAAATATGTACTGCATGGATGGATGGATGGATAGATGGATGGATGGATGGATGGATGGATGGTGACAATGTAAGTGGTGTGATAGCTTTACATGATGTATGGTTTTATCCCTTTTATTTTCATAATTAATCTCTTAAAACTTGCTTGCCCAAATTATTCAGACCTCCCTGAGGTGTTTTCACTTCAAGTGTTCACCCAAGAGGCCACTCAGCTCCATGCATTTGAGAGAAGGGGTAAGTTGGCCTAGTCCATTATCATTATTGATTCCTTCATTGCCATATGTGGTTGCATTGGAAATTGGTCTATCTTAATCACATGGGTTATTTCACATTGATGAGATGACACTCATTAGAATTTATAGCCCTTAAAATGTACCTTAAGGGGAATGACCCACCCTTGACTTCCCAATGAGAAGGTATCTTAGTTTATCCTTATATGCAGGGCCATTCTTTATACAAAGCATAATTCAGTGGGTAGGGTGCTGGGTCTTGAGAGTTCTCTGGTCTTGGTGTCACAATGGCCTTAAATCAGTCCTGTCCCAAAATCAACTTTAATCTTGGTGTTGAGCCTACAATCTCCATTTCCATATGGTGCATGCCCCTTAGGGGCTATGAAAAGTTGACATAAGTGGAGCCATTTTAAAATAAAGCCAGAGCAGCTATGCCAGCAGAATTGCTTACACGTCTTGCTCCTTGAACCTTTGGAAGGTTTGGACTTGGGAAAAATAACCTTTGGACTGGGCTGAACCAACATTGTCTTACAAACTATAAGGCCAATAGGAAAAGGAGACGTCCTGACAACAAGAACTGAAGACAGAATCAATAACCAGCCAGGTATAGCTAAAGAGTAACTCAGCTTGTCAGCACCCATAGAAATTTCTTTCTTCTGTTCATGTAATTATTACCTTCCTTTTCTCATAAATCCCTTGCCTTCACCCTATAATTGGGGAACTATTTGGGATTTGGGTTTCAGCCTCAATCTGTGCTCTCAGAATTGCATTCATTCTGATTCCAATAAGCTTGCTGCCTCTTATTTTGGTTTTTTAATTTTAGTCTACAAATAACCTACCAATAACTTATTGTTTCTTCCTGCCAAGTGACACACTGAAATTATGGGAAGCCATCATAGAGTTTCTGATAATACCAGTACTGACCCTCAACAGAGTGATATCTCTCTTCCTCCAGGAGGCGTCTTGGCCCCAAATTTAGTTTCTTCTACAAGGTATGTTAGGGATTTCCCTCTTCAGGCTACCAAATGTCCTATTCTTTCTACCACAATGGAAATCAGCCTTACGTTACCTAGCAAGGACTACTCAAATCATACCTAAACACTGAAGACCTGCTACAAGATAAACTGAGGGCTCTAGCCAACAAAGAAAATACAGACGCCAACTCTCTTGCCACAATAATTTTGAGTTCAGACTCCCCCGTATTGCACTGCGATGGTGACAGTTAATGAGTATTAAGTACATTACTGTGTGCCAGGCCCTTTGCTAAACATTTTATACACATTAGACCATTTGATCCCTACGTAGAGTCTGTGATAGACACAACTATCTCCTTTTTTACGAATTAAAAAACTGAGTCCAAGAGAAGGTCAGGAACTTGGACAATGTTGCAGAATCAATAAGGGGTATAGGCAAATTCAAATTAGGGACAGTTTAATTTATAGATATGTAAATTAATATGTAAATTTATAGATATATAGCTACATATATTGTGCCATTCTGAGCTATATACTCAGACTTCTTGCAGGCAGTGAGGTGGGAAGACAGCAGAAGACATGGCAAGGAGAGATCAGTGAGAGGCTCCTGGTGCAGGTCATTCTGTCGTTTTTGTTTTATTTTTGCCTGTGTCATTGTGTTACTTTGCCATGGTCCTACAAAATAAATATTTTTCGTGTCTTGCTTGCAGCATTTCTTAGAGTTTAAGGTGAAGAAGTCTAAGTCTACTGAATCAAATTTGATTACAAACATATTATAGCCTTCCATTCCCTGCAGTATTCTGTGCGAATCAGCACATTTAAAATTCACACATGTTGGAATGTGTTGTTTCTTTGGCCAGTCTTTGCTCTGATATGATCTTACTGTTTTACTCCTTTGGAAAATCAATTTTCTCAAATGCAAATTCTAAAAAAAAAATGCTGGTGGAAAACTGCTTTTAGCTTTTGCTCTATGCTTCTGTTGGCAGAGAATTTTACATGACACCAAAGAAAGGCAAAGAATTTAAGCAAAATTAGAGATTATTTTTAATGGTCAAACATCCCCCTATTGTGCACAGTTCTATATTTCTGTGAATGTCAGGATTTACATAATCAAATTACTCTTTCTTCCTCAAAACCATTCCTCCTCTCGCATTCCAGAACTTGGTGCTACAAGATATAAAATTTACTTCAAAGTGCTTCAACATAAAGAGGTGCAAATGTGTGTATGTTTATTTAATGTACGTTCTAGGGCCGTGGTTGGCAAACTGCGGCTCGCGAGCCACATGCGGCTCTTTGGCCCCTTGAGTGTGGCTCTTCCACAAAATACCACGGCCTGGGCGAGTCTATTTTAAAGAAGTGGTGTTAGAAGAAGTTTAAGTTTAAAAAATTTGGCTCTCAAAAGAAATTTCAATCGTTGTACTGTTGATATTTGGCTCTGTTGACTAATGAGTTTGCTGACCACTGTTCTAGGGTTGTAAGTTGTCCTGATAGAAACTTTCATTTCTAGGGTGGTCAGCTAGCAAGTTTTAACATTAGATCAGAAAGGCCACACAACAAAGTGCTTTCTACGGCATCCTATCTAAGTTCATCTCTGATTTGATGTTAATGAATGAATGCCAGAAGTGAACTCTCATTGGTGAAATTAATTATATTAAAGTTATGATGATAGTTTAATGATACTTCCCATTTTTACATGAACCCAGAATCTAGAACCTAGCAAATCATGTGTCTTGTCCCCTTAAAGAAGCCACTTAAGACCTAAGAGAGCCCTCTAAGTCCAATCACTAGATCAAAGGTTACCACAACTTGCTTCTAAAATATTGTTCAATCTGCCTCAGGTGAATATTTCATGCAAGTTGTGGTGAGTCACTTAAGAGAAGAGATGTAAATAAGATTATAAGTCAAACTGAGTGCACCATTTTATGCCTGCTTAGGAAATATTTAATTTAATAAGTGTCTAAGTGTGTGGCAGAATTTGGTTCTGTAGGGAGTGGCTCTATGGTTAACCCTCAGGGCCACAAACAAATCCCAGCTTGCAGGCAGAGCCTTCTTAGCTTAATTAAGCTTAACCTTATAGCCTTCCCTAGTTCCTTCCTAGGTAGCTGATGGGCTGTGGGAGGTGCAGCAAGTGCTGCCAAAGCAAGGTGAAACTCATAAGAACATTGTAAACATGTTGACTACTACCCTTGTTTTGATCTTCCTATAAAATAAAGCCTTGGCTTTAAGGCTGGTTCTTTCTGTGTCCTCATCCAGGCACAGGAGATCCACCGAGCCCCAGCTGTATTCTCTTGTCTGTCTTTTCTTTAATCCTTCACCACCCCTCCTCAGGCTCACCAAACCCTTGGCTGTGCTGGCACAGCACAGGTTCAAGACCTGCGTTTATGATAACATTCTACCTTTATTGTATAGCCCAGTGGTCGGCAAACCGCGGCTCGTGAGCCACATGCGGCTCTTTGGCCCCTTGAGTGTGGCTCTTGCACAAAATACCACGGCCTGGGTGAGTCTATTTTGAAGAAGTGGCATTAGAAGAAGTTTAAGTTTAAAAATTTGGCTCTCAAAAGAAATGTCAATCGTTGTACTGTTGATATTTGGCTCTGTTGACTAATGAGTTTGCCAACCACTGGTACAGCCTTCATCATCTCAAACTTTTAGAGACATTAATCTATACAAGCACCGAAAAGGGGCTTGTCCAATTGGCTTAAGTCTGTTTGCATTTGGTTATCATTACCACTTATCTACTTATGCAAGCTAGAAACCTCAGCATCAGCTTTTTTAGTTTTTATTCAGTTGTTGTTGTTTTTTAATAAATTGAAACTGGCAGCAAATCTAAACCTTTCTAATATATTTCTAATACCCTCCTCTCTAGGTATCCACAGCTACCCACCCAGACTAGCTTTGCATTATCTATCACATGGATTATTGCCACAGCCCCACAACTCTCTTTCATCTTGTGTGATTTTTTTCTCTAACATTTCTGCCACAATATTTCACCAGGATAATCATGTCACCCCCCTGTTCAGAAACCGTCAATAACTCTCTTCCCCCCTTTTCTTTTTAATAGGATAAAATTAAATTCTTAAATTTGGAATTCAAGGACTGCCACAGACTAGCACCAGTTTACTTTTGGTGTCCTAAGGTTTTGCTGAAGTGCAAATGGATTGTCTCCTCCCAGTTCTCCCACAGTTTCCACACACACATGCCAATCACTGCTAAGGTCATTGCTGTTGCTCCTGGTGGTTCCTCTCTCTAAAATACACACCTTTCCTTCTCCGTTCTTCAAAGCTTAAGGTAAATGTCACTGTACCCACTAATCTTTCCTGATCCCCTTAATCAGAAGTAATCATTCCTGTTTCTGTTACTACGTCACTACATGTATCTGAGTTTGATTAGTTGTTTTATTCTCCCCTCCCCCTACTAAATTGTGAGTGTTTGGAAGGCAGGGATCACATGTTTTTCACTTTTTGTTCCTTACAGCACAGTGATGATAGGTAGTTAGTTGGTATCTTTGAATTGCAGACTATACACTCACATTCAGTTTAACTTAGTGGTTTATTAAATGTCTACTCTAAGAGTAGCGGCAATAAAATTTAAGTGGCCATAAGGACCATGGTGATGGTAGTGGTGGAACAGGAGTAAGAGGGAGTTATATTCACAGATTCTACACCCCAACCCCCAAGATACTGATTCAGGATATAGGACATGCACTTTCAAACAAACAGCACAGCTAATTCTGAAGCAGACATTCCCAGGACCACATCTTTGGTATATGAGTGGTTGGTAGGGCATGAACAGGGAATACTAGTGTGAGTCCAGGGAGAAGGACTTGTTGGCACTGGGAAAGAAAGCCTAGAGAACGAGTGGACCAAAGGGTAATTGCTCCATATGTCAAAGTCAAATGCTTTCCTATGTAACAGTAATAAACAATTTGAAATAAAAACACACTACTCTTTAAAATAACACCAAAAAATTTAGGTGTAAATCTAACAAACTATATAAAGATCTATACACGGAAAACTACAAATCTCTGGTAAAAGAAATCAAAGAAGGTATAAATGAATGGAGAAATTTTCCATGTTCAGGGATTGGAAGATTCAATATGATTTAGGTGTCAATTCTTCCCAACTTGATCTGCAGGTTCAGCTCAATTCCAATCAAAATCCCAGGAAGATACTATGTGGATTCTAAAGTTTATGTGGAAAGGAAAATGACTCAGAATAACAAACACAATACTAAAGAGGAAGAACAACATTGGAAGAAGCTACATTAATCAAGGTAGCATATCATTAGGGAAAAGATAGACAGATAGGTCAATATAACAGAATAAGAGAGGTCAGGCTTAGACTCACAGAACCAAATAATCTTTGACAAAGGAGTCAAGGGAATTCAATGGAAAAGGATAGTCTTTTTAACAAATGGTGATAGAAAAAAAAATTGACATCCATATGCAAAAAAAATTAGTCTAGACACAAATCATATACTTTTCACAAAATCAACTCAAAATGGAACACTAACTTTTCATGTAAAATGAAAAACTATAGAACTCATTGAAGATAACAGGAAAATCTAAGTAACCTTGGGTCTGGCAATCAGTTTTTAGACACAAGACTAAAAACAGATTCATTAAAAATTTGATAAGTTTTATTAAAATTAAAAAAATTTGCACTGCAAAATATACTGTTAAAAGGGTAAAAAGAAAAGCCAGACAGGAAGAAAATACAAATTTTTAAAAATGTGGTATCAAAATATACAAAGAACTCTTGAAACTCAATAATAAAAAGCAAACAACCCAATGGAAAATGGACAAGACATCTAAACAGAACCTCAAAGAAGATATACATATGGCAAGCAGCATATGAAAAGATTTCGACATCATTAATCATTAGGAAATTGCAAATTAAAACCGTGAGATAATACTAAACATCTATTAAAATGGTTAAAACCAATAAAATCTTATTATACCAAATGCTGAGGATGAAGAGCAATAGGAACTCTCATTTATTAAGTGGGAATGCATAATGATACAGACACTTTGGAAGATAGTTTGACAGTTTCTTACAAAGCTAATCATAGTCTTATCATGTGTTCCAGAAATCATGTTCCTAGATATTCATCCAATTGATTTGAAAACTTAGGTCCACACAAAGACCTACACATGAATGTTTATAGCACCTTTACTCATACTTCCAACAACTGGATGAAACCAAGACATCCTCAATAGGTGAACAGATAAACTGTGGTGCATTCATACAATAGAATATTATTCAGCAATAAAAATAAATGAGCTATAATACTACAAAAAAAGGTATGGAGGAATCTTAAAAGCATGTTAATAAGTTAAAGAAGCTAGTCTGAAAAGCTGTATTACTGTATGATTTCAAATTATTTTGTGTATTTGACATTCTGGAAAAGGCAAAACTATAGAGATAGTAAAAAGATCAGCTGTTCCCAGGGGGTCATATGTGCATCTATGTATGTGGGGCGGGGGGTGACTAGGCAAAGCACAGGGGACTTTTAGGGCACAGAACTATTCTGTATGATATTGAAATGGTGAATACATGATGCTATGCACTAGTTGAAGTCCATGGAACTTTACAGCACAAAGAGTGAACCTTAATGTATGCAAATATCTTTTTAAAAACATTATTTAGGAAAGAATGTGACAAGAGAATCTAATTGTATTAAAAATTTATGAAACAAACATGCTAAAGTGGATGGTGGGCAAAGGTGCTGACCAATGTGTGGAGTCTGCAAGACTACAAACAAAATGAATTGCCCATAAAAACTGTATCTTCCAGGTCACAGGTTAACAATTCTGATACTGCTGCACATGCACTGGAATTGAACAATTAAGTAAATGAACAGGGGATAGTAGGAACCAGGTTTCCTCCTATTGGAGTGGGAATTTACAGATGAGCAAGGGAGGAGGCTAGAATGATCCATGTAATAATGGATTAGAGCTGGAGACAGCAGTATGATGAATTCAGTTTAACTTAATATAGTTAATAATGCAGCACAGAAATATGTATAGATACATGTATATATACAGGTTGGATACATCATATGTTTATTTGCTCTGTCAATGGAGAAAGTCTAAAATAAACAACACCCGAGGAACAATGAGGACATTTAGCACTTAGATTGTGATTTAAAACCATCTATACTAATAAAAGAATAATATGCTAATTAGACTGGGAGACCTTCCGGATGTCTTTCTGGACAAAGCCATGGTGGTGGGGCCGAGGCAGAGGTGGTTAGGGGTGATCAGGCCAGGAGGGGAGGGAAGTTGGGGGTGATCAGATCGGCGGGGGGTGGGGAGGGTGCAGTTGGGGGCGAGCAGGCCAGCAGGGGGAGCCAGTTGAGGGCAAGCAGGCCAGTGGGGGGGCAGTAGGGGGCAATCAGGCCATCAGGGGAGAGCAGTTAGGGGCGAGCAGGCCATGAGGGGCACAGTTGGGAGCAAGCAAGCTGGCATCCCCCGAGGGGTCCCAGATTGGAGAGGGTGCAGGCCAGGATGAGGGACACCTGCCTCCCATGCACGAATTTCTATCTAATAAAGAGGGAATATGCTAATTGACCATCATTCCCTTACAAAGATGGCAGCACCCACAGACAATTAGGAGGGAAGATGGCAGTGCCCACAGCCACAAAATGGTGTCCCCTCAACCCCACTGGGGCAGCAGGCACACGGCACGGCCGGGCCCGCCCCCAGGCGGGTCCGGCCACTTTGCATGCCTGAATCCGGAGTCCCCCAGTCCCCTCAGCCCCCCAGCTGCCCAGGGCCAGCCTGAGGCACAGGCAAGCCTTGGATGGTGGCTGCCTAGCCTCCCAGGGCCGATTCAAGGTGCAGGCAAGCCTCGGATGGTGGCTTCCCAGCCGCCCAGCACCGCCTGAGGCTCAGGTAACCAGGGCCGGCCGAGGCTTGAGCTGCCAGCAATGGCAGCAGCAGGGTGTGATGGGGGTGTCACCTTCCCCTGCATGCCAGGTCACCTCCCGCCCATGAGGGCTCCCGGACTGTGAGAGGGGGCAGGCCAGTCTGAGGGACCCCCCTCCAGTGCATGAATTTTCATGCACTGGGCATCTAATTCTTCTACAAAAGGAAATAGGGCTCCTTAGAGAAATGTCTGGTTTTAGATCTGGGGCAGGAAATACACAAAACGAGCCTGGAGCATGTTATAGTACCAGAAAATAAGGCAATAATCAAAAAACAAACAAGAACCCACATTGAAGGGTATGTCAAATGGACACAAGAGCCAACTGAAAAGGCTCCCAATGTCAAAGTTAAAATAATTTGAGCAACAAAATAAAGTACTGAATTATAGCCCAAAGAATAAACTCCATGAGTCCATGCTGGTAGAAAATTACTACATTGTACACCTTAAAGTCACACAATGTTATATGTCAATTTTATCCTAATAAAGCTTAAATTTTTAAAATAAAATATTAAATAAGTAGAAATTAAAGCTTCCAGCAGTTGAATGATACTAGAATAATGTTTCCCTTAAACCAGTGGTCGGCAAACTCATTAGTCAACAGAGCCAAATATCAACAGTACAATGATTGAAATTTCTTTTGAGAGCCAAATTTTTAAACTTAAACTTCTTCTAACGCCACTTCTTTAAAATAGGCTCGCCCAGGATGTGGTATTTTGTGGAAGAGCCACACTCAAGGAGCCAAAGAGCCGCATGTGGCTCACGAACCACAGTTTGCCAACCACGGCCTTAAACCAAACATTTTTTTCACTAGTGATTTTGTTCAGATAAGAGGTAAATATTTACTTGATAAAATACATTGCTCACATTATTATAATGTACTAGAGGCCCAGTGCATGGATCCATACACCGGTGGGGTCCCTTGGCCTGGCCTGTGCCCTCTCACAATCTGGAAACTCTCAGGGGATTTCAGACTGCCAGTTTCAGCCAGATCTCCACAGGCCAGGCTGAGGGACCCCACTGGTGCACGAATCTGTGCACCAAGACTCTAGTATGCATATAAAAACTTTGGTTAATCTCTTCCTGCCCTCCCCCTCCCTTCCCCTCTGAGATTCATCAGTCTGTTCCATGTTTCCATGCCTGTGCATTGAGTGTCTGCCCCTTGGTGGTCAGTGCACATCATAGCTACCAGTTGAACAGTGAGTCAAACGGTCGCTTAGGCTTTTATATATAGACTAGAGGCCCGATGCACGAAGATTAGTGCAAGAATGGGCCTTCCTTCCCCTGGCTGCCGGCACTGCCTTTTCTCCAGCCAGAGACACCTTTCTGCCTTTGCTCCGGCCCAGAGTCGCCTTTCCACCTTCCCATGCTGCCTAGAGGCCCTGAGCAGCTGGGGTGATGCGGAACACCTGCATCCACCATGGTGATGATGCAAGCATCCCGCCTCTGGCAGTTCGGCACCTGCAGATGCAAATTAATCTGCCATCTTTGTTGGGTTAATTTGCATACTCACTCCTGATTGGCTGGTGGGCATCATGAAGGTATGGTCAATTTGCATCTTTCTCTTTTATTAGTGTAGATAATATTAGGTCACCTTTTATGCAAGAGCTCAAAGGGCTTTACAAGTAAAAAAATACCTTAAATCTGAAAGGATAGATTTAAATATTATATTTCATCAAGAGATAAACTAATAGTAAATGATAAGAAAAAGTAAATATGCTCTGCTCACTCAGGTGCAACACAAATTAGGGCTCATACTAATGCCAATCACCATGATGAGCACCAGGCTCTTTGTGAATAGTGAGTGGCTCTGACAACTTCCATTTCCTGAGGCTTCTGGCTATTTAACAACAACAACAAAAAAAGATGGACCAAAATAGGACTATAAAACATCTTATGGTAAAAAAAAATTGCCTTATATTTCTTAAATTGCTTCAAATTGAAAAATACATACAGATAACAAAGGCAGAAATAAGATTGTCCTGTTTATCAAATAGTAATCAGATTTCTAAAATATATTAAAGCATAGTGTATTACAGACAGGTGGGTCACAAATGTGTCTGATGAATACTTTATCTCAGTTTAATCTCTTATTCTTAATTTTGCACTCGGTATGTAATAATAATAATAACAATAGCATTTACTGAACACTTACTATGTTCTATCTAGGGCAAGCATGTCAAACTCAAAGGCTAACATGGGCCAAATAAACAAGGTTTAAGTTTATGTGGGCCGAAAAAAAACAAAAGCTTTTATTTTCATAGAAAGGTAGGTTTATTTTGATAGAGACATGCTGAATACAAAGGGCTGAAATAAATGAGTAATCATTAACATGAAATAATAGAACATTTTAATAAAAATTAATATTTTTTCTTGAACATTAACTTACCAGACACTGAATAACTGCACAAATTAATAAGTGTAACAAAAATAAACGTATTTTTCTTGTTCTCCAAAAGCAAAATATTTCCTGTTGCACACAGCAAACAAGTTAGTCCAACACTAATGATGTGGCAATCGGCTGCTAAAATATTCGCTGCTAGTATTAGTGGAGAGAAATGGTGCTGCTGCACATAAAGGAAATTAATGCAACACGATTATAGTAATCAGTCATTAGCAAACATTGTAGTTCATTATTAATAATTAGAGTCCCGGTGCACAAAATTCGTGCACTAGGGTAGTGTACCACAGCCCAGCCTGCATCTCTCCAATCTGGGACCCCTTGGGGGATGTCTGACTGCCATAGGGATCGGCCTAAACTGGCAGTCGGACATCCTCCTCACAATCTGGGAATGTTGGCTCTTAACCACTCGCCTGCCTGCTTGCCTGATCACCCCCTAACTGCTCCTCTGCTGGCCTGATTGATGCCTAACTGCCCTCCCCTGCCAGCCTGATGGTCCCCAACTGCCCTCCCCTGCTGGCCTGATCACCCACAACTGCCCTCCCCTGCTGGCCTGGTTGCCCACAACTGCCCTTCCCTGCTGGCCTGATGGCCCCCAACTGCCCTCCCTTGCTGGCCTGGTCACCCCCAACTGCCCTCCCCTGCTAGCCTGTTTGCCGACAACTGCCCTCCCCTGCTGGCCATCTTGTGACAATGTAGGGGCAGCCATCTTGTGGTGGCCATCTTGTGAGGACGTGAGGGCAGGAGGGCCACCTAGGCTTTTATTAGTATAGATTATGTATAACAGGATATTGTAAAAATTAAGTTATGAAATTTTTATTAAAACATTTCTTACATACTGTTTTATTGGCTGGACCGCAAAAATATTCATTGTGGGCCTCATGCAACCCGCAGGCCTCGAGTTTGACATGTTTGATCTAGGGACTACTAAAACCTTCCCAATAGCTATGAGGTAGATAGTATCATGAACTTCATTTTAAAGGTGAGAAAATAAGGCATGGAGAGATGACTGTCACAGCTGGCAAGAGTGGATCTGATACCTGAACTCTGGTGTTCTCTGTGTATAATCCCATATTCCATGGCCTCTGCCTCTATGCAGGTGGATAAAATCATCCAGAAAGAACCAGAAAAGGTCTAACATTAAGGCTTTTGTGCCTGTGAGAAGTCAGTCTCACCCTTAGTGGCACCAGCCCAGTTTTGATCCCACCCTGTGGAGCCACATGGAGGAGGAGGGGCACTACACAGCCCCTGCTGCTGTGTCTGTCTCCAGGGAAAACACCACTTGAATTTGCTGCCAGTGGCCACATGAATAATTCAGGACTGTGACCCAGTGCTGCAGCTGGTGTGGGCTGTTCCTCTCTACCTGGTGGCCCCAGGAGACCTGTAAATTCAGTTCAAGACCTCAAATGGCAAAGAGAAGAGGACACACAGCCCTCCCAGAGATGCAGTCAGTAAGGACAATCTGGTGAGAATTATGCAAATATTGTTCCTCCTGGGAGTCTGACCTTGCTGATGAGCATAAAATCTAATTCCCTTCACCATTTCCTGAGAGCCCGGTCTCTGCTGACTGCCACAGCCTACCCGCCCCTTCCTTCACCAGTCACTTCAAAATGCTGCTTCTCAATTACCACACTGTTTACTTCAGAAGCTTCATTAAACTCTGCGATAGGGGTGGACCTCCCAGAAAGGAACTGAATTTCAACAGCTTTGATTTAGAGAGCAACCTGATTTTCTATTTTAAAAATAAACAAAGAAAAGCCCTGCAATTTATCCACCTACCTTGTCTCCATTGCTAACAGGCCTTTAATTTTTGTTTTAGTGGTGAAAGACCCCAGCTCCGTATCAATTTCTTGTTGTTGTTGTGTGATTTTGAACAAGTTACTTAATCTATTTGTGACTTGGTTTCCTCATCTACATACATGGAATACTAATACCTCCCTCACAGGGTTATTGTGAGGATTAATAAGTTAGTAAATGCAATTAGTGTGATCAGTATGACTATTACCCTTGAGGAATAGAAATCAAGCACCCTACCCAGTGTCGATTATGCGAACAAATTCACCATTCGATGGGCATGAGGTACATCCTGTGGTTCTGTTTGATCTATACCCTTTGTATGGATGATGCCTAATTCTACATGTCCAAGACCACTCTTGAAATTTAGATTTAAATATGCAAATACCTGCTAAACATATCCACTTGACCCTCATAAGCATTTTATATTTCGTGTGTTTAAAACTTTTCCACAGACCTTCCTATTCTATTGATAATTTACTTTTAAAATATTTCTTTGTAAACAGTCTGAAGTATTTTTAAGTTTTAAATAGCTGTACAAATTAATTCTAATCTATGCCCTAGGTGGGTTTAGTTAGTATTTGAAGTATACCATCAGAAAGCAAGCTTCAAGGATGGTTACTAAACATTTGAATTATTCTTATCAAAATCTAAGACCTTAGAATATATGTAATTAGCCTAAGGCAGTGGTCGGCAAACTCATTAGTCAACAGAGCCAAATATCAACAGTACAACGATTGAAATTTCTTTTGAGAGCCAAATTTTTTAAACTTAAACTTCTTCTAACGCCACTTCTTCAAAATAGACTTGCCCAGGCCGTGGTATTTTGTGGAAGAGCCACACTCAAGGGGCCAAAGAGCTGCATGTGGCTCATGAGCCGCAGTTTGCTGACCACTGGCCTAAGGGATATTGGAACTTAAAAAATAATTATTAAATAAATGAATGTATTTAAGAAAGATGACTAGTTAGGAATGTCCTACAGGCTCCCCCCCCTCCCCCCTCCTCACACAAACCTGAAAAATGAATCCAGCAATTACCTGAAGCTAATGTGCTGCGGGTTCTGCACCCCCTACTCCACACAGGACCTTGTACCCTAACCAGACTAGAAGGTCAGCTGCCCCTTCTCTCAGGAAGCACCGAAATCACTTCCCCTACAAGGTGCTGGCCAGGTGCCTGGTGCAGAATGTGGCACTATTTTTGTGTCTCCTTGCTATGGTGTTTGGGCATTGCACAGAATTTGGCCTCAGACTTGTTTTCAGGGTAACACACTATCTGGTAGCAAGGTTGTGGGAGGAAAAAAAGCATAGACCACACCTACCTCTGCTCCATCAGAGGTTAGCATACTCACCAAATAATCTGACGTCTTCTGATCTGCCAAACTGGCTTTACAACAGTTTGCATCTATGTCTTGTCTGATGGCTGCCCCTACAATTCAGCCTGATGCTCAAGTCTTGAATGTGATACCAGAGAGAATGGGCCCTTGCAGAGTCACAAGCAAAGGATTTCAAGGACACACGTGTGGGAGAAGTGCAAGTGTAGTGGCAAGACTTACTAGGGTGAAAAGAAATAATATGCCCTCAGGGATGTAGAGAGTGGGCAGGCTCTTGTAGCAACTTCCCTGAGGTCCTGGTTAATCCTCCATATAGTTTCTCGGTTCTTGAAACAGGCAGGATGTCTTCCAAACTGTCCAACCTGTTTGCTGGGTTTTCCCGGGGCTATGCTGGGCCCTCCCCATCCAATCCCTTTCCTGGATTTTCCAGGGAGAGGAAGGTCTGGCCTTTATCCTATCTGATCCTTTTCCCAGATTTTCCCAGGCTAAACTCCTCCCCTTTGTGGTTGCCATTTGGCTCCTACTTCGAGATCCTCAAAGCTCTGCTTCCTCATTTGCCTTCTACTGGCCTGGGCTTAGCAGGAGGACCTCCCCGAGTGAGGCATCTTGGGTTCTAGGGTGCTTGAGTCCAGTAAAGGAAATGTTCCTTTACTGTTTATCCCTCCCAGAGTAATCCGGGGAAAGGGGACACTTGTTGCTGGGAGAGACCAGTAAGCAGGTCTTTCCTGCCTGCTTGGGGACTAATGTCCCTTTGATGGAGGATGTGGCTGTTCCAGATGTGGTTGTCCCCTGGGGTGTCTGTGAAGGTGTAGCCTCCCAATTTTTTTCAGGCTTAGCCAGTTTTGCTCTCTTCTCTTTTGTTCATACCTAACTAGCTACCTATGCTAACCATTGTAGCTCTCTTAGAGTATTTGCTTTCTCTGACGTCACTCATCCAATCAGTCCTCATACTTACAGTCTCTCCAGGGCGTTTCTTCCACCACATCCTTGTTAACTGTGTCATTCACCCCCTCCCCTCGTCTCACCATATCTTCTACCTCCTTCCACATTGCTGTCACACTAATATATTCATGAGTCTAACCTTATTCCTCATTCCACTACCTCCTTCCCCTGCCTTCAAAGGCCCACATTATCAACAAGGTGAAGTCTAAATAGCTTGCTGACATTCATCATTTTATCTTCCACCTTGGATAGTATCTGCCCTGGTTAGATATGCCCTTCTAGACTGAGAGAACCACACAGTAATTTGTTCTCATTCATTTCTGTATCATTAACACCCAGAAGGTAGCACGTCCTCAATGCACATTTGCTGGAAGGAGAAAAATACCTAAGTTGCTAATCCACTACTTAGAATGGAATTCAATATAAGAGCTAACGCTTTTAAAGTAATTACTATGTGCCGGACACTATAAGTACTTCACATTAATTAATATATTTACTTCTCATAAAACACTATAAGATAGTATTCTAATCATTCTGTTTTTACAGATGCAAAAACTGAAGCAGAGAAAGTTCAAATAACTAGTCCAATATCATTCAGCTTGTAATTAATAGAACCAGGACTCAAACTGTGAGAGTCAGGCCCCAGAGGCGGTATTTCTAACCATTACATTCTGCAGTCTCCTGCAGTCTTTGGGATGAATGGAATTCGTGGTTAACAAAATTTTCAATCACTCTTTACAATTCTGAACCTCATTGTCATTGCAAAATGAGTGTAATTGCGCCTGGCTCATAGAGTTGTTGTAGGGACCAAATGAGATGATTCTATAATGTCTTTTGCTCTGTGCTTTGCACATTGTGCTGTTACCTCCTTCTCCCCTCCATCCCCCTTTGCTTACTCCACTCCAGTCATTGGCCTCCTTGCTTTTCCTCAAACACACCTCACATGTATGTAAGTGTCTTAGGACATTTGCATAAGCTGATCCCTCTGTTTGGAATTCTCTTCCTTCAGGCACCCACATGGCCAGCTCTTGTCACCTTCAAGTCTTTGCTCAGATGCCACCTTCTCAGTGAGAGCAAACTTGAGTTTCCTATTTAAACTGTCCTCACTTGCTATACCCTTGACACTCCTTATCCTGCTCTACTTTGCGCATCTTTCCAATCACCTATCATCTCCTAGTATATCATATCATTTACTAATCCCCTATGTTTTGTTTACTGTCTGTCTCCTCTAGCTGGACTATAAGTTCCATGAGAGCAAAGATTTTATCTGATTTATTGAAAGATTTAGCCCAACTGCCTAGAACAGTGACAAGCATGGAGAGGCATTCAATAAATATTTGTTGAATAAGTGAAGGCTCTTTTCCTTCCCCTCATCATCGATTGTAGCCCCTTTTCATCCTCCAATATCAGTTTATGCTTCACTTTTTCATGGAAACCTTCTCTGGCAACCCCTACCACACCCTCCTCCCTCTCCAGTCCAAGACTAGTCCCCTGGTACTTTTTCTCCCTAGTATAAGGTGACCAGATTTTAACATTGGTAAAGCGGGACACCATTGACCGGGGGAGAGGGGGGGGGGGGGGAGTTCTTGATTAAAATTTTGGTCTATATGGAGCAACAAAAATTTTCATAGAACGCAAAAATAGTATTGTAATATATTTTTTTAAATTTCAACATAAGTACAATTTACAAATATAATAAATAAAAAATTATGTATAGTATTATTTTATTCTTTGGCATATTTCTCATTTGAATGAATTTTTTTTAGTAGATTGCTGTCATTGTTTAAAAGGTCATGAATTTGCCATAATAGTCGTAAGTGTCACTTTCAAGGCCGGCGCTAGACTTTTTGCCGCCACTATAAAATATAAATAATACGAGTACTGTCTGCTAAATTCAAGAAAATTTATGTATTTATGAAATAAATAAATAAATTACTTACCTAAATTATCTGAATAGCTGATTTGTAATGACATCACTTGTTTAACTAGCTTACTAGCACGCAGTATGATGTGTGTCGTCTGAGAGACAGTTACAAAATGTTTTCGTCGTTGCCAATCCCAAAAAATGCCATTGTTCATTAAGTCCAAACAATGGTGGTCGAATTCTAACAACTGATCAGCAATGCGAACTTTGATAAGCAGTTCTCGATAATCAGTTCTCAACAATTATTTGTTATTATTAAAGTTTAACATTATAAAGTTAACAAAAATAATATAAAACTCATATCCTGGCTAAATAGCCACATGGCTGCCGAAAACCGTATATTCCCTTCCCGTTCTCCCGCCGTTCCCTAGCTTGTCGTGCATTCTTTCCAAAAATCAGGACTTTTTTAAAACGCCGCGGGACGCGTGACAAATTATTAAAAACCGGGACTGTCCCGCCAAAAGCGGGACGTCTGTCACCTTACCCTAGTACTAAGTACAATTCACCAATGTTTATGTTTGTAAATGCTTGATTAATGTGTGTTTCTTCAGCAGATGCTAATGTCCATGAAGATAGGAACTATTTTGTTTACTATTTTATCCCTAGGCCAAGTACAGGAGTGGATAATGAATGACTGGATAAAGGAACAAACACCCCCTTTTTCACAGCCTGCAATAGATGAGTAAAGGCTATGTGAACTCCTCATATGAATACCTTACAGTCACATGCCACTTTAATTTACTCAGCAAATGTGATAATTTTATGTGTCACCTTGTGTGGACCACCAGGTGCCCAGATATTTGGTCAAACATTATTCTGGGTGTTTTTGTTTTGGTATCTTTGGATGAGATTAACATTTAAATTGGTAAACTGAGAAAAGTAGATTTCACTCTCTCATGCCAGTGGGCCTCATTCAGTCAGTTGAAGGTCTTAAAAGAGCAAAAAGACTGAGCCTCCTGCGAGTAAGAGGGAATCCTCCTGCTTGATTACAAGCTGGGACATTGGTTTATTTCCTGCCCTTGGACTTGCACTGAAATATCAGCTCTTCCTGGTTCTCAGGATTTTGGACTCAGACTACAACTACACCATCTGTTCTACCCGGTCCCCAGTTTGCCAACTGCAGATCTTGGGACTCGTCAGCCTCCATGTAGTGTGAGCCAATTCCTTACAGTAAACCTCTTTATTGGTTCTATTTCTCTGGAGAACCCTGACTAATACAACTACTGTACTTGGCTTGCTCTTCAATGCAAACTTGGAGCATAGGTAGGACAGATGGTTTTATGTGAAGTCACATACCTTCAATGCGTCCAAACCAGAACTAGAACCCAAGTTCTCTGATTCTAAACAGTCTTGTTTTAGTGCCTTTGTGCTTTCAATATAACAGAGCAGCTGGTAGGAAGGCTCTTGGATGGCCCTTATAATGGCCTTGTCCTTTTCAGATGTGCTTCAGCCTAGAGATTTCCCTGGGATCAGACTATAAAGAGCTCCCAAATGAGCCCTTCTATCTGCCTCAGTCCTGCTTCCATTTATCTCTTTGCCCCCAGACTGCAGGTAGATGAACAATTATTCAATCAACTAGTTCCTAATTATTCTTCCCAGATCTATTAATTATCCTATATAATAAATAGGTAATATGCAAATTGACCATCACACCAACACAAAAATGGCTGCCCCCATGTGGTCAAAGATGGCTGCCCCCATGTGGACACAAGATGGCCACCACAAGATGGCCAGTAAGGGAGGGCAGTTGTGGGCGATCAGGCCTGCAAGGGAGGGCAGTTGGGGGTGACCGGGCCGGTAGAGGAGGGCAGTTGGGGGCGACCAAGCCTGCAGGGAAGGACAGTTGGGGGGACCCAGGCCTGCAGGGGAGGGCAGTTGGGGGGGACCGGGCCTGCAGGGAAGGGCAGTTGGGGGAAACCAGGCCTGCAGGGGAGGGCAGTTAGGGGCAACCAGGCTGGCAAGGGAGGACAGTTAGGGGTGACCAGGCTGTCAGGGGAGGGAAGTTAGGGGTGACCAGGCTGGCAGGCAGAAGCGGTTAGGGGCAATCAGGCAGGCAGGCAGGCAGGCAGGCAGGCAGGCGAGAGGTTGGGAGCCAGCAGTCCTGGATTATGAGAGGGTAAGATTAAGCCTAAATGGACAGTCAGACATCCCTCGTGGGGTCCCAGATTGGGGAGGGTGCAGGTTTGGCTGAGGGACACACACCCCCCCATGCACGAATTTTGTACACCGGGCCTCTAGTCTATATATATAAAACCCTAATATGCAAATAGACCGAACAGTGGAACAACCAAACAACCAAACAACTGGTCACTATGACGTTCACTGACCACCAGGGGATGTGCCGAACATGGTGGGCATCAGCAGCAGGCAGCAGAGTGCAGAACATGGTAGGCATTAGCAGTGGGATGGTGCAGCAGGTGAGTGGGGGCACCAGACCAAGGTCGGGAGCCAGTCTCTGTCATCAGGGCAAGCCTCTGGTGGTTACTGAAAATTCTTTGCTCACATGTGCCGCAGTCCCACCAGGTGCTCGCACCCACTGCTGGTGCCAGCCCCCACTCACACCATTGCCAGTGCTGGCAGCGGGTGCAAGTGGCGGCTCCAGCGCCAGCAGCAGGTGTGAGTGGGGCCATTGCTGTGAGCAGCTGCGAGTGCCCGGCTGTTTGGTTGTTCAGTCGATTCATGTGGGAGCAAAGAATTTTCAGTAACCACCAGAGGCTCGCCCCGATGACAGTGACTGGCAGCCTGCCTTGGTCTGGCGCTCCCACTCACCTGCTCCACCATCCCTCTGTGGCTGATGTTCGCCATATTCCACGCATGCCCCCTGGTGGTCAGCACATGTCATAGCAACCGGCTGTTCATTTTTAAGGTTGTTCTGCCTTTCGGTCTATTTGCATATTAGGGTTTTATATATACTAGAGGCCCATTGTATAAAATTCGTGCACTAGAGGGGAGTTTGTCAGCCTGGCCTGTGCCCTCTCACAGTCCGGAAGCCCCGCAATCGATCGCTCCTGCAGAGGGAGGCCCCGCCCACCCACCACAGAGCCGCCAGCCAGGTAGCCTGGGCCTCCCTCTGTGGGGCGATTGATCATGGGGCTCCACGATCGATTGCCCCAAAGAAGTAGGCCCCGCTCACCTGGCTGGGGCTCCTCAATGGATCGCCCCAAAGAGGGAGGCCCAGGCTAGCAGCTGCAGAGGGAGGCCCCATCCACCTGCTGCAGTGCTGCTTCTGGGTAGCCTGGGCCTCCCACTTTGGAGTAATCATAGAGCCCCGAATTGATCTTCCCATCAGCTAGTGGCCTAGGCTTTCCTCTGCAGGGTGATCATGTGGCGATGGTAGGGACCCCACCAATCACATCACACGTGCTTTGGCTAGCCTGGCGCCAGTAGGTGTCATAGCGTGGTCATCCAGATGGTTGTTCCGCTGTTCGGCTGTTTGGTCAATTTGCATATTACACTTTTATTATTATAGATAGATATATAATATATTATACTAGTGGCCCAGTGCATATTTGTGCACAGAGGGGGGGTTCCCTCAGCCCAGCCTGCACCCTCTCCAATAGGGGACTCCTTGGGGGACATTCCTCTCATAATCTGGGATCGCTGGCTCCTAACCGCTCACCTGCCTGCTTGCCTGAATGCCCCTAACTGCCTCTGCCTGCCTGCCTGATTGCCCCTAACCTCTCTGCCTGCCTGCCTGATAGCCCCAACTGCCTCTGCCTGCCTGCCTGATCGCCCCTAACTGCCCTCCCCTGCTGGCCTGATCTCGCCCCCAACTGCCCTCTCCTGCCCTCCCCTGCTGACCTGATCTCACCTTCAACTGACCTCCCCTGCTGCCTTGATCTCAACCTCAATTGCCCTCCCCTGTTGGCCTGATTGCCCCTAACTGCCTCTGCCTACCTGATTGCCCCCAACTGCCCTCCCCTGCCAGTCTAGTTTCCCCCGACTGCCCTCCCCTGCCAGCCTGATCTCACCCCCAACTTCCCTCCCCTGCAGGCCTGATCTCGCCTTTCCTTGCCGGCCAATTTGGTTCTGCTTGGTTGGTTTCTATGCCAGTCAGCGTCAAAAACTCCACCTCCTAGGCAGCCATTGGCTCCTCACAGTTCACCCAGATTTGGTTCTGATTGGTCAGTTTCTATGCCAGTCAGCATCTCCGGGCCTATCTCCGGGCCTGATCAGAGAGGTGGGGCTGATCAGCAGCCCCTGCGGAGGCCCAGAGAGAAGGAGAGAGGCATCGGCTGATCAACAGCTGTCATGGAGGCTGCGGATCAGATTCTGCCTCTCTCTTCGGGCCTCTCTCCAGGCCTGATCCGCAGTCCCCTCGCAGGCAGTGCTGGGTCACCATGGCAACCCAGCACTGACTGCAGGACTGACTTCCAGTGTTTGGTCGAGCCTTCAGTTGGTCGTTATGGACCCTGGGTTTTTATATATTAGGATGTGGAATTTTGTGATCCATAAAAATGCAAACTATATTTCCAGTGATGGGCACCTTTTGAGCTTGGTGTGTCAAACTTTGTCAAAAAACTGAGCGTAACTCGGGTAGTGTGTCACTTTGAGGAAAAAACTAACTCCAAGACTCTATTCGCAAATGTTTCATCCTCAGGAGCAGCAAATGTTTCATCCTCGGCATGTGGCCACATGTCATCAGAAATGGCTATGCGTGTCAGTGCTGACACGCGTGTCATAGGTTCGCCATCACTGTATATTTCAAGAGTTACTACAGGAACAAATTATAAATAGAAGTAATATATGTGTGCCTGCCTTATTCAAATTTAACATTGAAAATGGGAAATGCAAAGTCAATTTTAAAACCAAATCTGTTGAACTCTATGTTACCTGTGAGACCAACAAAAATCTCACTTGCTATATGAAACCTTATGTGATGGTTAATTTTATGTCTCAACCTGACTGGACTGTGCGATGCCCTAATAGCTGTTAAAACGTTATTTCTGGTGTGTCTGGGAGCATGTTGCTAGAAGAGATTAGCATTTGAATTGATAGGCTGAGTAAGGAAGATCACCCTCAACAATGTCAGTGGGAATCATCCAATTGGGGAACAGAATAGAACAGAAAAGCTGAGGAAAGGTAAAATTTGCTCTCTGATTAAACTTGGATAGTCCATCTTCTCCTGCCCTCAAACACTGGCACTCCTGCTTCTCAGATCCTTGAACTCAGACAAGGGCTTACACCACCAGCTTTCCTGTTTCTTCAGCTTGCAGAATGGAATTTCTTTATCCAGTCACTCATGATGTGAGCCTACATCTATATATCTATGTGTCTGTCTATCTACCTACCGTCCTATTGATTCTGTTTCTCAGGAGAACCCTGACTAATACACCTTATCAACCTGCTTCATAAAAGAAGCCATTTTGCCCTATCCAGTTTGGCTCAGTGGATAGAACGTTGGCCTGCAGACTGAAGGGTCCCGGGTTTGAATCGGTCAAGGGCACATCCCGGGGTTCCAGGCTCGATCCCCAGTATGGGGTGTGCAAGAGGCAGCAAATCAATGATTCTCTCTCATCATTGATCTTTCTATATCTCCCTTCCTCTCTGAAATCAATAAAAATATATTTTTTAAAAAGAAGCCATTTCTTTGCCTCAATGGAAAAGTACAATTCTCTTATATGAATTATAATACACTATTGCAATTATTTCTTTACATGGCTTTGTCTCTTCTAGACAAAGGTCTTTTTTTTTAAAGTAGGGATAGCATCATCATTGCAGATCAAGCCCTGAGCACAGTACCCACCATATTCTAGTTGCTCTTCTATATTTCATGTGTCTCTGCCAAACCTCCCATCCTCCGCCACCACCGACAAATCACATCCCTTTTCTTTCAGAGGGCATTCCGAGAAAACAAGATATTCATAAGCCCAAACATTTTCTGATATCCAGCTGACATCACTTTAACCAAAAATAACTAGACATTTGTCACTTTTCTGGTTGCCTTAATGACACTGGGGTAAAGGGGACAGCTGTTGAGACCTTGCCCTGGAGAGCTAGCAGAAGGAAATTGCTTACCAAGGCACAACCACCCAAGCTTAGGCTGAAAACTTCAGCTAATGTCGTTCAGGAAGAGAAGTTTTCTGATGAATTTCTGCCTCCCAATTCATGCACAGAGAAATAAAGAACAGCGGCCAGTGTAATTAGCAAGCAGATCTTCAGCAACAGGATTTACACCTGCACATAAACATGTTCACTGAAGTTGGGATGAACATTTGCTAAGGCAAATGCTATTTGAAAAATTGTAAAGCTAATGATCTTGCACTGACAGCATAACCTTGAGCTTATTGCCAAATAGACTGCCAAGTATTAACACTTAATGGAAGAAAACAAGCAACAATAATGGTCCTTCTTGTGACCCCCAGATCAGTGACTCCCTGAGTGCTTTTGAGGTCAATGGAAACACTTTCCTACTTGATGGTCATTTTTTATGTAGTTTTATGAATTTTATTATCTGACTTGATATAAATAAGAAGCACTTCATCAGTCAGTGCAAGATGCAATAATTGCTTCTCTTCCTGCATTTCTTATCCCCAGAAGTAGAAATAATCTGCCCTGAACTGCAGTAGAGGACAGTTATTGTTTTGAAATAGGTAAAATCATTAAGGCTTCTTTTGTGGATAAAGGGTATTTGTGGAATTTGTCACACATAAGGGTGGGGATCTGAAGGTAGATGAACATGCAATAGACTTCCCATTGTTTGAGGTTTCAGTAAGCAAATATCTCTATTAACAGGAAGAAATCCCATATGGTGTGAGCCAACCACCTATATACTTACTCGTCAACTAAGCAATCATGAATTCAACAATCACATAAACATCACAATGAAAGAAACACAGGATATACCATGAAAGGACTTGAGAATGAATCTTTTTCAACCTCAAATAATCGAAATAACAACTCTGAACTTCCAGTTGTCTTATCTCAAAAAATAAGGATAGTAATTTAGGGATTATATGGCTATTGTGAGGATAAAATGAAATAATATTTGTGAAACTGACTTGTACAGTCTTGAATAAATGTTATTCAATAGGTCAACTGCCCCCGCCCCCCGCCGGCCAGCTCTCCCCCAACTGCCCCCCCTTACTGGCCTGATCACCCCCAACTGCCCTCCCCTCCTGGCCTGATCGCCCCTAACCTCCTCTCCTCGGCCCCGCCACCATGGCTTTGTCCAGAATGACATCTGGAAAGTCTCCCAGAAGGTCCCCCGGTCTAATTAGCATATTACCCTTTTATTAGTATAGATGCCCATTTAGAACTCTGCTTGATACATAAACATAGAATCAATAACCCGATGTTAATGAATTAATATTTCTGTACAAAATATTGAGTCAGGAACAAATAATGCAAAAAGAGTTAAAATTCACTCTAGCTGGTGGACAATAGCAATGGAGATGCTCGAAGGAAATATTCAGCACAGACCATGTAGGCAGTGCCATTAGCACCAGCAGAGGAGGCATCACACCAGAATCTCCTGTCTTCCAGCCTCCCAGCCCTGTTGGTCCCTGCCCGTTTCCAAGACGGCTTTTGCAGATTCCTCCAAAGCTTGTGTGTCTACTCAATACCCTTCTTATAAATCTATTTATTTCTTAAAACAGGTCTGGTTTCTGTTACTTGCACTATGTGGCCGACATTGAATTGATGCCTCTTTGGTGCCTGCAGAACAGGAGCTGCTAAGATCAGAGTTAAGTGGGATCCTTATGATGGATGCAATCCCATTTTCATGGTATCCCATATGGTGTGAGCTACCCACCTATATACTTACTCGTCAACTAAGCAATTGAGGTGATAGTTAGCTACATTAGACAGACGTTCCTCCAGCTCCAATAATCATAAATTCAACAATCACATACACATCACTCCTGAACACCTGTGAAGAATGCCTTGATTCAGAGCTAATTCTTGACTATACAATGGTGACATTGCAGTAAGTGAAGATTTTTTTAGACTATAATAAGTACTAAAAAAAAAAATTAAACATCTCTGCTTTTTAAAATATAATTTTGAAGGCAAGCAACAGAGGGAGAAAACATGTATAATTTCTAAAAAATGACATATCCAGAATAAATAAATATATAAAAATAATTTTACATGAATATGAAAATGTATAAAGGATTCTTAATAAAAGAATATCTTTTGAAGAGATATTTACAAAAGTATCTTTTGAAGAGATATTTACAAAAGAAGATATCAAAATGGCAACAGGCACATGATGAGTCTCAACATCATTAGTCATCAGTGAAAAAACCTAAACTCTCATACATTGCGTGCAAATTATACAGCCATTTTCAGAAACATGTTATCAAATTCTATAAAAATACAGAATATTTCTCATGAAATCCACCTCTTCTACTCTTAGGTATTTACACAAAGTAAATAAAAGTGTATATCTGCAAAGGCATGTACATACATATTCATTGCCACTGTATTCAGGAGAGTCCAAAGTGGGAACAATCAAGTGGCCTATCACCAGGCGAATGGATAAACAAATTGTAGTGTATTAACATGATGGAATACTACCCAGCAATAAAAAGAAGAAACTACCAATACACAAAACAACATGAATGAATCTTAAACATTATGCTGAATAAAATAAACCAAACTCAAAAGAGTTTGTACTAGCCCTGGCTGCTTTGGCTCAGCTGGTTGAGAACTGGTCCCATGCACCAGAAGGTCACTGGTTCAATTCCCCATTCAGGGTGCATGCCCAGGTTGAGGGCTTGGTCCCCTGCAGCTGTTTGATTTCTCTCTCTCTTCCTCTCTAAAATCAATAAAAACTTATTTTTTAAAAAGAGTTTGTACTAGATAATTTATTCTAGCCCTAAAATTGGCAAAGTGAGCTCTGGAGATGGCAACCAGATTAGTCATTGCTTGATGCAGGAATGTGGGGCAAGGAGGTCTCACTGCAAAAGACATGACAGAAATCTTTGTGGTGATGAACATAGCCTATATCTGAGTGGCTAGTGGTTAGATGGGCTAAGCTTACAGTTTGGGTAATGTACTATATATAAATTACACCTCAATAAAGTTGATAAAGAAAGATGTTTGATAATTTGAATCCACAAAGCATGAGGCAGGGTGCGGTAGATGCTTCTGTAAGAATGATAGAAAGTTAAATGGAAATGGAGAAAAGAGGGAGTATTTTCACTTAGAGAAGTTAGAAAAAACCTCCTGAAAGACACTGTTTGAGTGGAGGTTTGGGTCTGGATGGCATTTCAACAGAAGAAGACAGGGGAAGGAGCACAGATAAAGTGTGTCTAGGGGATGGCAATGAATTAGGTATGGCTGAGGTATATGTGCATTCATTCATTCATTCATTCAGCATATATTTTATTGATGGCTTGCTAGAACCAGGCACTCCCTTCGCAGACAAAATTAAGTCCCTGCTTTCATGGATCTTACATTCTAATATGGAAAGACATGAAAAAATAAATGTATAATTTATCAGCTGTGCAATATAAAGCTGGGTAAGGGGAGAGGGAGTTCAGGGATAGGGTTGCTCTGTTAGAGAAGCTAATTGGCAAAGGCCTGTCTGAGAGGGGGACATCTGAGCAGAATCCTAAATAAAGAGCCCTGCAGATATCCGCAGGAAACACATTTCCGACAGAAGGAACATCTAATGCAAAGGCCCGAAGAGGGAGCATGACTGGTGCATTCTGGGAACAGCACTGAGCGAGGATGTAGTGGCTGTAGGGCAGGAGCCAGAGGGAGCAGCGCAAGGAATCTGGCAAGGGATGGGGATTGCACAGGAGAGGCAGAATTCACAGGACAGTGCTTCTTGTTAGTGTGCAGTGGGAACCCCTGGGAATTACATTAAACTTTACATTTTGATTCAGTGGGTCTGGCCTGAGATTTGCATTTCTAACAGGCACACACAGATCACTCCTTCCTTGAAAAAACTGTCATGATTTGGCTTCTGGGACACTGCTCTCTTGATTATCATACCTGACTGGACACTTACACTCGGTTTCCTTCACTGGTTCCACCTAATCTCTGGAATTTACACTGGGCTCCGTGCTAGGACATCGTGTCCTCTTTACACTCACTTGGTGAGCGCACCTCATGTCATGGCAAGAGGTATCAGCACACCCTCACGGGGGCTGGGTTTAAATCTCAACCTTGTGCATTGTCCCTGAACTGAGACTCTAGTATTTCACTTGCTAGGACCACATCTTTGAAGTCATCCTTGACCTCTCTCTTGCTCTCACGCAGCAAATTTAATTTGTCAGCAAAAATCCTTCAGCCTTATTTTAAAAATATATCAAAAATTCAATTAGTTCTTGTCATCTCCTCCATAGCTATTCTGGTTCAAATCACCATAATATCTTGAATGTATTCCAATAGCCTCCTGTTCTCCTGTCTGTGCCTTTCCTCTCCTGAACACAGCTGGCAGATGATGCTACTCCTTCAAGTACCCTCCAGGACCCTGCACTCTTCCTACTTGAAAAGTGGTCTGTGGGCCACACACACTGCATCTGTTTAGAGCTTTTAGCCTTAAATCCTCCCTTACCTAATGTTGATATTGCCAGTGTAACTTTCCTTCTATCCTTTTATTTTTAACTAGCAGCCTGTTTGCACGAAGATTCGTGCAATAGACCTTCATTCACCTGGCTGCCTGCACCAGTTTTCTGCCGGCACTGGGGACCCAGGCCTTGGCTGTGGCCACCGCCTTCTGCCTTCTTTCAGGGTCGGGGCTTGGCCCCAGGTGGCGGCCTTGGGCTCGGCTCCACCCCAGCCTCCCTGCTACAGATGGTAGGAGTTGACCCCCCGTGGTTGCCTGTGATCCATGCAGGCTCCCTGCTGGTGCCCAAGGCCTTTGGGAAAGCCTCCGCCTGAGGCTTTCCCGGCCTTGGGCTCGGCCGCACCCAGCGTCCCTGCTACAGATGGCAGGAGCTGACCCCCAGTGGTTGCCTGCGATCTGGCAAAAGCTTTCCTGGCCTTGGGCTCCGCTGCAACTCAACGTCCCTGTGACGGTTTCCTGGTGGGTGTGGCTGGAGGGCGTGGCTGGTGGGTATAGTGAATGTAGGTCAATTTGCATATTACTCTATTATTAGGTAAGATCTTTATCACTTTGTTTTAAGGTTATTTCTTACAAGTAGGATATACATAGGTGTGTTTTTTTTTTTAATCCAAGTGACCATTCCCATCTTTAAGTAGAATCTATCAGGCTTGGCCCATCTAGAGTCATCAGGAACAGCGTGGCCTCCTTCCAAGTACAATTGCCTTGAGTGGACAGCACTGTGCGTTAGATTCCTATGGCTGCTGGACCAAGTTGCCACAAACTTAGTGACTTAAAACAACACATAACTATCTGACAGTTCTTTTCCTTGGGAATCTGACATGCATTTCAGTGGCCTAAAATCAAGGTGGCAGCAGCGCTGTGCTCCTTTCTGCAGGCTCTAGGGAAGAATCTGTTTCTTGCCTTTCCGTTTCCAAAGGACTCCCCCATTCCTTGGCTTGTGGCTCTTTACTCCTTCACAACCAGCCACACTGCATATTTCTGACCATTCTTCTGTGGTCAAACTTCCCACTGACCACCATACCTGGGAAAGTTTCTATGGGAAGAACTTGTATGCTTAGATTGAGCCCACCCAGATGATCTAGAATAAATTTTCCATCTCAAGGTTCATGACTTACTCACCTTTGCAAGATGCCTTTTGCCATGTAACACGAATTAGGACATGGACATCTTTTGGAGGCCATTATTCTCCCCATCATATACAGAATTGTCCAGACTGCAGTGTTCCCTTTCTTTTAAATTACCATTAGTTAGCATTCCTTTTACATATTTCCAATCACTCTGTTGTTATCGATTTAGATTTAACTATGCAAGTTGCGCAACTACTGGCTTATATCCAATATCTCTCCTTTTATACTTCTCCTTTCTTAAAGTTTCTATTCTGATTCATTTATTACATCTGATTTCTCAGACAGGGTAGTAGCATGGCATATTCTTTGAATTTGGGTGTCTTCAACTATATTTCATCCTAACCAGTGGAGAATACCATGTTCAGATATGGGATTCCTAGACTGGCATTCTCTCTTCTCATCAGTCTGTAGGTGTTTTTTTTTTTTTCCCACTGTGTCTAGCTTTTATTACTACTACTATGAAGACTGATACAAACCTACTTTTCCTCATTGTTATTGCAAACTTGTTAAGTTTTCCTCTTATTCTTAGAGTTCAGTAATTTTAACAAGACATGCCTAGGTATGTGTGATTTTTTTTTCCTGGTTCCTTCCTGGATCTCAGTAAGCCCTTCTAATGTGTAGATTCAAGTCATTCTTTGACTCGGATAACATTTCTCCTGTGCCCTCTTCTCCTCTCCCCTTCCTCCTCCTTTTTCTCCTTCTTCTAGATGATACTCTCTCTTCCACATTTTCCTTTATCTTAGTCTGTAATTCTCATTATGTCTGAGTTATTTCTATTTGATTTGCCCTTCAAGCCTTTTCACCTTTTTTTATGACTTTGTGGGTCCCCCCCACATCCCTGCATTTTGAAATATATTTCCTACTTAGTATTTCAAGCTTCAATTTGGGGTTTCAAGAGTGACAATTCTTTAATTTATTTACTAAATATCTTAAGTTGAAAATCAGACCTTTGAGAGGCTAATACTGAAGGGCACTCAGTTTTCCTGAGAGGAGCTGTTATATGCTGTTGCCCCCACACAGGTATATTTACCACGGGGCCTCAGAAGGAGCTTCGGTACTCCTTGAGCCACAGCATTCATCTGTATTCCAGTGAAAGTGTAGCAATTTCCGCTGCTGTGGGCTGATTTGGACAGTTGTCAGCCCCCTGTTAGAGTCCCAGGGGAAACAGTCTTGTCAGTTGCCTCTCAAGCTATGAGCCTCCTCACCTCCAGCTTAAGGGCAGAGAGGGCTCAGCCCCTGTGGAACGCCTCTGGACGTCCTTACAAGAGCAATCATCACAAGGGAATCACTGTTGCTTCATTTTATTTACTTATTTTTTTCTGAGAGATTATCATTCTCTAAGGACCGAGGTCAAGCTAGGATCCAAGAGCCTCATTTTCTCTCTCTACGATGGGAATAAGATTTGCGAGAGAAGGAAAACTGTATATGTAAAATACAAAAACAAATTTAAATGCCATATGAAAAAAATATATAGTTTATCCATGCATATATTTTCATATCTTTCTCTTCTTCATAGATTAAAATTGAAGAAACACTTGCTTGTCTTCTAGTTTGAGCCAGGCAAATTTATGCACTGTCATATATATTAATTTATTTATTTCCACAAAAAAGACCCATGAGCAGGTGTTAATCTTGAGAGATAAAGAAGAATCTGTTGCTCAGAGAGATCAATAAGCTGAAACAGTCACCCAAAGTTGTAGAAACAGAATTGAAACTCAGATCCTTTATTTCCAGGTCCAGTGTGCTTTCTGCTCTTCCACACAACTGTCCTTACAATGCAATATTATGCCCTCAGGCTTTAATAGATGCTCATTCAAGAGCTGTCCATTATCACAGCATTTATATATCTTTTGCAAATCAAAGCATCTCTTTTTTAAATGACTCATACAATAAATTCATGCTTGAACTTGGTTTATGAAAAAAGTTTCTCTATTGACAAACTTAACTGTTTTCTTTGGCAAAAACTCAATGCTTCATAACTCCCACATCTTCTCTGTTTCCTCTCCTACCAGAAAATTGAGCCAAATTTAAGACATAATTACAGTTATCAAGTCACCTCAAGTACCAAATAACACTGGATCCCTTTACTCCTAATTTAAGAAATTTTCTCCTCTTCATAACTTTTTTTCTTGAAAGCATCATTAAATAATTTTGAATAAATCAAGTAAATCCACAACAAATATAAATTATTTGCAACCATCTGCCATTTTAATGAATATTTTAACAGGCTCTGGGTCCAAAAAGTTAGAAAACAGCTGGATTAGCTAAATAACTGTCGGGACCCTCACCAGAGTACACTGGATGTTAAAAGGCTCATTTGCCATACGCATGTGCAAAGGCAATGACACAGCAGTTTTACTGTACCCACTGCATAGCTCCACCTTTATCTTATGTAACACTGATGTCACTATTTGGCAAGAAGCCTCTTTCGTCTGTGTTAGTATAAAATGTGTTGCTGACCAGCAGTGGGGACTGCTTTGGCTGACTACTTTGTCTGCAATGGCTGCTATATCTGCAGTAAAGCATATCGCATATACCTATGGCTGCTCGTATCTTCTTCCAGTTCCCTAGCAGAGGGGCTCAGACCCAACAATAATTTATTGGGCAGTTTGGGGCATAGATGAGGAGTAAGACAAAGAGATAACTAAACTGTTCTCCTTAAAAAATTAAGGAAAATTTGGAAAGATTGGAAGAAAGTGGTTTAAGAATAAATATGGGAGAGGAGATTGAATGAGAGAGAACGATGTATAACAAACACTCAGAGTATAACGCTCAGATAGAAGAGATGACCGGTGAAGAACCCTCAGGAGATCTCATGTACGTGTGCAGCCCTATAACCCTTGTTGTAGGGCCTAGAGACTGGCATGGGTTGTGGACACTACAGTTGACTTCCTTTAACACTCCCTCAGCTCCTGTCCTTAGACATACATCCCTTGTTCTTTTACTACTGAAGTCACATCAACACATCTCTAGCACAGCTACCATGCACAGCATTCACTTGGAACATGGTAACATGCCTACTCGTCACTGCTTCCTCTTCAACTTTTCTTTTATCCCTGAAAATACAGGCTGTTCTAACTTCCTGCCAATTTTGAGGCTTCTCCAGAGACAGCATATTAACATATGCCCTCAACTTTAGATGGTGACTTGTCCAGCTCTCCCAAGAGCTCTCTTGGGCTCCATAGACATCTCAAGACCCACAATTCTGCAGTTCTGGACATTTCCTTGTGGATCGCTCTAATCTTAATTGAAAACTCTTCTAGGGCCCTCTTCTTTGACTTGGGGTTGAGGGCGGGAGTGGCCCACAGGGAAGGAAGAAGAAAATTAATCATTTTCCCCAGAGGTCTATATCACTCTTCAATTCTTGCTTCACTTAGGCTGGGGTATTTGATAAGGGTTCATGGCCACAGACTAGTTCTGCTCCCTTTAAGTATATTCATCCTGGATGTCTCAGCATCTCTCATAGACTTTTTGGAAAATAATCACCCTTTGTCCTCAAAAGGCCTAGTTGGCCCAACCAGCATGGCTCAGTGGTTGAGCATCAACCTATAAACCAGGATGTCACGGTTCAATTCCAGGGCAGGGCACATGCCCTGGTTGCGAGCTTGATCCCCAGTGTGGGTCGTGCAAGAGGCAGCCAATCAATAATTCTATCTCTTTGATGTTTCTATCTCTCTCTCTTTCCTCTCCCTTTCTCTCTGAAATCAATAAAAAATACATTTTTTAAGAAGGCCTACTTGTAGGACCAGTTCCTTGGGAATTGACTCTGAGGCTTTGAGATTTGCATACAGGAGGTGTATTGGGCAATGTACTCCTGATCGACACCTGTGAGGGGTGAGAAAAGTGGACCTGGGCAGAGGGAGCAGTTAAACTGCGATGATGCTGCAACAAAATGTTCACCCAGTCCTACAGGGAGCTCTAGAGCTGGGAGGGCCCGTCAGAGTTGCCTCAGATTAGAATAAGGACTTGACCCCGTAGGAAAAGGACATAACCTTGGGGACAGGGGAGGAGGAAGTGATAAAAGAATGAGTTACTAATAAATTCAAAAAACAACACCCATGATCTTTTGGCTCTTTTATCCTTTAATGGCCTTTTTTTCTGTGGCAATTTGCCATGCCATTCTGTCCAACATTTACTTCAGAAAATAAGACATATCATCCTAGGTGCACGCCACACTGACTTTTTAAATCTCAGTGCCGCAAATAGAAAAGTGCTCAAAGGGGACACCAAAGTCAATGGAGACAATTCGTCAATGACCATGTCTTCCATATGAAAGGAACAGCACTCAATCCAACAGTCACTGCCAAAGAGTCCATTTCCCTTGACCCATCACACAGGCTTTGAATTTATTACCTCTATTTCTCTAATTAGACTTTTGCCTAAACAAATAATACAATCAATTGGAACTTGAAGGGGAAACCAGCTCTCAAAGGGCAGTATTGCATTTTCTGTCAAGATTTGCTCATTACTCCTAATTTTAAAACCTACACTCCATTTGCAATATCTGCATTGGCACAGACTGCACCACAGAAATGGGAATGACTAAAACACAAATATCCCTCCCCACAGCAAATCTAATACAGATTCACTTTAAAAAGCAGTCTTACAGGAATGATTCCTCATAGTGGCACTTTATATTTAAATTTCAAAAAAGCTTTTAACTCTGGGACTTAAAATCACTTTCCCCCTTGTCTCAGTTTCTCCATCTTAAATGGCACTGGGGAGAGAGGCAGGAAAATGTATACCTATTCTGTGCAATACCAGGGTTTGTTCTGAGGATTAAATGTATTTGAGGAAACATAGACTCTTCACATGTCTTAGAAAGATCAATCTTGTCAAAGATAGCATAATATGATACAGGACTTCTTAAACTAACTATGCACTGAAATTACTTGCAGTATTTACTTAAAATAAGATTACTGAGCACTATTGTAAGAGATTCTGATTCAGTAGTTCGGGGATGGAGCCCAGAACTCAGCATTTATTACAAGTACCCTGACAGTTGAGATGTAAGTGGTGCAGACCTAACACGCACAGAAATACATAGAGCAGCATAGTTATGAATGGCAACTGGGTTTCCTTCTCCACTCAGCTGGTGACTAGCGGATGGCCTTGGACAATGGCACTCAATGATCCTGAGCCTCAGTTTCATCACATCTGCCTCTGGCATTCAAAGGATCCTACGTTTGCCCTGGCCAGTTTTGCTCAGTGGATAGAGCGTCAACCCTCGGACCAAAGGATCTGGGTTTGATTTCCAGTCAAGGGCATGTATCTGGGTTGTAGGCCCGATCCCGGTTCAGTAGGGGCGTGTGCAGGAGGCAACTGATTGATGTGTGTCTCTCACATTGATCTTTCTCTCTCTCTCCCCCCTTCATCCCTTCCACTCTCTCTAAAAATCAATTGAAAAATATCCTCAGGTGAGAATTAACCAAAAAATAAAAAATAAAGGGATCTTATTGTTAAAGGACTGAATTAAGAAATTTAAAAAAAAACATTTATAAGATGCAAACCACTCTGCAAATGAGTGTTAGTAGAATTTTATGACTTTACTCCTAGAGGTAGGAATTTAGAGGGAATGGGTAGAGATGTGGCTAAAGTCATATAGCTCTGGAGAGTTTAGGTGGGAAAAAGGCAAGAAGGAAACATGGAGGACATTCTCCTTGGGAAGGTTAGAGTGAGCAGTGAAATAAAGAACTAAAGTCTGGTTCTTCTCAAATCTGCTTACTCCCAGCACTTTCTATTTTAATGACATTCCCGATCATGACTACTGTTACTATTTCTGTGTAGGAGTCATGATTTTTAATAAAGACGCACCTTACCATTATAAGCGGTAGAAAAAAAAAACACCAAGTTTGTGCTCCAAGGCAATTTTCTACTAGGATGATCTACCTTGATTTTAAAAAAGTAGCAATAACCATGTACCCACCAGAATATACATAGGAATTAATTATGCCTAAGTGCACAAAAATGGCTTCCAGCTCTGATTAAATCAATTCCTCATTATTTCTTCCTTTAACAATCAGCAAAATTAAGTAGGTTACAATCATGCTACCTTTGACAGGTCTTTAAAATAAAAATACATAACCAGACTAACCTTGCACCTCTTGACATGTGGAAAGTGTTGTGGTTTCTCTGTTCAATCACCACCACCTAGCTTTGCAGGAGATTAGCAGCTTTCTTTTTTACTTAGCCAACCTTAACATTTATTGAGCACAGTTCAAGGATAGAAAGCTCTATGGAATTGAACTTGGCAGGAATGGGTGGTTAGAGATACACTCATACATATATTCAGTAAGATCTTAAAGAGCCACTAGATCTAACCTTGGGAAGTTCAGCAAAACTGCCAATTGCTGCTTGTAAAATATGCAGCTTGAAATAGGAGAAAACATGTATTTCCCTCTCAGGAGGAGGTAAAACTTCACTGAAACTCTTCCTGGACTTATTCATCGCACTGCTGCTAAAAATGAGCTATTGATTTTCCTCACACCATACAATCTATTGAGAAAAAACTAGCCGAGGTACATACCGGGTAACAAGCAGGCTAAGGTTATTATGCTATAAGAATGAGATGCTGGAAGAGTTTTGACAACATATAGAATTAGCAAACACTGCTCAAGCACAAAGTAAGTTAGGTACCATTATATAGAGCATTTAAAATTTTGTGTCCCAAATCTCATCTCAGGTTATTCTGCCGCTAAGTGCAATACTAGGCTAGCATATTATTGATAGTGCTTTCTTCTCTGCAAATAAATGACATCTTTGAAAATATATCCTTTCAGAAAATCACTGAAGACAGTTGGATCATTTCAGGAGCACTTGTGTATTACTTAGAAAAAAAATAGTACCATGATACAGAAAAGAATTAAAGTGCATATGAAGCAAATTTTGGGTCCAAAATGGTCACATCAACAATTTGATTATTATCTTTGTACCCAAATCAGAAAACTCTATCGATATTAAAAATTCAAAGGCACCTTAAAAAGCTATTTTTCTAAAATTCGTGAAGATAGTGAGGGCAACTCTTCTCTGTACCTATGATGAATACAGTCCCCAGGGCAACGATGGGTGGATTTCCCATGTGTAGTTAGTTCCTGTGGTAGCACAGCGTGGACCCAGCAGCTCCCCCAGGAAACCAGAATGGTGACCATCTGGAAGGTCATCCTGGCTTTGTTTACCTCTGGCCTCTGTGGCAGCCATCAGCATGCCATTGGAGAACAGGACATGGCAGCTGAGAAACACTCCCAAAGACTCTTGGGATGACAATATGAATTTAATTAAGGTGAACTATCAAGAATAAAGAATTGATTTTGTTCCTAGAATTTTAATTTTTAGTTCTAGGCTGCATGCCCCGCATGGCATTCCTAGGGCTGCTCTTCCGTCCTCACTGGGACTTGGGTCCTCAGTCCTAGCAGTCAATGGCTGCTTAATGAATCAGTTCTGATATTCTATCTCACATTATGGCTACCCCAATAATATTCATATAGTGCTTTATAGTGTATAAAGCCAAATCCTCCAGCAACTCAATAATGGGAGTAAAGCTGGGGTTGTAGGGAAAGAGCTCAGTGGAGCTCGGAGAAAGAGTTGTATACTTCCATTTTAATCCCTGCTTCTTCTTAATTAGGCTGGGAAATTCAGCGCTTAAAGGCAAAGCTTCTCCAGTGCCCAGCATATGCAAATATTTCAATCTTAGTCCCTTCCCCCCATCTTGCCCCCACTGTCCCAGAGTACCCCAGGACTCCTGGAGAAGAGAGAAAAGAATTCAGTGAGATACTGTTGTAGTGTAACCCCCATCTTACAAAGGATGCCTCAAAAAAAGTCGAATTATGGAGTCATTTATCAAAAGCCGGCGGCTGACAAGGGGCTAAAGCTCCAAATCTCGCAGCCCCGAACAGCTTGCCACTCTGGCTTATATTGGCAGAATATCACAAAAGTATCGATTACATCTCTGGGTCTGGAATGAGGAACCTGTTTCGTGATTTTACAGAAGTGAAACTGAGCAAGTTAGTTATCTAAAGTATCTACGAATCACTGAATCGACAGAAACACATTATCTGGGACCACCGGGACAATTTAGAATAATTGTGCTGTCCAGATTCTGGGATCACTGAGTCAACAGGAATGCACTATCTGTAGCTACTAAGGCAATTTAGGATAATTGAACTGTCTTGTGTCCCAGGAATGTGCTTCGATGACCAGTGAGATCACAATCAATGGGATATTCAAAACATCATCAATGGAGTATTGGGATAGCATACATAAGTTCAGAAAATCAAAATAACTTTCTATTGTTTTAGCAAATAAATAAGTACAGAACCCAAACAGCAGTTTCTACCTGAGATGATTGCTACCATACTTCAATACAACCAGCATCAATGGGATACATTCTTCTCCCACTTCACTCGGGTCTGGCGCATGAGCAACCTGAAGAACCACCAGAAGGAAAATGCAACTGTAACAGAGTGAGATGTTTGGCCTCTCTGACTCCATCTTCCTCAAGCCTGCTTTGTTCTCGTGTCCTTCACGTTAATAGCTTTTGCTTGCTCCTGCATACAGACGTGCTAATCATTAGAGGAATTCTGCTTGGGGCTTGAGTTTTACAAAAACAGCCCTTTACAAGAAAGTGCCTCCCTGGAAGAAATAAGGAAAGTATATACAAACATAATAATTGTTTATCAAAGATTTGCAACTGCCCTAACCGGTTTGGCTCAGTGGATAGAGCATCAGCCTGCAGACTCAAGAGTCCCAGGTTCGATTCCGGTCAAGGGCATGTACCTTGGTTGCGGGCACATAACCAGTAGGGAGTGTGCAGGAGGCAGCTGATCGATGTTTCTCTCTCATCGATGTTTCTGACTCTCTATCCCTCTCCCTTCCTCTCTGTAAAAAATCAATAAAAAATATATTTAAAAAAAAAAAGATTTGCAACTGATGTGAGACTGGACTCATAGTAACTAGAGTTAACAGATTAAGAACAAAAACGTTTTCCTTTCTTCCTCAAAATATACTGGCATCCAGAGGTCTGGTTGTCAATCACCTCTTGCCCTTCCTGTTTCCCCTTTCCTTTGACATAAAAGAAGCCTGCATTCTGTACTTTCTTGAGATGGTTCTTCAGGATACTAGTCTGCCATCTTCTCAGCTCACTGGCTTTCCAAATAGAATCGCTTTCCTTGCTCCACCACCTTGTCACTCGAAGTATTGGCTGTTGTGTAGTGAGTGGGATAAGTTTAGACTTGGTAACAAAACTAAGTACAGAGGACTTCTGTTAAAGGAGCCTCTGTCCAGGCTGTCTTATCCTGTTTTTGTAGAAGTGACATAATTGTAAAATACTAAAATGACCTGCCTGGATGTTCAGACATTACAAAAATTACTCTATAAAATATTTTTTAAATTCTCACATTTAAAAAGAAAATTAAAAATACATGTTTTTACTAATTGAAAGGGGGGATTGAAAAATTATTACATGGTTTCTTGTTCAAGAAGGAGAAATGCAGCTCCTAAGTACATAATTTTCTGCATATTTTATTAGAATCTAGAATTTTAAAGATGAGAAAATTAAAGATATAAAAGACTTAACATTCAATAAGTGATAAACCATACTTCTACTTCCAGGATTATTTTACTCATTTTAAGGGACCATTTTGGGACTTCAAGCTGACTCTCAATTACATAGTTTTCACTCAGATGCTCTTCTCCAAACACATATGTCATTGAGCATTCAGTTTCTCTCTTGTAAAATTGCCATTAAATTTTTCATACCTTGAGCTAAATTTCAGAGTATCAACTGATCTTTCAGTTCTGCTAGTTTATAAATGTGTTCTTATTTCTACAGCAAGGATTTTCTCTTTAGTGTAATCTATGCCTTGTGCTGACATTCTGATATGTCTGGAACACTTTGGCACAGCTCTGACTCAAGTCTATTTTCACAGGGTCTGAGAAGCCTCCTAGAAAAGTATTCATCTAAAGGGAAGAAGGAAGCAGACATGCCACACTTGTAACAAAGCCTTTGTTGTTGAAAAAGAATAAGAATTTTGAGTACAGCATAGAGGCTGTCGCTCCAATTCATCTCCAGACTGGGATACATGTCCAAAAAGAGAGAAAATGGAAACTAAAAACTGAAAAAGCAATTTCACATGAAAAACTGAAAAAGCAGATTGGTGTATAGGTCGTGCTGCTTGGGGACCCCTCTGACATATGATAACACAGAGGGGAGAGAGGCGTTCCACTCGCTGCCCGTTTTTCTGCTACAGGACTTAAGTGCATTGGCAATGATGCCTGGGGGAGCAGTGGCAGAGCTTACTAGAAGATAATGGTGCCCACAGGGGTCCTTGGAACCTAGTGGAGCAATAGCAGAGCCCCAAGGGAGCATAATCATTCATGAGAACACGTAAGATAGCCCTTTGGGTTCATAGACATACTTGGTGGGGAACTTGAATCTACAAGTGGGTACAAGAACAAATGTAACTTACTTGTAACAAATATGTATCATTATTATAAATAATAAATTATAACTATAAACAATAACTTCATCTCTAGCCACAATCTGGAGATGCCTTAGAAATGCAGATTAGCATGACCATCATGGCTCCGTGGTTGAGTGTCGACCTATGAACCAGGAGGTCATGGTTTGATTCCTGGTCAGGGCCCATGCACAGGTTGCAGGCTCAATCCCCAGTGAGGAGTGTGAAGGTGGCAGCCAATCAATGATTCTCTCTCATCATTAATGTTTCTATCTCTCACTTCCCTCTCCCTTCCTCTCTGAAATCAATAAAGATATATCTCTCTCTCTGTATATACTAATATATACTATTATATATATACTGTATATATGTGTATATATACACACACATACATATATTTTAAAAAAAGAAATGCAGATTAAGTTTTACCCAGGTTTAGCTTCTGTCAGTTACCTATTAGGACTATGGAGGGTGGAAAGCAGGTTAGGAGGATCTGTAAGAAGGCAAGATATTCCCATGCCACATATCCTGTTTAGTAATAATATAATTATAATTGATGTGATTGTAATATATGCAGCTGTCTACATCCACTAATTGTTAATGTAATTCCAGGATTCTGTGCCCCATTTTCTTTTCTTTTTTAATATATATTTTATTGCCCTAACCGGTTTGGCTCAGTGGATAGAGCGTTGGCCTATGGACTCAAGGGTCCCAGGTTCGATTCCGGTCAAGGGCATGTACCTTGGTTGTGGGCACATACCCAGTAGGGAGTGTGCAGGAGGCAGCTGATCGATGTTTCTCTCTCATTGATGTTTCTAACTCTCTATCCTTCTCCCTTCCTCTCTGTAAAAAAATCAACAAAATATACATATATATAAAAAAATCACTTATTAATATATATTTTATTGATTTCAGAGAGGAAAGGAGAGGGAGAGAGAGAGAGATAGAAACATCAATGATGAGAGAGAATCATTGATCGGCTGCCTCCTGCAGGTCCCCTACTGAGGATGGAGTCCACAACCCAGATATATGCCCTTGACCGGAATCGAACCTGAGACCCTTCAGTCCACAGGCTAATGTTCTATCCACTGAGCCAAACCAGCTAGGGCTGTGCCCCATTTTTTGTATCAGCTCCTCAATGGTAACTTTATCTGATGCTTTAGAAACATTTCCTTGGAATGTTATTGTCAGGGTTTTTGTTTTTTGTTTTTTTTGTTTTGTTTTGTTTTGTCTTTCATGAGTGAGCTACTTTTTTTCCTAGGTTAATGGGGAACATGCTGTCTTGCTGGTTGTTTCTTGAATTCATATATCTATCAAGTTAGGAAATGTGAGCATTTTCAGAAGGTTAGAGGAAGAAGTATAAAGATTGTGTGCTTGTTAAAGAAAATGGTTTTCGATATTTAAAAAATAAAAAATGCTTAGTTTGTAGGCATTTACACACGTACAAGTGGAAAATTATAATGAGCAAGGTGTGGTTCAACATAGGAACATTACCCAAAGTCACAAGTCAAAGCTTCATCTAGATTGCGTGACCCTTTTGTCTAGTTTCATGCAAAAAGCATTAGGTCATAAAAAAGTAGTTTTGACCTATGGTCAAAAATGAATATTTGCAGGCAAAATTAGAGCCTGCAAAGGCCATTTAAAATATTCTGAACTTTTCAGCTTATGTTTCAGAGGATTCTGTTTGGACAGTGGACTTGGTGGGGGTCTAAGTGTATCTAACATGAAGAGATGCTGGTGTTCTCTTAGCCCATGAAGACAGAAAAAAAGAGCAAGGAATCAGAGGGAAAGAGAGTATTTGCAGGCAACCAGATTATGCCATATGTCTGTCATAAATGTAATAGGTATCTTACTCTGATTTTATGGCACATAAAATTGGTTAATATTGGCAAGTGTGCTGTAATAATAGCCATTCAATTACTTAGTAACTGTTGATTTGACTCTGATACTTTTTTTTCTGAGACTTAGTTTCCCATCTGTAAAATGGAGGAAATAATTTTTCTAAATATTGTAGAATTGTGAGAATTGAAGGAGAAAATGTTCCTGTAAGTTCCACATGAATGTAAAATATAGTTGGTGAAAATTACATTTAACAAACAGTTGACTAGTGTGTACCACAAATAAACAAACATAAAGACCAAGGACCCTCTGTCAAAGTAGCAATAAGAAAGGAAAGGATGGAGGCAGAGAGGGGAGGAAGGAAAGAAAGAAAGAATATATCAGCCAATCAGGTTTATGACGTTTTCTCTTAAAAGGACCAAATTTAAGCTAAATTTAGTCCAACTAGTTCTTGTAAATAGTCACAATGCTGTCCACTGACGAGCTTCTATTTGAAAGACTAAATAAAAAATTTAAAAGTAACTAATTTACTTGCCATTAGTTCAGAATTTTTAAAACAAGCAAGAGAAAGCATTGGTTTATCCGCTTGTGTTACTCTCTGTGACTATATTATGGTATGGAAATTAATAATAAACATAAATGAGGTTACAGGTGGGAGAGAAGTTTAAACCTATTGAGTTTAAACTTTTCAAGATGCCCTCAGGCCCTTTAGAAATATCATTTACATATAAATAATCGACACCTCATTATAAAGCATTTTGATCTGTTCAAAAGCAGCTCCCAAAGAGCTGCTGGTAAGAAATGCTTTGTTTGACTAGTTCCAATTATTGTATTAATTAAAATTTAATAAGACAACCAAGCTCAGTTTTAATTAATTAGTTAATTAACCAGCGAACACAGTAGAAAACCAATAGTAAAACCAGTGCAATTTTACGATTAAGACTGCCAATATCAGATTAGCTTCCTCAGGAAATGTGAGTTATTCTTGTGTTAATGAAGTTGCATTTACTTTCATATTTTGACACTTTAATTCTCAAATCTTTCACATTTGTAATCCTCCAACTCTGTCAAATCACAATATTGATGTGTTTGTCTTTAGTGTCCACATCCAAGCACACAGTGAGTTTCTTCAGCCAGTTTATTCATATATATTTGAACTTCACCAAAATGTGTCATTTTTAGCTGAATAATTTTACAATGCAGAGAGAGAGAGAGAGAGAGAGAGAGAGAGAGAGAGAGAGAGAGAGAGAGAGAGGAGAAACATGAGTGCCTAGTCACAGGCCTGGTTTTTAGACACAAGAACTAATTTGAGGAGCTTGATTAATTTGCACAGCATTTTGCTAGTCTATTTGACTTTCTCATTCTCTTTTATACTTAGAAAATGTGCTTGGCCTAACAGTCACTTTCTTTAGGAGTGTTAGGAATTCCTGGGAAAGGTAGGGCATTAGTAAGATTAGTACATTTGAAAAATTTCATCTCTCTCTTGGCTTTTAATTAGAACTTCTGATCTATTGAGATGGCGGAAAGAGTGCTGTGTCTTGTCTGTGGCCTCATTACAGATGGCTGCTAATTCATCTGAGTAGAGGTCTCACTATGATCCTTTGCTTTGGTCAGAGTGGGAAGACAGATTAAGTAGGATAAAGGGATTCTCATCCAGGTAGTAGATACTCAACACAAAGGGGCAACAGTGACCTGAAAGCTGGGGTTCAGGGTGACCTTGCATATCAGTTTTCTTGCTGACCCCATGTTGCCATGAATGTCCAATTTGGGGACCCATGCCGCATAGAACAAGAGCAAAGCAGACTTTCTGGACACCTTTGACAATCTAATATGGATCACTGTCAGCCATGACATTTATGCCAAGTGCTGTGTCAAGACAGGTAACAAGTGTAACTGGACGCCCTTGGGAGGGGCCCAGAACGCCCAAAACCACAAGACTGGGCACTTGCATAAGGATTCCATCTAGACACGGGTATGGGTGGGACCATCACCTGCTGTGGGCTAAAAGAACCAGAGCTCTGACCACCCAGTGCTAGGGCCTGGCTGCACCACGGGTCACACTCGGAGCCCTGCCGGACTTCTACTCCCCCGGAAGCGTGCCACCACTGCAGCCGCCTGGTCTGAGAGGGACACTGGTCTCTCCACCTGCCATCCTCACCAGTGACTGGGACTTCATGCCTGACCCTCACGGTGCTCTCTTTTATTGCCAAGCTCCCCCTCTCTGTGGGCAACCTGCATGTGACTCTGTTGGCTTAGTGGAGTGGTCTCCCCTAATGAAACTGGCATTGTGGATAGACACAAATGTGTGTGAGTGACTCCTTTTAGGGACTCTCCTTTGTTCATGAGCCAATCCTAGTGTGTTTGGACAGTAGAATAAATGAACCCTGACTCTTGAGTGAGCTGTGGAAAGCTTTTGGAGTAGTAGTATATTAAGCAGGTGTTGGGACTGTACACTATGAGGAGAAGACAGGAACCAGGCTTTCTTTGTCAGGTTTTGCTTCCCACTCCCAGCATCCATTCCCACGCCTGGCACACCTCCAGGTTCTAACGAATATTTAATGAAATAATGAAAAAATAATCTTAAAGTCACCACAGAAAGAAGCCTTGCTTTTGGGATCGGATTTGCCAGGCGTCATTGTTCTATTTCTCATTTTTTGCTTGTTCACAGATTTTGTTGTTTCAATAAGTGGATCCCTTGTGGAAACCACTTAAGTTACTAGGATGTTAATTCTTACTCACATTTATAATAATAAAAGCGTAATATGCTAATTAGACCGGACAGCTGAACGACCTTCCAGACGTCCTTCCGGATGAAGCCACGGCGGAAGGGGCTGAGGCAGAGGCAGTTAGGGGTGATCAGGTAGGAAGGTGAGCAGTTAGGGGCATCAGGAAGGCAGAGTGGTTAGGGGTGATCAGGCAGGCAGGTAGGCCAGCGGTTAGGAGCCAGTGGTCCTGGATTGTGAGAGGATGCAGGCAGGACTGAGGGACAACCCACAACTCCTGTGCATGAATTTCATGCACCAGGCCTCTAGTTTTATAATACTAGTAACCAAGATGAAAACTGGGATCTAAGATGGACTTGCAGGAAAGTTCAAATGTATGTATTCTGTACCAGTCTGAAATTGAGGAGGCACTTGGCTAAACTCTGGAGGTGTAAACTCCGATATTTCATTAACATTTCCTGGTAGCTTTCAAAATATTACCCAGCGCTCCAGCCACAATCCGGGATTCCTGCTATGGCTAATTTAAAATCCACCAAAGCCAGCAGCCATTCTGTAGGAGTTAGACAAAAGCATTATGCCTGTTCCACATTGTGGTTTCCAAGGCTTCAGCACCCAGAAATGATGGATAGGTCATCTGCACCGGCCCTGAGGACTGTCCCTGAGGACAACTAGAAAAGACGGCAGGAGATAAGCACTGTGCTCTGATAGCTCGCAGAAAGCTCAGAGCTCCCAGACGACTCCGAAAGTCAGGCCAAGATTGGAAAGAGGAGGACTCCCGCTCCACTGGCTGGTTTTGTCCTGGGGACATTTGCTGATCCCAGTGAGGCAGGTGAAGACTAAATAGAAATTTTCCCAATCTTAAGGCAGCAAGTGATCAAAGATAGAGTGTGGTAAACCATCTATATCTTGGATGGGGATCCCAAAAAAACTGTACCTTAGGATAAAAGGGTGGCCCAGAACCAGACTAGCCTCTCTCTGATAGCAGCATGGGTTCAACCCATCCATATTCCCCAGAAAATCTCATTCTGAAATTAGATAAAAACAATCCCTGAATGTTGATGCCTCCGGGACCTGTAAAAGGAAATACAAGTTCTCCTGGAAGAGCATAATATTGTGCTATGCAAATTATTTCTAGAAACACTTTTTATACCAAAGTCACACACAGAGTCAATGATACAGCAAAACACATCAGGAGATAAGACGTGACTGAGGCCAGCAGAAAAGGATAGACAACAGAAACAGCCAGAAGCTCCAGATAGCAGAAGGGAATTATTAGATACTTGGGATTTCGAAAGCACTAAAAGTGTTTAAAATTATTTATTTTTAACAGTTATTGAGTACCAACCTAGATAAACTCATAAATAGAAATACCAATAGGACATAGTTCCCACATTCTGAAAATTCACAGTGTAGTCATGGAAAATAGTGTATGCATATTTTTCTTATTTTATTTAGTAAGTATTTTTATGGATTAAATAAATATTCAGGCTAGGCCCTAAGGATAAAGTAGAAAAATAAAAATAAAAAAATAGATAAAGGCAGTTTCTTTTCCCATTAAGCTTTCATGCAAGTGGGACAGAGGCCTTTACCAAAGAATGTCAAGTGCAAGACCAACCTGTCCTTCTCTGAAAGAGAGACAAATCCTGATGTAAGTGTAAATACTTGAAGCAGGGAGACTCGCCTAAGAAAATGACTATCGGGCTGTGGAAGAGGTGCAGGATTTTACTCGTGTTTTTTCTAAAATGAGACCTTGCATACCTATCTTCTTGAATGAAAATCTTTAGCAACATTACATCCACTATAACAGTGATTTTCACCCTTGCTCATCTCATGGCACACATAAACGAATTACTAAAATTCTTCAGCACACCATATATATTCTCTGAACGTGCAGTGCATGAATTCGTGCATGGGTGGGGTCCAGCCAGCTTGGCCAGGGGGAGGGGACATGGGTGGTTGGCCGGCCTGCCTGCTGGTCAAATTCCTGGTGGAGGGGACAATTTTCATATTAGCCTTTTATTATATAGGATATACACTGAGTGGCCAGATTATTATGCTGTTCAGAGATCATAATAATCTGGCCACTCTGTGTGTGTGTGTGTGTGTGTGTGTGTGTGTATACATACATACATCTGATCTAACAAAAATAGGTATAATTTTGACTCATTCATTTGTCTTGGCTGTTGTCATTTTATTTGACAAACTAAGGGAATAGGTCAGTGCCCTTGACTAAATAGTCAGGTATTGCATGTTTTAAGAATTCTTGTGCAAACACCCATTGAAAATTGCAGTACTATAAAGTAAGTTCTGTGTGACAGTCAGATTAAATGGACTGAAATTAGGTGGTATGACCAATGTGCAGCTCATATGTAGCAATAACTCCAACCCAGCCTGAATCAAAACTTCAGCTTTGTGTCCAATTCAAAGCTAGGGTCCCTGCAGCAGGGAAAGTGTCAGGTGGGCATGGTCTGTTCTTAAGTTTCACTCTGATTTGCCCTCTCATTGTTGCTTCTAGCTCTAAGATCTGGGTTAGTGAACAGGAACTAAGAAAGAAAGAAGAGTCTTATGTAATTCTTTCTTAACCATCAGTTCTCTCTGCCAGAGTCAGCATCCAAATGATGGTTCTCTTCCAGAGCATGTTTGTAGGTTTTTTGGAGGGACCTCCACACTTTAAAATTCATGCAGTGGGTAAAATATTCTTGGTTGAGCCTGTTTTGAATCCTACCACACTTCCCATGTCCCTGTTCAACAGCTCTTGCCCCAAAATAACTCACCTCCCTGTGTCTTACTCCTGAGGCCTTCTCACCCTGGGAAGCAGGTCTTCCTTGGGTGATCATCTATGAGGCACACTCAGCCACAGGGATGCTGGAAGAGTAGCCTCCCCTGCTACTCCCCTTGCTCCCAGCCTTGCTGCTGGCATGAGGAGCTCTACCTACATTCTCACTTTCATGATTCTCTTGTCAGAAAATACAGGCAACCTCTAGGTCCATGTGTGTTTCTTAAGGATTCTCTCCACTGGGAAGGGCTTAAGAGTCTCTGTAGTTGAACAAGCATTAACTTAGGTGTTGAATGCTCATCTCTTCTTTCTGCATACATCCCCAACTTCTCTGAATGTCTCTTTCATTCATTCATTCACTCATTCACTCTATTTCTGTTTCTATCTCTATCTCTCTTTATCCTTATCTTTATCTCTATCTATCTCTATCTCTATCTCTATATTTCTATATCTCTATTTCTTTCAGAGTGTTCCCTTTCTTGGTTTGGGGGCAGAGGGGAAAGAATAAGAAATACAAAGTACTTTTCCTCTAAGTATAAGATTTACTGCCTCTATCAATCCCTTCTTCAACAAACTAAATTCTTATATAAGCTGGAAGGAGGGGTGGAGAAAGAGGAGAAAGACTGCTTTGAACTCATCTGAATAAGATCTAATTCGGTGTCTGTTGCTCCTCTTAACAGCAATTGCCCTCAATTTTGGGGCTTTAGACAAATTTGGAGAGAACAAGAATAGTATTTCATATCCAATCACATCTGATTTCCTAATATGACTCTAAGGACATTCATTATATGACTCCTGATTATCTCTTCCATCTTCCCCCACACTCCTGCACTCCAGGCATTCTTGACTACTTGCAATATCCCCAATGTGACTTGTTCTTTCATGCCTCCCCCAAACTATTGGCACCTCTGCTTAAAATCTCTATTGTTCCCCACTCAGTCAAGCCAAACTCCAATTGCTTTTTCCAGACAAAAGCAAGCATCTCTGTTGTGAAAAAATCCTCTTTTATGAATCCATTGCTTTTTCATATGTATCTATTATGGCAAATATTGAACTGAAGAGTAATTATTGAATTCAACTGAAAGTTATTGAGTACAGTATCTACCAAAAGATGAGAAGCTCTGTACTTCTGGAGTTTAGAATCTCATTCGCACTAATCTAGGAGCTCCAGAAGTGCAGAAAGTATATCTTATTGCCCTGGCCAGTTTAGCCGATCAATGTTTTTCTCTTACATCAATGTTTCTCTCTCTCTCTCCTCTCTCTCTCTCTCTCTCTCTCTCTCTCTCTCTCAAAGTCAATGAAAAAGAAAGTATATCTTATTGACCTCATGTTCCCAGACACAAACTAAGTACCTGCAAGTACTGAATGATAAATAAATAAGTTAGTGGAGTAGTTGTTGTAAAAGGAAGACTACAGACATAAAGCTATCACCATGGGAACATAGAAGCGAGAGAGACTCCCACTGATAGCATTTGGGAGGAAGTAATATTTGTTCTAGGCTTTGTAGAAGGGGCTCTAGGTTGAATTGTGTCCCCTAAAATTCATGTGTTGAAGTCCTAATCCCCAGTACCTCAGAATGTGACCTTATCTGGATACAGGGTCATTGCAGATGTAATTAGTTAAGAGGAGGTTATACAAGAGTAAGGACCTCAGAATGTGACCTTATCTGGATACAGGGTCATTGCAGATGTAATTAGTTAAGAGGAGGTCATACAAGAGTAAGGGCCCCTAACTGATATGACTGATGTCCTTATGAAAAGAGGAATTTGGGCCAAAACCGGTTTGGCTCAGTGGATAGAGCGTCGGCCTGCGGACTCAGGGGTCCCGGGTTCGATTCTGGTCAAGGGCATGTACCTGGGTTGCGGGCACATCCCCAGTAGGGGGTGTGCAAGAGGCAGCTGATCGATGTTTCTAACTCTCTATCCCTCTCTCTTCCTCTCTGTAAAAAATCAATAAAATATATTAAAAAAAAAAAGAGGAATTTGGACACAGACATGCACACAGGGAAAATGTGAAAATGTGAAAAGGGTGGGATCAGGGCAATGCAGTAGAGGCCAAGGAACTCCAAAGGCTACCAGTAAACCACCAGAAGCCAGGAGAAAGAGGCATGGAACAGATTCTTATTTACAGACCTCCTGATTTCAGACAGGAAGTATCCAGAATGGTGAGACAACAAATTTCTGTTGTTTAAGCCACCCAGTCTGTGGTACTTTATTACAGCAGCCCTAGGGAACTAATGGAGAAGAGAACGATTTAACCAGGTAAACACAGAGGTGCACCACTACACCTTGAGCAAAACCTAAAGTGGGGAGAATGTGGGTGTATGCTGGGAATAGTTGCTATGCCTCAGGAGCTGATTAGATAGATGTTGCATGAGCCAGGGGGCCAATCTATGGCAGAAGTTATGATTATATCAGAAGTTTGTAGCCTGACTATTGGAAGACCTTGAATGTCATGCTGAAAAGCTTTTGGGATGTTTTTTGTTTGTTTGTTTTAGATAATAAGATCATTTTACACATTGTTAAATTAGACAGAATCTAATCAGTCATGATTCAATCATTCATTTAATCAGCAAGTACTTATAGAATGATCACTACATTGTTCTAGGTGTTGAGGATACAGTAAAGAGGGTGAGACAATAAAGGCATGTAAAATGTCAGATTGAAATAACTTGTGGAGGGGAAAAGTCAGGGTAATAAGTAGGGGAAGATAGATAAATATATGTCAAATAATAACATATTATTTATTATATATTATGTACATAATGTTATACTAGTCAAATCCTATATAATAAAAGGTTAATATGCAAATAGACCAAACAGCGGGACAACCAAAGGGGTTCAATAGAGAGAAAGAGGGTGGGGTGCATTGTTTGAGGAGGGTGGTCAGATGACTCTGATAAACTGCATTTGGGAACAGCAGGAAGTCGGGAGCACTTCAGGCAGCCCTTGGATCAGCAGCCCTGGCTCCAGGAGTGGGAGGGGGAGTGGGTGATGTTTGCCTTATACTGTATGAGAGAACAGCAAGGAAGCCATTGCAGCCGCCGCTCAGTGAGCATGGGGAGAGTTCAGGAGATGGAAGTTGGAAAGTTCGGAAGGAGGTAAAATATAACAGTATTTAATGATGACAAATAAGTACCACTTGCTAATGCTTGGCACTTCTCTTGGGGTTTGTGCATGAAAAGGTGTGGCCATCTCACAGTGACCACTATGAATTTAGTCTAGACCCAGGTGTCTACTTTCTGTCTTGGATGGGCCAAGGAGATGAGTGCAGTTACCTCACCTGCTACTGCACAGCCATTAGCATGCCCAAAGAAAAGGGGGTGGGGGCTCAGGACACACCCAGCTCTGGCAGTGAACAGAAGCAATTCCTACATTGTTGGGTGCATGGTTAGTGCTTCTAAGTGTAAGTGCTAGATTTTTTTTTTACCTAGGAGGAATGATGAATTATTAAAAAGCACTCAGCTTGATTCTTTTTTTTCCCTGCAACACATATTTTCTCATAACATTTAATGCATAGGAGCCAGGAAACTTAGCCAAATGCTATGTATAGAAAATGTTCTCAACAGCTTAAGAATCAAGTCAGCAATCGAAGTGATTGAAAATTTACACAATTAGAAAGCATGATCAGAATTTAAATAAGTCATTATAGGCACTGTCTCTACAGAGAGCCCTACAGCTCCCACCCAGCTCCAAATTAATGCAAAAGGAAAGAGGGGCACCAAATTACAGACCCAATTCCAGCTGTAAAAATTACTCAGCCCTCAGTCAATAACCTGGCCGATTTTAAATTAGAGAGAAACCATACTTTGCAGGTATCCATGCCTATCATTTGATTAACGTTTACAAACAAAAATGAGTTCTCACAGCCCTCTGGTGAGGCATGAAATATTTTCTTTTTCTCCATTTGTAGGCAGAGAAATTTGCAAGAATCACTTTAAAGATTTTTTTTTTCAACGATTGCACAAAAATCCGGGATAAAGCAGAAAATTGAACTTGGTCCTACGCTCCGGTTGAGAGGACAATGCTCATTTCCAGCTTCCTGGAGGTTTGAATTCTAGCCATTGTGGGAAGGCTGACAACCCTTATCTAAATTGCCATTTTCCCAAAGCTTGCTGCAAATGGGGCAGGGGAAAACGGTCCCCGCCCAACTCTCATCCTTATATAAAGAGAACCTTCTCTCATTAGGACTTCATTTTAGATTCAATAAAAAGGACCTGAGTTTCACTTCTGAAGTTTCTACCTAACCAGGTACAAAGAATACCTGTGGGGAATTAGGAAACATTTTTGAAGAAAGAAAAAAACAAAAAAAACCTAATACTGCTTCAGTCTAGGTGTCATTCAAATCAGCTTTTCCCCTTCCTTTTGAATAGGGAAAGCACATGGTTTTAAACTCTTCACGACCATCACTCTCTTCCAAGGCATGATTCACTGGTTTGAATTAGTCGGATGGAAAGGATCTTAGAATTTAACTAGTTTAACCTCTTCACTTTATGAACCATTGGCCAAGGGGCTCAATAACTTGCCTTGGGAGACACAGTAGGAAGCACCGCCTGAAATTGAGTACATATCTGAGGTCCTGGTGTGAAGCGTTCTGTTCAAACTGAAATATTTAAGCTCTTAGGGGCTGAACTGAATTCCAAACCCCCTCCCCCTCCTGGAGTGCCATAGCATCAAGATCTCCATGAAGTAGGCTAATAAGGCCTCCAAGCAATCAGGTATGAAATGTGTTTAACATGTAAGTACTTAATTATTGTTAGCTACTATTATTAAAGAAATAGTTTTCAGCTGCCCACAAACATGAGTCAGCTCTTACATGCCTCTATGTTTATGTTATAAAGACCAGCCAAAGCTCAGTGCCTGAAAAAGAACAATTGCTTAACTATAAAGCCACACAGACATTTAAGGATACAGCGGTAACTATGCAACCCTATCATCCTTTTCTGACATTTAAACAAGAGCATCTGCTATCTCAGACAGCCTTTGCTGGCCTATTTTAAGGATACCGGAGAGGCTGGCTCAGAGCAGGTTGCCAAGAGCTTCCCTGGGGAACGAGGCAATTTAAAGGGGCCGATCACGTGCCAGGTCCATGGAAAGGAACACTGGTTGGAACACAAGCTTTCATGGAGCTCAGGTCTGAGTCTGGGCTGGAGGCAAGGGACAGTTGTACTTATGTGGACACTGCCAATACTACACCCTGTTCTTTGGTTCCTGCCCAACTGTGCCTGAGGAAGGAGGAAGAAAGAAGAAAAGGAAGACTATTTATAGTTCTGGACCTCATTCCTTCTCCCTCTTTAGACCCTGGGTGGTTGTCCCCTTTATCTTCAGAGAACACATCACGGAGGTTAAGCAATCATGGTGCCTGACATATAGCAGACACCTGGGAAATTCTGCTGAATAAATGAATGCTCGCATGCGTTCTCTCTGCTGATAACAGACCGGGTAGCCTCAGACTCTCTCCTTGCAGACAAGGAGTGGAGCTGGGTTGGAGGAGGGAAGTGAACTAATATTGACTGAACATCCCCTGTGTTATATGCATTTCGCACGTTACTTCAGGAGAGCACTACCTCACAAAGGGCGGGCAGGAAAATGCAGGCCAGCTGCTCATCTGACTAACAGCCACGTGCACTCCACTTCAAGTGCATTAAATCTGTTTCCTGCTTACTTTTCCCACTGTTCATCTGGGAGTGCTCAAATTTAGAGTCATTTTAGTTAAGCACTAATTAACCAATTAGCAACTGTCAACTTTGTTTTCTGTCTTTTTTTTTTTTCTAAAGCTCTCTAGGATTCATGGCTTTTTTTTTTTCTTCTTCTTCTAAGTTTCTGTCTAGGAATTGGCTTATGTCTGGAGAAATCCTATCTTTACAAATGAAGTGTAAGTAGCAAATGTGACCTATTTCCTCCAGCTCCTGAAAATCATAGACCCTGACCATGCCCCAAAGTCTCTGTCTGTCCCTCCTGTTGGTGATAATATCTGTTCCCCTCAAAACTCTTTCTTCCTCACCAAGAGGGAAAAATAAAGGTCTGATAAACTGTTTAAGAAAATAGATATAGCTGGAGAAGAAAAGACACAATGCCCAGCTTTTTCTCTGTTTGTATTCCAGGATGTATTTATATTGATGATGATGATAAAACTTAGTTCAAAGATTTTCAGCTGAAGTAAAAGTGGCAGCAGCCTTTTATCGGGCACACAGAGCAGGCACACATTTGAGGGCATCTCCCGTTTCCTGGCTCCCTTTAGACAGCCCGGGTTCTGGTGATGCCCCACTTATGAGCTCTGCAGCACTGAACAAGTTACACACCCTCATTACACCCGTTGACTCATTTGTAAAGTAAGGATAATATAACGGCAATTAAATTATGTAATGCATATGGATTGCTTTTTACACTGCCTGGTACAGCGCTAAATGACAAAAAGTAGCTCTTAGAAGCATTCACTCAGCAAACATTTATTGGGCAGTGTGATATAGGCATAATGTTTAATGCTGGGGATACAAATACTTTCTTCCCCCTCTACATTTTAAGGCCATTTAGGCACAGAATTACTTTAAGAATGAAGTACTCTAGCTCTTGAGGCTGTGTCCCATATGTGTATTTCTCATAGAAAGGGCCCTTGCCCACACCTTTGGCCAAGACTCATAGGAAAATCAGAATGTCATCTTATATCCAGTTAATCGACAAGTATAGAAAGTCTGATGGATTTATCAGTATAATGTGAAATTAGGGCTGAGCCAGTGTGGCTCAGTAGTTGAGCATCGACCTCTGAACCAGGAGGTCATGATTTGATTCCCAGACAGGGCACATACCCAGGTTGTGGGCTCAATCCCCAGTAGGGGGCATGCAGGAGGCAGCTGGTCTATGTTTCTCTCTCATTGATGTTTCTATCTCACTCTCACTCTCCCTCTTCCTTCCTCTCTCTGAAACCAATAAAAAACATATTTAAATGAAAAAAAGAAATTAGGCCAGAATAATTCTGAACTGGGAAATTGTTGACTTTTCACAATTCCTTGACTATCTAATATTTGATTATTGGGCTCTCAACTATTTGAACACCCATCTGATTATGAGGACTTCCCTACTGTGAAAAAGTACAGGGTCTTCCCCTGGAGAAATGGAGGAGTCAAACATTATCTCTTCTCACCCCCCCCTCCCCCGCAACAAACATGTGACTTGAACAGTCAGATGCTTTCACCTTGGACTTTAAATCATGAGAGAACTGGGCAAAAAGACAGGGGTAATGATATCCTGTTTCCAGAAGGAAGGTTGGGAGTCTCCTGATGGCTGTAGGGAGTGGTGGTGACAGCACAGAAGCTCAAATTGGACTGACCTATGGCAGGACCAGGCTGTGTTTCTTGCTACCAATGCTTCTTGATTCTGGCTGGTTCTCTGTTTTTTTTTTTGTTTGTTTGTTTGTTTGTTTTCCCAAGGATTCTGTGAACTCCCCAAATTCTTCCAATTACTTTTTAACTTAAGTTAGCTAAAGTTGATTTCTGTTGCCTGCAACCAAAAATCCTAACTGAAATGTTATTGTTTTTCCTTTGACTGGGTGCACAACATTGAAATGGTGTATGGTGCCTCTGCTCTCATGCCAAGCTGAAGAGAGTGGCCTTGCTCCTACCTCAGGAGTGTCCATATGTCTGGCTGCAGAAAATGCTTGTGATGGATGCTTCTGATGGATGCAGAAAGAGAGAAAGAAAAAAGGAAGCAAGAAAAGATGAGGCATAATAGATGTTCTTTGATACCTACCCTTATTTCTTTTAGGGCGTGAGTCCAGAGCAGTGATTTTATTTTCCTGTCCAACTTTGGTGCTTAAACACGAGTCTGCTTAAAAACACATGCCAGGAAAGGCCTCCAGGAAATATTCACTTTAGTTCTTACTACATATAAATTTCAAAGAATAAATGAATAGTTAAAGATGAAAACATAATGATATCAACTGATGTCCAGCCACAGCCCTTGGTAGGCATGAAGGTACCACATTTAATCATTACGCCTTAACCTTCATCTGTCTGGACGAATACCAGAGTATGAGTTTTCTTTCCTCAAGACAGAGGGTAATCTCTTTTCACAGTGGTAGGGGGAGTGAGGCAAGGGGCCCTTCAGGCAGACTTCTCAGCCTATCGTTTGTCAGGCATTATATCTTCCAGGATTTTCCTTAACTACCCTTGAGGGAGAAAGCATCTCTTAAACCATATGAGTTACCCATTTAGTTTTAAGAGGTATCATGTTGTGGAGGGAAACAGAGCTATATGTCAGGGGTTTCCCCTCCAGTAAGACACATAACCTCTGTAGGACTCAGTTACTGCCCCACCTTCTGTCCCATAAAGAGGTTTGCTCATCTTACCTCTAAAGTCTCCTGTAGCTTTAGTTTTGTTGGTGATCATAATGCTTAACAGTTTTAATTAAGAATAGTGCTCAGAATAGGATCTAGGAAACAGAGAGAAGAGAAATGGGGACAGGAGAGGAGGAAAACAGCTTGGCATGCCACACCCATGACACAGCCGGGAGATGCAGGAAGTGTTGGAAAAACTCAGCCCAAACAGAGAAGGTGAGCAATTCCAATTCCAGTTCTCACCTACTGCCCATCCTCACTGAGGCTCCTGGGCTGCATGGCTCAGGTGGAAACATGGGTGGGGCTGGATGTACACCACTTCAATCCTCCCCTACCCGAAGGAGGCCCCAAGCAAGCCCTAGAAGCACAGGCAGACCAAGGCCCTCTACCCCCAGGCTCTTATACTGAAAAGCTGAATGGATTCAAGGAAATTATTTCAGCTCCCTAAAGTCCAGGTTTCCTCATCTGTAGTAAGGGGATGATTACCCTGCTCTGTAAAGTTGTGACGGATTAAAGGTATTTTATTTACTCTGACTGGCATTGCAAGGTGAGCAATCAATAATTGGTAACCAACATTATTGTAATTGTTCTTGTTACAATAGTTAATATTGTCACTTGTCTTGAGGAAACCATGGGATGCCTTGGGATGGCAATTCTTTAGAACTGTTTTGTAGGTCATATGCAGAGATCACACAAATAGGACTTTCTAATACTCTGTTTTACACGGGTTATGCCTCCTAATGCAGACCTAGTGGAAAAGAAATAAATTCTTTGAAAATGTGGTGTAGGAGGATTAAATGGACAGTGTATGAGCCACTTGAGGGGGGATTCTGGAGACATGGCCATCTGAAATGCATCCTTCCTCTTCTGAGCAACGCCAAGCTGTTTAGCTCTCCAGGTTCAAGCAGCTGCTGGGTCCCACTGGCAGGTGTGTGTAAGTGACACCTCGAGGTCTGCTGGGGTCCCAAAGAAAACACTGCAAGGGCTTCTTCTCCTGTGGTCTAGACAAGCACTTAGTTAATGGCATTGAGCCTAACGCTAGGACTCCCGCCAGTGAGTATAGGTAAGACCGGGATCACTAGGGGAAGGTCAGTGCCAATGTTACATTCCTAGAAGTGCAATGCAACTTCCAAATAAGCAAGGAGAGAAAGATGGAATGAATCACAAATTATGTAAAACAACAATAATTTAAAGAAGGAAAAAAAAGACAAATTGTGAGATCAAATAACCAATAAAGTTAAAAGAAAGAAATAAAATCAGGTATCTACATGTAAGTGAAAGTTTTAAAAACTGTCAGATTGTATTAAAAAACAAAACAAAAAAGGCTTTATGTAGTTTATTAGAGGCCCAGTGCATGAAAATTCGTGCATGGGGGTGGGGGTGGGGTCCCTCAGCCCGGCCTGCCCCCCCTCACAGGATGTCCTAATGACAGCTTAGGCCCGCTCCCCATGGCCTCCCTCTGGCCTCCCTCTGCGGGAGGCGACAGACCGATCAGGTGTATAGATACTTTCTGGAAGCAGCACGGACTCCTTCCTTATTTCTTTCCTCTGTGGTTGGAGAACAGGGGACTAAAAGGTGGAGACAGAACTGTGGCCGGCCCAGGGCTTTTATAGGCAGTGGAAAGAGGGAGAGGTCTGGGGAAAGTCTAGACACATTTCCTTCGATTATCCTCCCTTCCTCCGGGCCCCTCCCTCCATTTTTTCCTTCTTGTGGTGGACGCTCGGGCCTTGGATAGACCAGAGCCCAGCGACAGTGGAGTTCAGCCCCCTCACTTCTCAGCTGAACGTATAGCCACCTCCAAGCAGGGCTGTTTTCAAGTGACTAAAGCACTGGGAGTCCACAGCTCCTGGCCTCTTTCCTCTCAGTTTCCTACTTGGGTCTGTTGCAAAGTTTACCGAGACACTGAAGCAGCTCTGCCCTGGTAGTTCTGCACTGGCCCCTGCCCAGGCCCCGCCAGGCACTCTTCCTTGAGTCTCTGGGCCCACAGTCTGTGCTCAGGGAGGTCGCCCGGAGCCCATTCCCCTGCACAGGTGGGGTAGGGAGGTTGGCTTGGAGAGCTGGAGGAAGATGGCAAAGTAACAGTTGGAATGAAAAGGCACCTATTCAGCCAGACTTCCTAAGCTCCCCACCGGGCCCAGGCCGGGCCCCTTCCCTGCACCCAGAGGACCCCAGCTGAGGTCCCCTCCCTGCACCCAGTGCCCTCCTCCCCATTCTACCACCTGGGATGGCATGTCCACAGGGCATCCTAAGCCGCAGTCTGGCCTCCCTCTGCGGGAGGTGACCAGGCTGATCAGGGGAAGGCGCCAGCCCCATCACCCCGCTGCTGCTGCCACCAAGGTGTTTTCATCAACACGGACTCCAGTCCCTTCACCACGAAAAAAATGACAACTTTGTGTCTTTCATAGGATATGACATTTCTTGCTTTCTTTTTTTTTATCCTCACCTGAGGATATTTTTGCATTGATTTTTAGAGAGCATGGAAGAGAAAGGGAAAGACAGAGAGAAACATCAATGTGAGAGGGACACTTTGATTGGTTGCCTCCTGCATGAGCCCTGACCTGGGCCCCGGCCAGGGAGGAGCCTGTAACCTAGGTACATGCCCTTGATCAGAATTGAACCTGGACCCTGCGGTTGGCAGGCCAAGACTCTATCCACTGAGCCAAACTGGCTAGGGCAGGATATGACATTTCTTAGCCCCTCCAGCAGCAGACCTTCGTTTTTTCCTCCAGGAGTGAGGTGGAAAAACCCTAGATCACCTTCTTGGATCCTTATACCCAAGTTACCAAGAACACTGAGAGTGGTGTACGGGGAGCTTAGCCAATGAGTGGTCAGAAAAGGTGTTTCCTCTGCAGCTCATGCGCAGAGGATCCCCTGCGTTGTGTCCACTGGGCTGGGGGTGTTCTGTCCGCTGGGCTTCTGTCTGCTGGGCTTCTGTCTGCTGGGCTGGGGGTGTGCCCCGAGCCACGCAGCGGCAGCTCGGAGCACGCCCCCAGCCCAGCAGCCCCGCGTTGTGTTTGCAGCCCTCCCTTCCTCCACAGCGTGGGATGCTATGGGTGCCGCCATCTTTGTTGCGGAGTGATGGTTAATTTGCATATTACCCTTTTATTAGATTAGATATTCATTGTTACTTTATTTTGTGTATGTTACTTATCTATACATATAAAGAGGTAATATGCTAATTTGTCCATTACAGTGTCTGAGTCACAACCAGGCAGGAGCTGGTGGATGGGGGCGGGGACTTCCACCCCCAGGGCAGGCGTGCACAGGCCTGCCCAGCGCTAACTATAGACTGCCTCGGAGTCCACTACTGACTGGTGGGCGGGGATGGGGGCGGCTGGCCAAGCCCAAGTCCAGCTTTGGCAGGGCCAGCGGGAGCCCGAGGCCACCCCAATCCCCGCAGGTCCTGAACCAGACAGTGGCTCAGCAGCAGGTGGAATCTCCATGCACAGTGCCCAGGGGTGGCTGCCAGGGGTGCGGGACCTCTCCATGGGTTGCTGCATTACCACTGCTGCTCGGCGGGAACCCGGTGGCCTGGAGCTGGAGTGGGTGTGCACAGACTGCTGAGCCTGCTAGTGCCGCACGCCCTGCCCCACCCTGCCCCAGCCCCATGCCTGCCTCTGCAGCCAGCCGCGGACCCCACCCCATGCTTCAGGCAGGGGGAGTAGGCTCACGGCTGCCAGCGCCCTATGCCACACAACCAAGTAGGACAGTAGGACATCCCCTGAGGGCTCCCAGTCTGTGAGAGGGAGCAGGCTGGGCTGAAAGACCACCCCCCCCAGTGCACGAATTTTGTGCACCTGGCCTCTAGTATTTTATAAAATAAGAGACAGGTGGATCAAAAAATTCCAGTTAAATGCAACAAAAAGAAATCAAAAGTAGCAATATTAGAATCATTCAAAGTGGAATTTAGGTTAAAGGCACCAAACTGGTTAAAGAAGAACATTATATTATAAAGTTTCAGTAGGACAGGAGTAAGAGAATGGGCAAACCAATATCTGAATAGATGACATATAAGAATTTTTCAAAGTTGATGAAAGACATTAAGCCACTTAGTCAAGAATTTCTATGAACTCTAGTAAGAATAAATAGCAAAGCACATATAGGTACATTACTCTAAAACTGCTTATAAACAGACAAGAGAAAATTATTTAGACAACCCAGAGCCATAATTTGCCTGTTTTAATACAGTAAAGTGAGAGAAGTCAGAAGACAATAGAATATGGTACCTTTTATGAAAGAGAATAACACACACAAAAAAAAAAAAATGGGAGGGGAAGGGAAACAGAATTTAAAATTTTTCAGGTATAACATTGTTAGAGAAGTGGGGAAAACCAATCATTTTTATTTTTCACTTACAGTTGACATACAATATTATATTAGTTTCAGGTGTACACCCCAGTGATTAGACATTATATAACTTACTAAGTGATCATCCAGATATATATTATACCCATACATAGTTATGGCACCATACATAGTTATTAGGATACTATATTCCCTAAGCTGTACTTTACATCCCCATGACTATTCTGTAACAACAGATTTGTACTTCTTAATACCTTCACCCTTTTCACCCAGTCTCCCAACCCTCATCCCCCATCTAGCAGCCCTCAAAATGTTCTCTGTATCTATGAGTCTGTTTCTGTTCTGCTTGTTCATTTATTTTGATCTTTAGATTCAGTTGTTGATAAATATGTATTTATTGCCATTTTATTATTCACATTTTTATATATATTTTTCTTCTTCTTCTTAAAGAATACCCTTTAACATTTTATGTAATACTGGTTTGATGGTGATGAACTCCTTTAGCTTTTTCTTGCCTGGGAAGCTCTTTATATGTGTTTTGATTAATAATCATTTTTATTTATAATACTGTAATATGTCAAGTTTTCTCACTAGGCATAAAAGGAAAAAGCAAGTATATGCTGATTTCTAGAAATATACATTAAACATAAGACTAAAAACAAAAGGTAAGAAAAAGGTCCACAATACAAACACGCAATTAACAGTGATGGGATGACCATCAGACAAAATAAGACTATAAGGAAAGAAACATGATTAGAGATGGAGAGAGATATTCCATAAGGACAAAATATTAATCTACCAGGAACATATGATGATTCTAAATTTATATGAATCCAATAACATGGTGAGAACAGACCACTCCTCTCATGTTAGATCTTGGCTGTACCCCACTAATTAGAAAACGCTGGCAAAATCAGGGTCAAGTATAGGGTATGGAATCTTACCACTAGAGGTCTCTGGTCCTCTTTGCCCCTAACATGAATTATTGTGACATTTGGGCAGTGGCTAAAGATTTTTATTGTGTTTATATTTTTAAAGACTATTTCTAACTAGATAGAAACCTTAAGAGACCCTGGGTGCTGACTTACACTAGGTAACAAGGCTGTAAATTGCAACCAGACCCCTCTGAATTCTGATGAAGGATATGACCCAAGGTTAAGGAGATTACACAAAAAATCCTCCTTGCCTTCAAGCAACTTGCACTCTGGGGAGGACCGACCTATAAAAGTAACTAAAATACAAGGGATAGTGTGATAAATGTGATAAGAATGGTAGAAGCAAAAATATACACAGCATAGGATGCTAAGTATCACAAAGAGAGGTTCAAATAGAGTAAAAAATAATATATGAAAAAATAAATTCAAAGTCACCAATTCAAATACAGAGTGAGAGATACCCAGGATTTTATTTCACCTCCAGTTCCAGAATTGCCACAGGTTAAATGCAATAATATCATATCTCCATGGGTCCTATTAGGGCACCACATAGCCTTAATCCTTGCATTTAAGAATAGTTTGAGATCTGTTTTTTAAATTGTGACCTAACAAAAGAAGTATGATGAAGGTCGAACTGTAAAGAACATGGAACTGCCTGGGAGACCCTCACTTCAGGCAGCTTTCCGTCTTGCTGGACGGAGGAGCCTGATTTCCACATTCTCCACTGAGCCTTCGGTAAGTGTGCACGCCTTTGGAGGGGATGCAAACACAAAGCTCCCACCGCCTTCAAAGGACTGCCATGCTGAGTCAGCTCAAGAGAAGAAAAATAATGCAGTTGAGACAAGCAGCAGCTTCCCAAATAGCATCTTACAAGCCCCTCCATGTGAAAATTGCATGGCAGACTTCTAAAGAAAACATAGGGGCGTTCAGAAAGTGGCTGGCAGAATAATTATTCTATTTAATTACCTGGTGTAAAGTAGGCCCAGCCAACTCCAACATTCCCCTTCCCCACTCCCGTCCCCCGAACCCCCCCACTCCCATCTACCTGAATACAAACCAAGCCCACGGGTCTCAGTTTAAGACATAGCCTTATATTCCCTGCAGAAATGCAGGTCAATTGAAATGCTTTGATAGCAAAAGGTATGTCCAGAATAAGACTGGGATACAAAACTAATTTCTATTTAGTGTAACTCTTTAATTCTGCAAATTACGCCTTATCTGCTTGTCCAGGGAGAATAGAGATTTGGAATAAGAATCAGAAAAGACTATCAGTGCTATTCGTTTTATATCTGTGTGTCTATAGAGAGAAAGTGGGATTAAATAATTAGCTTAGTTACCCAAGCAGGGTATTTTTTTTAAAAAACTTTTTTATTTAAAAATTTTTATTGCATTTATTGGGGTGACATTGTTAACAGAATTATATAGGTTTCAGGTGTACAATTCTACAACACATCATTTGTATATTGTATTGTGTGTTCACCACCCCAAGGTAAGTCTCCTATCACCATTTATCCCCTCTATCTCCTCTTCTACCTCCCCCACCCCATTCCTCTGGTAATCACCATGCTGCTGTCTATGTCGATGAGTTATTGGGTCTTTTGCTTAAAATGATGAATTCTGACTCTGTGTGTGTGCATGTGTGTGTGCCAGGCACTGATAAGTACTGAGGGTATAGCAATGAACAAATCAAAGCCTCTACCTCAGATTGCTTAGCTTCTAGTAAAAAACAGACAATAATGAATATTATGATATAATTATGATATATTTATATGTTGGGGGTGATCAATTCTATCTATAAAGAAAGAATCAAGCAGGGTAGTAGAGATTAGAAATGTTAGAGAGTGAAGACATTACTACTTTCACATAGGTGGTCAGAGAAGGCCCCTGTGATAAGGTGATATATGAGCAGAGCTATAAAGAAAATGAGGGAATTAGCCACTCGGATAGCTGGAGTAATAGCAGAGGGCACAGTACGTGAAAATGAGGTCGAGCATGCTTAGCATGTTAAAAGAACAAGGCCACTGTGACTAGCCAGAGTGAAATGATAAAGGAAAATGGTAAGAAATGATGGCATTGCCCTAACCGGTTTGGCTCAGTGGATAGAGCGTTGGCCTGCAGACTGAAAGGTCCCAGGTTCTATTCCGGTCAAGGGCATGTACCTTGGTTGTGGGCACATCCCCAGTAGGAGGTGTGCAGGAGGCAGCTGATCGATGTTTCTAACTCTCTATCCCTCTACTTTCCTCTCTGTAAAAATTAAAAAAAAAAAAAAAAATAAATGATGGCATAAAAGTAGCAGGAGAGGGAAGATCACAAAATTCTTACTGTCCATGGTAAGGACTTTGGCTCTTCTTTTGAGTGAAGCCATTGGAGGAATTTGAATGGAGGAGTGACATGATATGACTTACATGTTTAAATTATTACCCAGGTTTGCCCTATGGAAAGGAGACAAAAGTGGAGCAAGATCTGAAGTTGAGAGACCAAAATTGCTAAAGGTTATTGAAATCATCTGAGCAAGTATTAATAGTACCTTAAACTGGTATGGGAATGTGTTGTGGCCACCCCACAGAAATGGGGTGCAGCTCCAATCAAAATTTGCTTCAGATGTCAAGACTGACGAACACACACACACACACACACACACACACACACACACACACACACACACACCAACAGGCAGGGAATGGAAAGTTTAATTACTCATATAATGAGGCTTTTTGAAGAGAGCAGGGTAGACCCCCCAAGATGGTCCAAAAATGGCTTGAGAAAGCAGGAAAAGGAAACTGAGTTGGGGGTTAGATGGTGATTAGAGAGTGGGCTGTATCGAGAGTTCCCACATGTGGTTTGAATCTCTCACTGGTGCCAAAGGCAGGGGCACCTGGGGCTTTTTTAAAATCAGGTTTTCCTGATGTGGGGCAGAAGGAAAAGAGGGAGGATTAAGGCTTAAAAACTGTAAGCACTCAAACGTTCAAAAATACAGTGAGAATCTTTTACATAATTGAGATGGTAAGAGGTGGTCAGATTCTGGAACGATTTTTTAACACAGAGGAATAACATTTTCACCAGGAATGAGATTTGGGGTTAAAGAAAGACATAAAGATGATTTTTCTCTCTCACTATATCTTAGCAAATAAAAATTTTGAAGACCTAAAAAATCAATAAGTTGTTTTATTTGTTCATGGCCTCCCCCAATCCCCCCCCCACTATTACATTGAAATTTTCATTTAAATATAAAGACCATGACATTTATGTGTCTTTAATCCTCTCCAACCTCCCCAACTGTTTTCCCTGGAAACTAAGACAATGCACTGCAAGTAGGAATGTTTAAAATACACTTCTTGATCGAAAAGATTTACACTAGTATAAGATTAAAGTATTAGGTTGACTTAAAACTACATGTTACCTTGCTTATCACTGAGGTCAAATGCCAACTTTAAGTGAAATTTTCTTAAATTTCCTAAATTATAAAACTGGGATTTAATATCATTATTTATCATAGATATATTTAAATATCTGGAGTATAATAAAAATGTTTTTAACTTACATTGCAACTTTTATTTCAAAAGTGACCTTTTATTATTTTATAGCTAATTAAGGAAGCGGCTGTGTTACAATAAAAGTGTCCTAAAACAGAAATGTAAAATTCTGGGTTTTATTCCACTTTTGCCATCAACTAAGAAAATGTATGGTCTTGGGCATATCGGTTCTCTGAGTCGCATCAGTAAAACGAGGGAACAGGATTCCGTAATTCCCAGGATTCTTCTTTCAGTGACACTATGTCACTGCTGATGGCAAATGTGAAAGTTCAAAGAACACTTAGATGATTGTATGAACTCACACAATTACTTGTAACAAAACCCTTTACCCTCTGTCTTGTCAAATATGTGAAATAGCTCTATGGTTAGAGGAAACACATAGCCCCCCAAGTTAAATTTTATCATGATTATTTTTAAATAAGTTTTTAATGAAACCATTTATGTTTATTGTAGAAATAAGAAAAAAAATATTAAACAGTATAGAAAATATATTTACTGAATATGAATAGACTGGACTGTGTTGCGCATTCCTGATCTTTTAGATTTAGAAAGAATAAAGTCAAGGGAACCTCTATGTTATTAAAAGTTGACTTTCAAATACTTTACATACCTATGTGTAGGTTACTCTTTTGAAGTCAAAGATATTTTTAAAACTTTAAACAAACACAAACTATCTAAAACCACTTGGACCCTGGATTATTCAGTTTAAATATAAAATGTATTAATGAGTATAAAACTGTCAAATTTTTGAATGTCAAAAGAAAATTTTATATGTAATTTAAAACAACAACAACAAATTAAAGTTTAAAAGATTAAAAGTAAAAATACTATGAAACCTCAACCCTTGCTTGTTTGTGTTTGACAACTAAAGGAGCACTTTCAGGATTGGTGAGAATCTGATACAGAAAAAAAAGTTCTGTCTCACAGACGGTACAACCAGGTTTCGCTGAAAGGACTCTCTTCAGTGTCCAGTGGCTTTTTGCTGTACCCAATGAATGGTCTGTCCTATGAGAAGCATCGCAGCCTTTATTTTACGGAATGCCTGCCAAATTTGGCAATTGCTTTGACAATTCAGTTTCTGGCTGAAGTCATGGCATGCCTAGCGTTTCAGTTGTGCAGGGACTCATCCCTGGTAGCACAGACAGCGTTTTGATGGGAAAGAGAGGACAGCTCACCTTTGTATGCTTATGACGTTGTGGTGCAGGAGAAGGTTTTAACAAAGGTTTGCTCTATCAAACCTGTGGGCTCTGCACAAAGTTCAAGCAGTGATCGGAAACTGAATCATCAAAACAAAATCTAGACTTTTGTTCTGATGTGGACTAAGGGATTTAGTTATATTAATTGGGTTGTAGGAGAGCAACTTCAACATTCACTAGGTATTTCTGCCTGAGAGAGAAGGTTGGGAAATTTACGAGCAAATCTGAGCACAGGGATGGCATCTGTCTCGTGGAAAGAGGAAAGAATCAAGGAGTGAAGGAAGCTGGCCTTTGTGAGAGCTAGAAGGGGGTTTATCCTTAGGGAGGTAGTTTTCATGTGGTTTATATTTTACCTCAGTTTAATTTTATCTACCTTAGAATCAGTGTGAAAGTTTTCAGAATGCTAGTGGAGCTCTGAAAGTTTTCAGAATGCTAATGCTTCAGTTATGCTAAAGGTCAGTAATTTTTTTTTTTTTTAATTTGGATCACAGTTTAAAGAGTGAATAGTGGCAATGATAATGGAAGTGAGGGAACCCTAGCAAAAAGATACAAGTCATAGAGTTAGACAAAATATTTCTTGGAGATTCTTGTCCCAGAGCTCCCTCAAACCTTGGGAATCCATGTGTGAGTATAAGAATCAGCAAGTGGGACTCATACAAACAAATAAAATAGAGCTCCCCTTCTCAGAGCTTATCTCAGTTTGTATATCTTACTTCTCATAGCTCTTACACCTCGAAGTTTGCCATCAACTGTCAGCCTAACAACATTTCTGGGGCCAATATTGACCTTAGGAAGGAGGGATGTGTGTGCTAACCCAGCGCTCTAGGCTCTCAATTTTTAAGTCACCTGATGATAACTTGAGTGTAAATGTGGGTCCTGATTTTGATAACTTAGATTTTGCTCTTGTTACCAAGACAAAACATCCACCTCAACATCCACTTATATGTAAGGGGCTAAGAGAATCAAAATAGTGTGGGGCAAGGCTTGCCATTCTGACGGAAGGTAGCAGAAGTGTTTCTGGTCATAACTTAGGGACACACAGTGGACAAACATTAGCTCAGAGCAACATCTGAGGCACAACACAGGGTCCCAGAGTAGTCTACCAGATGGCAAATCATAGGAACGAGAATCATGGAATTCAGTCATGTAAGTTGGTAAGCAAAATTCTGGACTATGTAGGTGCTATGCTTGTTTCCAGACCCTTGAATATTTATTTATTTTTTTAGCCCTACTATGCCATTCTAGCTCTGAAGCAAGATAAGACTCTGGAAGCTTTACCTTGATAAGAATCAGTAACTCCTTTAGATTGTGCTAGATAAATTCATTATTCAATGAATTTTCACTGACTTCATTAAATGCATTATATAATGACGAGAGGCCCGATGCACCAAATTCGTGCAAGAGTAGGCCTTCCTTCCCCCAGCTTCCGGCACCGGCTTCCCTCTGACACCTGGGACCCGGGCTTCCCTCACAGCCTGGGCTTCATCCGGAAGGACATCCGGTCTAATTGGCATATTATGCTTTTATTATTATAGACTAGAAGCCCGGTGCACGAAATTCGTGCACGGCGGGGGGTTGTCCCTCAGCCCAGCCTGTACCCTCTCCAATATGGGACCCCTCAAGGGATGGAAGTCCCTCTCACAATCCAGGACTGATGGCTCCCAACTGCTTGCCTGCCTGCTTTCCTGATTGCCCCTAACCGCTTCTGCCTGCCAGCCTGATCACCCCCTAACCACTCTGCTGCCAGCATGTTTGCCCCCAACTTCCCTCCTCTGCTGGCCTGGTCACCCCTAACTGCCCTCTCCTGCAGGGTTGATCACCTCCAACTGCCCTTCCTTGCAGGCCTGGTCCTTCTCAACTGCCCTCCCTTGCAGGCCAGGTGCCTCCCAGCTGCCCTCTCCTGCTGGCCATCTTGTGGTGGCCATCCTGTGTCCACATGGGGGCAGGATCTTTGATCACATGGGAGCAGCTATATTGTGTGTTGCAGTGATGATCAATCTGCAGATTACTCTTTTATTAGATAGGATAGAGGCCTGGTACAGGGGTAGGGGCCAGCTAGTTTGCCCTGAAGGGTATCCCTGATCAGGGTGGGGTTCCCTTGGGGTGTGGGGCGGCCTGAGCGAGGGGCCTGTGGTGGTTTGCAGGCAGGCCACGCCCTCTGGCAACGCAAGCAGAGGCCCTGGTATCTGGAATTTATTTTCCTTCTACAATTGAAACTTTGTAGCCTGGAGCAGGGCCAAGCCTGGGGCTCCCTCCGAGGCCTGTAGCCATTTGTGTTGGGGTTATAATTGAAACTTTGTTGCCTTAAGCAGGTGGGCCCGGCCAGGGTGTGCGGAAAGCTTTGCTTCCCCTGTTGCCGGCGGCAACCCTGGCCTGCTCTCTCAAGCTCCATTCTGCCGCCATTTGTTTGAATTTGTTTACCTTTTATAATTGAAACTTTGTAGCTTGAGTGGAGGCTTAGGCCTGCAACGGCTATGGAAAGCTTGGCTTCCTCTGTTACCTAGGAAACCTTGCTCTCTGTGGTTGTAGCCATCTTGGTTTGGGTTAATTTGCATACTCACTCTGATTGGGTGGTGGGCGTGGCTTGTGGGCGTGGCTTGTGGGTGTGTCGGAGGTATGGTCAATTTGCATATTTGTCTATTATTAGATTAGATAAATGACTGCCGGGCACTGTTTTAGATATTGTGATTGCAGCACTGAAAAAAATAATGAAAAATGTCCGCCCTTAGGAAGTTTATATTCTGATGGTTCTCTTCCTCCATCTCCCACATTTCCAGCCCTCCCAGGAAAGGTCTGTGGTCACAGCCTAAGGCTGGTCTCCACCTGGAGAAGCACTGGGTAAAGGGCTTATTATGATCTTTGGTCTTCCATGCATTTGCAGAGGGATGGTAGTGGAGTAGGGTTACAATGAGTAATAATACTTGCTGTCCAGGTGTCATTAAAAAAAAAATTCAATGGCATCTTGATGCTATTAATGAATCTTCTCATAATAAATCATGATGAGAAGAGAATAGGTTTCTCAGAGTTACAAATGATGATGATGGTCTACAACCCACCACTGCTGGATAATGTTAACATTGGTGTCATATTCTTTATTAGTCAAGAAACAGAAAACACTCTGGGTATCTTAAGCAGGAACTCACATGATACCAAAATCAGATGCTTACAAAATAGTTGGAAGTTATACAAAAAAGGGCGTTTCCTAACTGGGTCACCAGAACAGTTCTAGAACAATAGGTCATTACTGGGAGGGAAAACAGGGACATCACTGCTACCTCTGAAACTGCCACTGTTCAACAAACAGAAAACTGAATATGGGATACTGGAACATTACCTGTAAAAACCCATGCCCACAACTATGCTTGAGAACAGAAACAGCCAAAAGGGGGTAGAAAGATGGCAGCGCCATGTTTTTGTCTTCCAAATTTGCAACCAGAATCCTAGTTGCAAGAGAGTCTCTGAAAGCAGAAAGGAGGCCGAGTGAACCCATTCATAATAGCCAGCATCCATTTTAACCTCCCAGGTGAATTTGTCAAAGTGCAGACTCTTGGGCCCTCACCACACTTAAAGCATCATAGTTTATGGGCACAAAAACTGAAATGTTGACAAGTGTTACTTGCCCTAGGGGATTCTCATGCTTAGCAACATTTGGGGAAAATTAATGAGAATGGTCAGGATTAGCTCTGGCATTCACAGTTATTATACACTAGTGGCCTGGTGCATGAAATTTGAGCACAGAAGCGGGGGTGTCCCTCAGCCTGTCCTGCACCCTCTCCAATCTGGGACCCCTCGAAGGATATCCTACTACCGGTTTACAGGGATCAGGCCTAAACCAACAGTCAGACATCCCTCTTGCAATCCAGGACAGCTGGCTCCTAACCGCTCACCTGCCTGCCTGCCTGCCTGCCTGCCTGATTGTCCCTAACCACTCTGCCTGCTGGCCTGCTCGCCCCCAAATGCCACCCCCGCCAGCCTGATAACCCCCAACTTCCCCCCCCTGCCGGCCCGCTCACCCCCAACTGCTCCCCCTGCTGGCCTGCTTGCCCCCACCTTTCCTCCCCACTGGCCTGCTGGCCCCCAAGTGTCCCCTGCTGGCTTGCTCACTCCAAACTTCCTTCTTGCTCTCCTGATTACCTCCAACTGGCCCTGCCCCCATCAGCCTGATCACCCACAACTGTCATCCCATCCTGGCCTGATCACCCACAACTGCCCTCCCCTCTTGGCCTCTAACTGCCTCTACCTTGGCCCCACCACCATGGCTTTGTTCAGAAGAATGTCTGGAAGGTCTCCTGGAAGGTCTCCCGGTCTAATTAGCATATTACACTTTTATTAGTATAAATAGAGGCCTGGTGCATGGGTGGAGGCCTGCTGGTTTGCCCTGAAGGGTGTTCCGGATCAGGGTGGGGGTCCTGCTGGGGTGCCTGGCCAGCCTGGGTGAGGGGCTTAGGGCCGTTTTCAGGCTGGCCACAGCACCTTCAGGGTGGCGGGGGGCATCCCACTGGGGTGCCTGGCCAGCCTGGGTAAGGGGCTGATGGCCGTTTACAAGCTGGCCACGCCCCCAGCAACCCAAGCTCCCAGCCCCTCCTTTTTTTTTTTAGTGCCTCCTTGAGCAAAGGCCAGGGCCGGCTGGAAGCAGGTATCTGGGATTTATTTATCTTCTATAATTGAAACTTTGTAGCCTTGATCGGAGGCCAGGGCCGGCCAGGGCGGGCAGGAAGTTTGGCTTCCTCCATTGCCAGGGGCAACCCAAGCCTCCTGCTCGCTCCAGCTCTGTAGCCACCACCATCTTAGTTGGGTTAATTTGCATACTCGCTCCTGATTGTCTGGTGGGTGTAGCAGAGTGATGGTTAATTTGCACGTTTCTCTTTTATTAGTGTAGACTAGAGGCCCGATGCACAAAATTCGTACAAGGGCCTTGGCCCCCACTGCTGTGGCGGCCGCCTCTGCTGTGGCCCCCACCCACTGTGGCTTTGTCCTGAAGGAAGGACATCTGGAAGGACATCTGACCTAATTAGCATATTACACTTTTATTATTATAGCTATCCAGAAAATATTTTTCAAATACATGATTTTAAAAAGAAATATTGAGGCATACCTATATAATTTAATTCTGTGTAGCTGATTCTACTCTGAATCAGAAAGTGAAACTCTTATCACCTCAGGTAATTGTCCACTTTACAATGCCAAATGGAAAAAAATTTCTCTGCTCAGTGCTTTGCTCTCCTTAGTTCCTCATGCAATTGGGACAAATATTGACAATTTGATGGCTGCATTTTATTACAGGAGTTTGCCTAGTGCTCTCTCTGGGGATATTTCAAAGTAATGTCCCATTCAGAGCTCAAAATTTATTCTTTTCTAGTTTGCAAGCAAGGAACAGTTTAGAATCATTCCAATCAGAAGAGAAACTCTTCATTTAAGAAATAAAAATGCATATATATATATTTTTTTGTCTAAGCAAAGTCCTCCATTGACCAATTGATTGCATGTAACTTCTGATGATTTATTGGTTTAAATGCATTAAATTGCTAAATTCATAAATATGTGGAATTTACAATTCAGTGAAAAACATCACATCAACATTGCATATAACCTTGCTCACAGTGCCTAAAACAATGTTGGTTGAATTAATTAAAGATGAATTCCCGATGCTGATTTACTTTGCTAAGATAAAGCATCTGTAGCCATTTCAAAAAGTGACTTAGTTGGGTGGGGGAGGGAATTGGGCAAAAAAGAGAGAAAAAACTTACACACATGGACAACAGTGTGGGGATTGTCTGGAAGAGGGAAATGGAGGAAGGTGGAGGCAGGTATAGGGGGAATAAATAGTGATGGACAGAGACTTCACTTGGAGGGGTGAACACACAATACAGTGTACAGATGATGTGTTGTAGAATTGTGCACCTGAAACCAGTATAATTTTGTGAACCAGTGTCACCCCAATAAATTCAATAAAAAGGAAAAAGAACATATATTTAAAAAATGACTTAGTATTTCCTACAAAAATGTAGTTTCTGAAGCTTCCTTATATATGAATTTTAATCCTATCATTAAAAGGTTACTTTAGTCATGAGAAGTGACACAAGCTGTTTTAACAGACAACTGACAAATCTTGGTGGCTTACCACATAAAGGCTAATTTCTCACCCAATGAGCCAATGGAGTGTTCAGTGTCAGCATTCCACACAGTGATTAGGAATCCAGACTCCATAAATCCCGGGCCCCCCCTGCTCTGAAGCAGGGTCTGAAATAATCTTCTGTAAAGGCCAAATAGTCAATATTTTAGGCTTTGCCAGTCAGGAAGCAAAAAGCAAAGACATTTCATAACAAGAGAGAAAACAAATTTCAGCAAACAATATTTTGATGAAATTCACAGTATAATAATTGTGTAATACAAGTCTACTAATGAGACAAATAAAACTAATTTGTCAGGAGGATACATTTTTGCTTAATTGAAGTTTAAAATTAGTTCCTCTATCATCAAAATGAGTGCAAGTGGTCTGTTTTGAGATTTATTTTTTCATATTTCATCTTTTCACATGGATAAGTTCTGCCAATGTTGATATCAATCCATGAGTGTCTGATTTTAATTGAGCATATTTATCTCTTGCAAAGCATTTTCAGTATTCTATTAGATTCTTCTTCTTTTCTTTTAAATATATTTTTATTAATTTTTTACAGAGAGGAAGGGAGAGGGATATAGTGTTAGAAACATCGATGAGAGAGAAACATTGATCTGCCGTCTCCTGCACACCTCCCACTGAGTATGTGCCCACAACCAACGTACATGCCCTTGACCAGAATTGAACCTGGGACCTTTCAGTCTGCAGGCCAATGCTCTATCCACCAAGCCAAACCGGTCAGGGCTATTAGATTCTTCTTTTGCCTTTCAACCTGTCATCACATTGCAGATTGATCACTTCTGATTGAAATTAGTAGTAATGTCCTTGATTGAACAATTATATGGATTTTTAAATATGAAAACGTTTTTGTACTTGTATTGAGATTCAATTTTTTTTTTTTTTGAAACAGTTTGAGCTGGGGAAATATAACACTGAAAATTTGTGTTGGAATGAAAACTTTGGGTTTTGTTTTAAATTTACAAAATGCAGAAGTATATAAAACAGCTTGTTCAAAAGTTAGCTACAAAAATAATATTATCCAGTTTGTGTTTCACATATAAGTTCCATTTTGCCTCAAAATTTTAGCTTGAATTCACTGAACATTATCAATTCTGCGGAAAAGCTGATATCCAAAGTCAGTTTGTATTTTATAACAGTGACTGAGCAGAGTTTTCTTTTCATCAGAAAAAATTCAACTTAGACTCTATTTGTTTTGACAATAAAGCATTAACACTGCTAAACCATTAGAGGTATATAGTAGGACAATCAGGATGTCCAGTTTCTACTCCTGACACAAATCTATGGAACTAATGATGGATACATTCATGAAAGCCAATGAAGTACACTGTTGACACTTATCCTATCTAATAAAGAGGGAATATGCTAATTGACCATCATGCCCTCACAAAGATGACGGTGCCCACAGCCAATAAAGAGGGAATATGCTAATTGACTGCTACATCCTCAAAGATGGCGGCGCCCATAGCCACAAGATGGAGGCACCCAGTCCCCTCAGCCCTGCAGGGCGGCAGACAGGCGTGCAGCATGGCCAGGCCCGCCCCTAGGCAGGTCTGACCACTCTGTTTGCCTGCCTCCAGAGTCCCTCAGTCCCCACAGGCCCCCAGCCGCCCAGGGCCACCTCAGGCTCAGGTAACCAGGGCTTGAGCTGCCAGCAGTGGCAGCAGCAGAGGTGTGATTAGGGTGTCTCCTTCTCCTGATCACCAGGTCACCTCCCGCCCCTGAGGGCTTCCAGTGTGAGAGGGGGCAGGCCAGGCTGAGAGACACCCCCCTCCAGTGCATGAATTTTCATGCACTGGGTCTCTAGTGTTTTAATAACATGATAGACGCAAATATTTTTGGCAAAGTTTTTGCTCTTGAATAATACAATAAATAACTAAAGACTTTAAATACTTTATTTTTTTCACTAACTTTGTTAACTTATCCAACCAACCCTTTTTCTGCTCCACATATATTTCTACCATCATCAGTTGTAGTGCATCTTACCAGATTCCACTTTAGGTGGAATCCACTAGAACATAGGGCAATAGTCACAAACTAAAGACTGGAGCTTGTTGAGGCCCAATACCCTGATTCCCAAGGTTAATTACATGACTTATTGTGTGTGTATGTGTGTGTGTGTGTGTGTGTGTGTGTGTGTGTGTGTGACAGGATTTGTTCAGTCTGCCACACTCTTCATTTAATGTAATAAAATTATATTAATCTAAATTTTTGTAAATAAATTCCTGTGTCTAGACTAAATTAAAATTATCTGTTCATCTTTAGATCCTTAACTTAGTCACATCTGCAAAGTCGCCTTTGACATATAAGACAACACAATCACGGGGTCCAGGATTTAGGATGTGGACATCTTTTTGGGGAGGGGGATATTATTTTGCCTATCATAGTTAAAAGATCACTGTATAAAAAGCAACAAAGCTTTGGCACCTAATTTGATAATAGCATAATCCATGCTCCACTGTGCTTTTGAAATGTGACATTTGAAGTCCACTTTTCTCTTCCTTTTTTGTTTTGATTTCATGAAAATGCTCTGATAGTAGAAAAATAAAATCAAATAATGGGATATTCATGGCAGTCAAAATGCTGTCAAGTTATAACTGCATCACTATAATGAGTCAGCAGGGGGCCACAGTGAGAGCACTACATGTCACAACTATTCAATTCCACCATTACAAAGTAAACACAGATATACTAGTAGACAATATATCAACGAATGTGAACATGGATGTGTTCCAATAAAACTTTATTTCTGATATTGCAATTTACATTTTATATCATTTTGAATGTAGTGAAATATTATTTTTCTTATTTTAAAAATACTTTTAAAAATGTAAAGCATTTTAGTTTATGGGTGTACAAAAATAGGCACTAAACTGGATTTGGTCTGTGGCCTGCAGTTTTCTTTCTTCTAGGGTCTCAGAGTCCTCTACTGCAGGAGGTTGTATGGGCTGTACTTAGAATAAGACTACTTCATTTCTGCCCACGTTCCATCAGCTGGAATTTGATTGCCTGCTCATACCGACCTACAAAGAACACTGGAAAATGTAGTCCTCTGTGTCCAAAAAAAGGGAATATGCATATTGGTGAACGTTAACATGTCTACCATAGCCTGCTCTTCTGATAACCAAATTTTCATTTTCTCTCTTTTTTTCCACATGTAGATTTTACTCACTTCCAAAGTCCAGTTCAGAGACCAGGGTCTCAGGTCTTCCATGTCCTCTACAACATAGCAGATAGAGTTGGTCATAGTCCTGTGACCTGTGACCTTAGAATGTGTCCCTGATATCCACCGAAACAAATAGTTCCAATTGGAAAGGGTAAATAAGGGAGACAGAGCCAATACCCGCCAAGGGTAATCCAGCTGGACAAATGCTGTGAAGGTTCCCTACCCAGAGAGCAGAGGAGGCGCACTGATTGTTTTCTGATTCAGCTCTCTGGAAGGAACACTAGCACAGTATTCTCTGCGGCTCTGTGACTCTAAACCTTGGGAGGTTCTTCCATAGCTCTTGTTCTCCTTGACACATCTGAAGTGTGCTATGCCTGCTTTCCTTGGGACTAGAGAGCTTTGACAGACCACTGCCATTCTAAAGATTATGTGAATGCTCTTTAATTACAGGCTCCCAGAGACCACCCTCATGGTTTTATGTGCCATGCAATTTCCTCATGAACAAAGCTGCAGATTTATTTGCTTACAATAAGTGCCATGTGCTTACCACCACACCCAAAAATGCTTTCCAGGCATTGCTTTCAAATTAGCTTGATTTTATTATCTCGTTCCCCCATTTGTTTTCTCTTAACTTAATGGTGGCTAATCAGTTAATTCAACAGTTTTTGATGACTTAAAGCCTTTCTCAATCATATCACTTACTATTTGGGATCTAGAAGGCACAGACATGTCCAACCCTTTGATGGTCCACATTTTTAGACTCTTTCTATTCCCTCTTATTTCTGCTTGCAAAGTGGCCAACTCTTTCCTGAGCTCATTTCTTTCTTATAAAACCTGCCGAAAGCAGACAACACTAGTTAGGCTGGACGACTAACCTTGTTTTCCAACCCTTTTCCCTAGGGCTACAATTCAGTAAGCACATGGTCTGCCTATTGAATTATTGCTGGCAACAGATGTTTTGCAAATGTTTTTCCGTAGCATAATGTTTTCCTGATTTTCAGTCTGCCGATTACCTTCCTCCTCATAAGCCACGTTCAATTTCCACTGGAAAATGTAGGCATTAGTTAGGCTACTAGTAAGTGCTGTAGCAAACAGCATTAAAACATCAGTAGGATAACAATTAAATTTTATTTCTCATTCATGGCATAGTCCAATTTGGCGTTGATTGGGCAGCTTTCTATGTAGTCTCAGATTCTAGTCCTTGAGAGGAGATTTGAACAAACAATTATTGAAGGTTCCAAATCTAAAGACTCTGAGAAGATACTACAAAGAATGACACAGGAATTAAGGTACTAGTATAAGACAGGCATTTTAATAACTTAGGAGAAAATAAACCAAAATTTAGACCCAGATGAGGAACAAGAGTCACTAGATGTCATGTCCCACGGAATTGGGGTGAAACTCTTAAAATATCTTCTCAGATTCTCCCATGAATGAGATTGGTTAGGAAGTCAGATCAACAGCTGCAGGATCCAGAAGGCAACAGAGAAAAGAAACCAGGCAGATGTTACCCTTTCTCTCCAAAGAGCACCTGAGCGTGGCACGTGAGTTGGCCAGACCTCAGGAGAGCTCCTCCTTTAAATGGGCGTTGTCACTCTTTGCTTGTGCTGATCATCCTTTTCATTGTCGCCTTGGGAGTTGGTTTAAAGCTTAGGAACAACTTTAATTTCTTTGCTTTGTTTTGGAAATAGCAAACTTGTATCAGGATTAGCTATGCATTGGCTTCTATGGTGAACTTTCTTTGATTTTATTTATTTTCCTAATTAACTCCTCAGTATTTGTATAGTTTCAGTGACTATCTATCTCTCTCTATATATATATATAAAAATATATAAAGAGGTAATATGCAAATTACCTGGGATGCAGTCATGACTGGCTCAGGAGGAGCAGGGCCCACAGAACATGGCCCACGGCGAGCAGGCCGGCCTGCCCGAAGAGAGCGGGGAGCAGGGTAGGCCTACCTGCTCGCCGGGGCACACTGGCAGTCCCGCCTCTGCATGTGAGCTGCAGAGGAAACACCTTTTCTGACCGCTCATTAGCTAAGTTCCCTTTATGTCACTCATAGTGTTCTTGGTAACTTGTGTAATAATAATCCAAGAAGGTGATCTAGGGTTTTTCCACCTCACTCTTGGAGGAAAGAATGAAGGTCCGCTGCTGGAGGGGCTAAGAAATGTCATATCCTGCCCTAGCCAGTTTGGCTCAGTGGATAGATCCTTGGCCTGCTGACTGTAGGATCTGGGTTTGATTCTGGTCAAGGGCATGTACCTAGGTTGCAGTCTCCTCCCTGGCCGGGGCCCAGGTCAGGGCTCATGCAGGAGGCAACCAATCAAAGTTTATTGATGTTTCTCTCTGTCTTTCCCTCTCTCTTCTATGCTCTCTAAAAATCAATGGAAAAAATATCCTCAGGTAAGGATAAAAAAAAAAAGAAAGAAAGGTCATAGCCTATGAAAGACACATCTTGAAAATGCCTAAGGAACGTTGTCATTTTTTTTGTGGTGAAGGGACTGGAGTCCATGTTGATGAAAAAACCTTGGCAGCTGTGGTGGCCAGCAGTGGCAGCAGCAGTGGGGTGATGGGGGCAAGCAGGCGAGTAGTTGGGAACCAGCAGTCCTAGATTGTGAAAGGGATGTCTGACTGCCTGTTTAGGCCCGATCCATGGATCGGGCCTAAACAGGCAGTCAGACATCCCCCAAGGGGTCCCAGATTGGAGAGGGTGCAGGTTGGGCTGAAAGACACCCCTCCCCCCGCCCCGTGCACGAATTTCGTGCACCAGGCCTCTAGTCCTATATAACAAAAGGCTAATATGCAAATTGTCCCCTTGACCAGGAGTTCAACCAGCAGGGGGGCCGGCTAACTGCCCATGTCCCCTCCCCCTGGCCAGGCTGACTGGACCCCACCCATGCACGGATTCATGCACCGGGCCTGAATGGCCAGATATATATATTAGGGGCCCAGTGCATGAATTCCTGCACCTTGAAAGGAACTGTGGGCCACAAGGCTGTGGTGGGCACAGGGGCGGTTCTCAGCCCATCCTCTGTGCCCCCACCCGGCCCCTCTCACCATGGCTCCGGTCACCTATCTGCCAGCAGCCCCGTTCCCACCACCTCCACTCCCACACGCTGACAGCACTGGCCCCGCTGGCACCCGCTGACAGTGTGGAGTGATGTGGCCAGCACCATCAGCAGGTGTGAGCGGCAGCTGCTGCCTGATCACCTTTTAGGAGCAGGGAGAGGTGGGGAAGCCCTCAGGGGCGATCGGGGCTGGAAGCAGGTGAGGGCACTGGCAACAGGTGCGAGCACCCAGCGGGACCGTGGCACGTGGGAGCAAAGAATTTTCAGTAACCACCAGAGGCTCACACTGATGACAGTGACCGGCACCCCACCTTGGTCTGGCGCCCCCAGTCACCTGCTCCACCATCCCTCTGTGGCCGATACACACCATATTCTGCGCTCTGCTGCCTGCTTCCAACACCCGCCATGTTCCGCACGCATCCCCTGGTGGTCAGTGCATGTCATAGCGACTGGTTGTTCGGTTGTTCTGCCGTTCGGTCTATTTGCATATCAGGGTTTTATATATATAGATAGTGATGTAACAATATACACCAAATCATCACGATGAACACTTTATATTACATTTTTGTCAATTATACCTCAATTAAAATCTAGAACATAAAAATTATTAATAGAGATTGTATTCTACACTAGCCTTCCACTGCACTATGTAGAAGTTAAGAGACAAGTAAGACATGAATCCTGCTCTCAGATGTGTTCAGCAGGATTGACAAATTAAGTGAAAGGTAATCAGGAGGAGGGGGAGAATAATGTACTGGAAATTCAAGGAAGAATACAGATTTAACATTTGATCTAAATGTTTGCGGACAAATGTGGTTTGTTAAGAATAGGGGAAAGCTATCCTATGTTATGGAAATTATAAAAATAACAAGAAGAAGAAGAAGCAGCAGCAGCAGCCACCAGCTAAGAGGCTGCCACACTCTTCATTGTTTCCATGCTCAGCCCCATCCCTATGATTTTTGCTCAAACAGCATTCAAAAAGATTCTGCTTAAGTAGTTGTCTTCCCCTTCATCAGAACAATGATAATGTGATGGTTATCAAGCAGTGAGATTAATAGTAAAGAGAGTAAATTTTTTAAAATGTAATTAAAAAAATACATAAACTAACACATTAACAAGACAGTTCATGTTTGATAAAAGCTAAAGTATAAGCACTACTCCTCGCTTTGGCTTTGCCATCCCTTTTATTAAGATTATGGGATACACCCATATCCCTCAGGCAGGAAATTCCAATAATAGCCAATCATAAGACTAACAGGTGGAGGCTGCTTCAACTACCAATGTCTCAGCCAAACAATGAGTGATTAGCCCTGACCTTTCAGAGCAATTAAGGTTGACCAGCCTTCCAGATTCCCGCCCCCCCCCCCCCCATCCTCCGCCCCTTTCACATTTTTTTTTAAAAGGAGGTGAAACAAAACTCTGGGATGGCTAACAGTCACATACAGAATAACAAAGTAACCTTCAGAAAACACATGTCAAATGTCTCAATGCAATAACTGTCTTCATTGTTAATCATCACTCAACAAGGTGTTTGACTTGTGTCCTGCTCTGTGGAGAGTGAGAATGTAACCAAAGTGGTACAGCTCTGTTCCTGTTGGCTTTGCTGCACAGTTAAAATAATTCAAGTTACTGAAATATAATCAAGCTGTTTTATTCACAGCAAGGCAAAGCCACGTTCCTTCGGAATACCATTTAGAGATGATGAGATGGTGAACGCAGATCTGTACTGAGGAATGTATTTACTACACACGTAAAGCACAATTACTAGAAAAATTCAATTTGAAGTAGAAAATACATGCCATTGAGGAATAGTAATATATCACTGAACAGAATGCGATTCTACACAGCATTGAATATGGTCTTAGAAAGATGATTTCATAAACACACTTGGGAGAATATAATTTGAATATAAATGTTCTCTTACTTAGCATTTTAAAATTTTTACATATTTCAAATATATCAGAAGAGATCATTTGGTGAACTGGGAGAAAATTTTTATCTTCTCGATAAGATAGAGAACTCCAGTAAAGGAGTCCCAGTGTGCAGTCACAGGTCCTGAGCCCAGTGTGGCTTTGGCTGAAGGGGTTTGGAGTTCGGTTCCAGGCTTGACATCCACAGGCACACAAACGACTGGAGAACATCTGGAAGGGAGCATCTGAGCTCTTTTATGAGGACAGGCTAAACGACTTAGAGAAATTTCATCGTGGAGGAAGAGGGTTCTAGCCGGCTACTTGTAGGGAGGTTTGAGAAAATGGCCCAATGAGTAGAACTAGAATGAACATGACATAAATTGTTGAAATTTAAGGTAAATAGATTTCAGCGGATGTTCTGAAGAACTTAGAGGATTCCAAAACTGGGATGGATGGTTTCTGGAGGAGGTAAGTTTCTCATTTTTGGCATGTGCAGTTATTTGGAGATATAATAATCTGACTTTTAAAGAAATAAAGAGGTTATAAAAGTAACCATTAATGATACATATGACAATTCTCTATGATAAAAATGAGAAGAAATAAGCTATTAAAATAATTTAATATATTGAGGAAAACATTGGTAAATATGTCAAAAGATTTCTAACAATTACATATAAATATTTTTATTCTGACTTATAAGCAAAACATCAAAGCACAGACATATATTAACGAAGAAGATAAGTAGAAAATGAGAACCTACATAAGTTTAACCTCAGTTATTTAAAGAAATTAAAGTCAACAGTAGCATACCATTTTATACTTAATAAGGAAACACTATTGAACAATAAAATTAAATTTATAATATGCAATGATGGCAAGGTTGTTTGAAAAATAATTCCATACATTGCCAGTGGCATTGTTCATCGGCACAGCCTTTAGAAAAGCAATAAAACAAGCTAAACCCCATCATTAGACCTGTTCATAACTTGCTTCATTAAATCTACTCTTGATAATACAGTGTAAGGAAATAACTTACATGGTTTGATTGCAGCAGCATCCACAACAGTGAAAAACTAAGAAGGAAATAAATTATATTTCCAACAAATCAATGAAATATTTACCAGTCATTAAAATTCCATGAACACCTAAAGATATACACATTGTTTATACCAAAATGCTATGCAAAAGTTAGAAATAAAAACTATAATGTGACTGCAACAATGTAAGAGATATGTAAACATGAGCTAAGAAAAATAGTAGCAAAGGTGGTGAGATTATAATTTTTTTTCTTTACTATTTTGTCATTTAAAAAAGTGGAGCTGTATTTATTTAAATAATTAGGAATGGAGACCTTTTATACCTGGCATTACCATGTATAATTTTTGAAAAGCTTGCTTCCACAAATCTTGTAACTTCCATACACACACATGAAAAACTAACTGGCTTAGCATTAGAATAGAAGTAGAAGTGAAAACACAATTAATATCTTTTATGTGTCTTTTTGTACATGTGTATGAGAATTTCTATAGATCAATGTTATTCAATAGAATTTCTACAATGAAAAAATGTCATTGCACTATCAAATATAATAGCCACTAGCTAGTTGACCCTTGAAAGGTGTTCATGCAACTGAGGAACTAAATTGCAATTCCATTTTAATTATTTTAAATTTATATAGCCACTGGTGGCTACTGTATTGGACAGTGCATCTCTACATCATACACTGAGGGGTACATGCTGGGTCACAAGGGGTGTGCATCCTCTAATTCTTTTTTAAATTTAATTTAAATATTTTTTCCATCACCATTTATCCCCTTTATACACTCTTGCATCTCCACCCCGCACCACTCCCCGCAATTACCATACTGTTGTCCATGTCCATGAGTTCTCTTTTTTTCTATTTTGCTCAATCCCTCCCCCACCCTTTTCCCCCAACTCCCTCCCCATGAATATCAGACCTGTCTTCCTGCTCTCTATCTATTAGCCTGTCTCTCTTTTGCTTGGAAGTTCAGTTTGTTCAGTAAATTCCACATAAGAGTGAAATCATATGGTACTTGTCTTTCTTTGACTGGCTTATTTCACTTAGCATAATGTTCTCCAGGTCCATCCATGCTGTTGCAAAGGGTAAAATTTTCTTCCTTTTTATGGCAGAGTAGTATTCTATTGTGTAAATGTATCTAAGCTTTTTTATTCACTCATCTACTGATGGATGCTTGGACTGCAAATTTAGATATTGCAAAACTGCACTCCACAGTTGTTTGGGAGCGTGTGTGATGTACAATCCCACTACTGGTGTGCAAGTTCCTGTTGCTTCACATCCTCTCCCACAATTGGTGTTATCCTACTTTTTAATTCAGTCATTTTTTTTTCAATATTATCATACTACAGGCCTGGTGCATGAAATTCGACAGGCATGGGAGGGGGTCCCTAAGCCCAGCCTGCACCCTCTCACAATTTGGGACCCCTCAGGGGATGTCCAACTGCCGGTTTAGGCCCAATCATGCAGGGCCTAAATCGGCAGTCAGACATCCCTCTCACAATCTGGGACTGCTGGCTCCTAACCGCTCGCCTGCCTGCCTGATCACCCCTAACCACTCTGCCTGCCTGCCTGATTGCCCCTAACTGCTCACCTGCCTGCCTGATCGCCCCTAACCATCTCTGCCTTGGCCCCTGCTGCCGTGGCTTCATCTAGAAGGATGTCCGAAATGATGTCCAGAAGGCCATTTGGCTGTCTGGTCTAATTAGCATATTATGCTTTTATTATTGTAGACAAGAGGCCCAGTGCACGAATTCATGCATGGGTGGGGTCTGGCCGGCCCAGCCATAATCAGGACGGATCAGGACTGGGCCTGTCCGGAGGAGACTATGGGAGGTTGGTCAGCCCACCTGATTGGGGCCCGATTAGGGCCAGGCCAGCTGGGGGGAGGGGCCACAGGTGATTGGCTGGCAGGCCCTGCCCCTTATTGGGGTGGGGGGGCTGATTGGGGGCAGGGCCAGCCATGGGGAGGGGCTGTGGGTGGTGGGCTGGCTGACCCAGGCCCCAAATGGTGTTGGGGGGCTGATCAGGGATGGAACTGGCTGGGGGGAGTTGGCTGCGGGCCAATTGGGGTGGTAGGGGCTGATCAGGGGTGGGGTGGGCTGTGGGAAGGTGATGTGGGTGGTGGGCCGGTTGACCTCAACCCCTATTGGGGTAGGGGGGGCGATCAAGGGCAGGGGAAGGAGCTGCGAGTCAATAAGGGTGGTGGGGGCCCATCAGGATTGGGGCCAGCTACCCTGCCCTTAATCGGGGTGGGGGAGGCTGATCAGGGGCAGGACGGGCTGGGGGGAGGGGCCGCTGGAGGTTGGCTGGCCGGCCCCACCCCCTGATCAAGCCAGTTTGCTGGCCGCAGTGGGTGTCATAGTGACTGGTCATTGTGGTCCTTATGGCGTTCCGGTAGCTGGCGTTTTATATATAGAGAGAGGGTTTTCATATAAACTTACTTGAGAGATCCCAAGCAAATTATCATGTCTATTAGTTGTTTTGGGTTTTCTTTCTTGAGGAATACTTGTGTATGTCTTTAGCATTTTTCTATTGGATACTTGATTCTTGTCTCCTTTTTAGGGGTTTTAAAATATATATTCTGGTAACCAATCTTTTGTGATGACATACAATGCCATATATAATACTTTTCTAGTCTCTGGCCTGTATTTTCATATATTTCCTATAATAGAATTTAACTATAATTTTATTATATATGTTTTTTGAGTCTATTTTAAAATATCTTGAGGACAAAAAGCATTCTTCTAGCCCTGGCCAGGTGACTCAGTTGGTTGAAGCATCATCCCATACACCAAAAGGTTGTGATTTCAATTCCCAGTCAGGGCAAATATCTAGGTTGCAGGTTCAATACCCAGGCAGGGAGTGTATCTGAGACAACCAATTGATGTTTCTCTCTCTCTAAAATCAATTAAGAAATATCCTTGGGTAAGTATTAAAACAAAAAAGCATTCTCCTAAAATTTCTCATAACTTTATTTTGCTTTTCATAATTAGGTCTTTAATCTTTGTATAATTGACTTGTATGAAATACTTATACATTTTTAAATTATATTTTATTGATTTCAGAGAGGAAGGGAGAGGGAGAGAGAGCGATAGGAACATCAATGATGAGAGAGAATCACTGATGAGTTGCCTCCTGCACAGCCCACACTGGGGATCGAGCACACAACCTGGGCATGTGTCTGGACAAGGAATTGAACCATTACCTCCTGGTTTATAGGTCGACGTTCAAGCACTGAGACATGCCAGCTGGGCTAATTATACATTTTTATATATTTTTTCCTCCATAACCATTTCCATAGGCCCACTTCTTCACTGTAATCACTGAAACATCTCATGTATCCATAAGTGCATGGGATCATTTCTGAGGTCTTAATGTTAATATATATATATATATATATATATATATATATATATATATGCACATATATATATGTGTATACACACATATACATGTGTATACACACACACACACACACACACACACACACACATGCCTGTCATCTATTTTGTTTATTCCTATAGCAAAAGAATCAATTCCTATAGCTTTATACCATCTTAATATATGGTAGAACAAGTCTCCTCTGCTCCCTAATATAACTCTTCAAAATACTCTGCTTTTCTATAATAGTTTAAGATTACCTTAAAATAACTTTTTCCCCTTATTAGAACTACTGGAGATAATTGACATTTTGATGATATTTAGTCTTCCTACTCATTTTTCCATGTAATTGGATCTTCTGTAATATTAAGTCCCTTTGACTCTCAGTTTTATCCTCGTTATTACCATCCTAGTCCAAATCTTTAGTATCTTGTACAAAATTCTGCAGTATAAATTTACCTCCTGTTTGTATACTCACCATCCTCCCATCCCTCCCCTGACTCACCTGTCTATTCCCCACACAGTGGCAAGAGTGCTCCCTTTAACTGTCAATCAGATTAATCTCCAAGGACTCCCGTCTCACTGAGGATAAAAACAGGGGTCTCTCACCCTGGCCTAGGAATAATGTGCTCGCCAGCCACTCCTCTAACCACATCTTCTGTGAGTGTCGCTTGCTCACTTCACTCAAGTCGCATAAAGCCATACTCCTATCTTGAACCTGTTCACACACCACTTCCCTCTGCATATAATTCTCTCCTTCCAGGTATGCAGATGGCTCACCCCTCACTTCACTCAAGTATCTGCTCCAATGTCACTTTATCTTAGAGAGGACTTCCTGCCCATTCTATCTAAACTGTCACCCTTGTCCGTGTCACTACTATAACCCAGATTAATTTTTATGGATAGCATTTACCCCCACCCGACATGGCATCTGTGTATTTGTTAACTTTTTTTCCCCCATCAGGATATGAACTCCATGAGAAGTGTTTATGCTTTGTTCATACTTTATTCACTGCAGTACCTGGGCGCTCTGGCGCTGTAGTGCACTGACTGTTGCAAGGAAATTGGTTCATTGTGTAAGCTCTTCACATGGTGCCTACAACCACGCCTGGTACATGGTAGGTCCTCAAAAAGTACTTGTTCAATGAGGTTTGCTATTTTTCTCCTTAAGGCCATGCATTTCTCTTGATAGAGTTATTCCTGGATTCTTTATATATACTTTAGAAATTTATATTTTCTATGTTTTCCCTATTTAGAATTCTGTTTTTATGAAAAAGAAAGAAAATTGCTCAAAAATTAACTTATCATCTCTACTCCTACCATATAGTCACACTCATTCCAGAGTGTTATTTTAAAACAACTAATGCTGGAGATAAATAGGAAAGCATGTTTTAAATGCAATATTTTGGTGGTGACAGTAATATATTATGTCATTTGTCATTCACAATAAGAGAGAATTTCAGAATCTGTCACTCAAACTGTCTCTATGAACAAGAATTTGATCCTTGTACAAAGACAGGAGGTTTGGAAGAGCTGCCCCAGCTTCCTGGCCAGTACAAGGTACACAGGAAAATGCAACTCAGATTATCATATTGAAATCTCCCCAAATCGTCCTATTCTTGGACAATTTAGTTTGCTTCAGTTCCAGAGCCACTACAGTTCAAAGCATTCCTGCCTTTCTACCGGCAGGTCTATTAAGTAAGGGCAATTACTCTGCAAGGAGGTGACAATTCCTTTATGGGAGATATTGAATTCTAGGTCAGGAAACAGTACATTGTAATGAAAGGTCAGTAAGAACACAATGAGCCAACCTCATCAGGCTCCACAGTGAATGCGGGGCATACAGAGCGCAGCGTTCACTTGCTGCCTTCAGCATCCTTTCGGCAGGAATCTCTCAAAGCTCAGTTTACTACTGTACCACTAACGTTCACATTTAAAAACCTAAGGTTTGCTAAAAAGAAAAAAAAAAATAAATAAAAGTTATTCTCATCAATGCTTAGCGCTAGAGCACCAGGACTTGAAGGTGTTTTGTGGGACCTGCTGACCTTCAGAGGAATTCCTAAGTAGGCAGCAATGTTGACTTTGATAGCTGAGGTAATGCTTAGTGAATTGAAGCTTATTTTTTATTCAGTACATGTAACCTCAGCATTGTTCAACTGGATAACCTCTGCTACTCCAGTACTCAGAGTATTGATTGCTGTTTTAGAGCTGTAATATACCGTTCATTATGTGTGTGTGTGTGTGTGTGTGTGTATACATATAATGAACATCACTTGTTTATATATATATTATTGATTTCAGAGAGATGGAGAGAGAGATAGAAACATCAATGATGAAATAGAATCATTGATATGCTGCCTCCTGCACGGCCCCTACTGGGGATTGAGCCCACAACCCAGGCATATGCCCTGACTGGGAATGGAACCTTGACCCCCTGGCTCATAGGTCAATACTCAACCACCCAGCCACACCGGCCGGACCCGTTTATTTTTTAAAAGCTATTATAGGTAAGGTGACCAGACATCCCGCTTTTGGCGGGACAGTCCCGATTTTTAACAATTTGTCCCGCGTCCCGCGGCGTTTTAAAAAAGTCCCGATTTTTGGAAAGAATGCACGACAAGCTAGGGAACAGCAGGAGAACCGGAAGGGAATATACGGTTTTCGGCGGCCATGTGGCTATTTAGCCAGGATATGAGTTGTATATTATTTTTATTAATTTTATAATGTTAAACTTTAATAATAGCAAATAATTGTTGAGAACTGATTATTGAGAACTGCTTATCAAAGTTCGCATTGTTGATCAGTTGTTAGAATTCGACCACCATTGTTTGGACTTAATGAACAATGGCATTTTTTGGGATTGGCAACAACGAAAACATTTTGTAACTGTCTCTCAGACGATACACATCGTACTGCGTGCTAGTAAGCTAGTTAAACAAGTGATGTCATTACAAACCAGCTATTCAGATAATTTAGGTAAGTAATTTATTTATTTATTTCATAAATACATAAATTTTATTGAATTTAGCAGACAGTACTCGTATTATTTATATTTTATAGTGGTGGCAAAAAGTCTAGCACTGGCCTTGAAAGTGACACTTACGACTTACGTTACAGCAAATTCAGGGGAAAAATAATACAAGTTAGTATTGTTATTATTTCGAAAGAAATATAGGATTAAAATAATTTTTTAAATATAGTTACTTTATAACAATCAAATTAATTTAATTTATAAACTAACAATAAAATATGTTCATGTAATTATGTACCTACTTACTGTGTTTTTAAGCAATATGTATATAATAATCCTATATAATAAAGAGGTAATATGAAAATTGACCCTCACACCCTCACAAGATGGCTGTTTACAACCAGGCCAGCAGGGGCGTTGGTGAGGGATGACCAAATGACAGAACAGCAGGATGCGTAGGGCAACCAGCTGGCCGGGGGGGCAGTTGGGGGTGACCAGGCCATCAGGGGGGGCATTTGGGGGCAACCAGGCTGGCAGGGGGGGTTAGAGGGTGACCAGGTCAACAGGGGGCCAGTTGGGGGCAACCAGGCTGGCGGGGGGGGGGCAGTTGGGGGAGACAAGGCCAGCAGGGCGGCAGTTGGGGGTGACCAGGCCAGCAGAGGGGCAGTAAGGGGCAACCAGACCGTCTGGGGGGAGGGGGGCAGGGAGCAATAAGGGGCGACCAGGCCAGCAGGCAGAGGTGGTTAGAGGTGATCAGGCTGGCAGGGGGAGACAGTTAGGGTGATCAGGCAGGCAGGCAGGTGAGCAGTTAGGAGCCAGCGGTCCCAGATTGTGAGAGGGATGTCCAAGATTGGAGAGGGTGCAGGCTGGGCTGAGGGGACGCCTCCCCCCCATGCACGAATTTTGTGCACCAGGCCTCTAGTTTATAATATAATTTTAAATTATTTTTTTTAGATTTTTAACATAATGAGTAAGAAAAGAGAATGCAAGTTCAACGATGATCTAAGAAGTGAATTTCCTTTTATTAAAAAAAACCAAAAGCGATTACAATATAGACCAAATTTTTAATCAAGAACCCCCCCCCCCACCCCCCCAGGCCAAAACCAGTTTGGCTCAGTGGATAGAGTGTTGGCCTGTGGACTCAAGGGTCCCAGGTTTGATTCTGGTCAAGGGCATGTACTTTGGTTGCGGGCACATCCCCAGTAGGGGGTGTGCAAGAGGCAGCTGATCGATGTTTCTCTCTCATCGATGTTTCTAACTCTCTATCCCTCTCTGTAAAAAAATCAATAAAATATATTTTTTTAAAAAAAGAACCTCCCCCCCCCGCCCCCCGGTCAATGGTGTCCTGCTTTACCAATGTTAAAATCTGGTCACCTTAATTATAGGGGATCTCAACTTTGGTTATAGTTAACCAAGTTATTGGGGGGATGAAAGGAGTTCCATGATATTGCAGTGTTAATCAGACAAACCCATCATTCTCTTTATCAGCGCAAAAGGTAAAGGGAAGAAGCAATATGGCAGTCTTTTGAGAGAGAGATATGGGTTACCATATATGAATTACCAAAGAATCACACTTAAATGTTTTTGTGCCTTTTTATTCAGAAAGGGAAATAAAGGAAATATAATAAACACTGTTTCAACCAAGGGCTGCTCTTAAAAGAGCCAAGCACCCTCACATTAAATTCATGCTTCTTAGCTCTCATTTTCCCATAACACTGGCATAATTCAACCATGGCATTTTGCCAATTACCTCCAGAGTAAAAAATAGGGTACTAACCACCTCTTTTTCAAGGAACAAAGTTTTTAAGGAGCAATTGATTACTGCTTGTCGGGATAAACAGTAATTCTCCTGGGAATCTATTATTTATGGGATAAACCTTGAAGGGAAAAAAATTCAATCTAAACACATTTATTGCTTTAATGGTCCTTGGAAGAACATAATCTTATATTCTTCCTTCTCTTTTCTTCTCAATGTTATGAGAGTTTATTTTCTTTTAGCAGTCTATAGAAATAAAGGTCTGCAAACCACAAAAGTGCTCAGAGCGCTGCAAAGATTTATAACGCACTGATAATATGCAATTTCAGCCTTGCTTCTTCTTTCAAAAGGCATATAATATCTAGATGATGAATATATACAACTATATGGTGTAGATAGTGTGTGTGTGTGTGTGTGTGTGTGTGTGTGTGTGTGTACTATTTCTTACTCCCCTCATAAATGCAAACATATATTAATTTTCAGGAAGATTTAATATGAAATTTCAAACCTATATACAAAAATAATAATCACATGGGAAAACTTCAAATTAATACCCTCTTGGAGAGTATTGTTATTTACCATAGTAAATAACATGTGATAAAAATAAACCTTACGCTCTGCTGAAATTTTAAATTTTTATATATAAAAAGGCTGAAGAAAAAATTCATTTATGATAAATTTAGGGAATATAGAGACATATTTGAATTCATACATTCAATGACTATTATACATGCCAAAGTATTAAGATATTTATAAATTATCCTTCAGCTCAGCTCATGTCAGATTGTTTCCATAGCAATGATGAAGGGATAGTTAAACATCACTTTACCATTTCTATGGCTTGGGTTTGTCATATCCTATCCATTTTCATTTTTTTCTTTAAAGAAAAATTCTCTCCCATCTGGTGTGGCTCAGTGGTTGAGCGTCGAACTATGAAATAGGAGGTCATGGTTTGATTCCTGGTCAGGGCACATGCCTGGGTGTCAGGCTCCATCCCCAGTAGGAGGCATGCAGGAGGCAGCCGATGTCTCTCTCTCTCCCTCTCCCTTCTTCTCTGAAATCAATAAAAATATATTTTAAAAAGAAAAAGTCTATGCAACTAAAATTTAATTTGATATTTTTATTTCCTTTCACCCTAAAGCAATACATGAATAGGGCAATATTGGGTATCGGGCAGTTTACTTCTTTCTTCCTGAGATTCTAGTACATCAACAATTTAACATGTAATATAATAATTCCTCCTCACATTGGGATTCTTTACATTTTTATATTAAAGTGTGAATGACCAATTCTTGAAGACCTTCCCAGCCCTCTCCTCTCCCCTCCTCCCCTCCTCCCCTCCTCCCCTCTTCTCCTCCTGTGTGTATCAGTTAGAGTCCTGGCAGGAAGCAGATGGCAGACTCAAGCGTGCCAATTTACCAGAGTTTAACAAAGGGACCATTTATAAAGATGTGACAGAAAATAAGAAACCAACAAGAAATAGAGCAGGTACCTCCTGAGGACAAAAACGGCCAGCGTTGTTCCTATCCCTAAGCCACAAGAAGCAAATGGAAGTGATCGGACCCGGGAGAGGGCAGCTAAACAGAGAGGGCCACCTGTCTGGGGGTGCAGCCTTCAGTAAGGTGACACAGCTACTCATGAGAGTGACCTGACAGGAAGACAGCCTGCAGACTACATACCCAGACTTGACCTCCTTCTGATATCCTGCCAGTGGTCTTCACTGGTCAAACCAAACCAGAAGCCAGAGGACAAAAGCACCTATTCATATGGTCTAGACAGATCAGCTCCCAGGAGGCAGAGGAAGGTAGAAAAGGTGATTAGAGAGGTAGAATAAAGGCATTCATCCCACCCCCACATAGGCATATAAGTTAGTGAAAATCACCTTTCAGTTTGCAAATCGCATGGTGGGAGTTTCAGCAGAACTAGAGAGCAATTTGTATGTTAACGAATCCATGGGAAAAAGGAACACATTAAACAAGACACTTGGACACGTGATAAGGTAAGAGAAATATTTATTTACTTTCGCACAAGAACGAGCTTATACTGAACAAATTCAACCAAATAATATGAAGTGCATTAAAACAAGGAAATAGGGGTGACTTTTCCTGTTAGAAAATATTAAGTAACCATGCCTGTGCATTATTTTTATCATTACAATAACTTGTGTCAGGTTGCTTTTCATAGTGTATACTGTACATAACACGTTATAGCTTCTTGCTTTGCTTCTGAAAATATAATTCATTCACTGCCTGGCATTTTGTTTTTGACAGTGAGGACCCTAACTGATTCATGAAGATTCTGATCTAGAGAAACATTTTCTGCACCAGTGAAGCTAGAGGCTTTCAGAGCTCTGCCGGGTCCAGGCTGTAGATCCAGGGGTCATGAAGTCACGGTGTGTGTTCCACACCCATTCTTCCACACGGTGATGTCAGACACAGTAGAGGCAGAATTCTGGCCTAGTTTTGCCCCAAGAATTTTTCTTTTGTGATTTTTCTCAAGCTCCACAAATTTCATAATTGAAAGTTCACTCAGCTATTAACAAAGCTGCACTTAGCTGCCCGCAAACCATTCACTTTAAGGTTTAACATTTTTATTTTATTTTTTTTGGTCTTTTTAATGAAAGAACATTCTTTGAACAGCAATCTCCCGTGAGACAGTTAACTTCACAGTTCCTGAAGGCACTGTGGATCCACTGAGCAACAGATGTGGCCATTCTAAAAAAAGGGGGGAGGGGGAGAGAAAGCACAGTATGAATGTTTAAGCCATTAGTAAATGCTCACACTTATTGATTGGTACACACAAACATAATTGTATGGTTTATTTATTATTTCTGTACCACTAGAAGTTCAATGGCCCAATCACTTTCCATGTCTGTACTATAGTAGAACTAATTATGTCCAGTTACTTGTGGCAAATTATAGGCTAGCTTTATTTACCCCATGGCATCCTCTTAGGTCACATTTATCCTTTTATTTATTTACTAGAGGCCTGGTGCACGAGATTCATGCACTGGGGGACGATGCGGGGGGGGGGGGGGGCCTCAGCCTGGCCTGCGCCCTCTTGCAGTCTGGGACCCCTCGGGGGAATGTCTGCTTGCGGGAATCAGGCCTAAGCCAGCAGTCAGACATCCCTCTTGTAGTCTGGGGCTCTCGCAGTCAGGGACCACTCGCTCCTTACTGCCCTCCTGCTGTTCTCGCCAGCTGTGAGCCTGGATTCTGGCTGAGCGGTGTTCCCCCTGTGGGAGTGCACTGACCACCACGGGGGCAGCTCCTGCATTGAGCCCCTGGTGGTCAGTGTGTGTCATAGCGACCGGTCGTTCTGCTGTTCGGTCAATTTGCATATTAGCCTTTTATTATATAGGATTCACAAAATAGGTATTGGTATCTAGAGCCCTAGATATACTGAAGAATAAAGCAGACATGCTTACTACCTTCACAGGGCAGGGCTTCTAGTTTTCTGAGGGGGGAGGAAACTACTAAGTACCAAGCAAGTATACAATAAAAAATGGTTTACAGTGCTAGAAAAGAAACAATCTAGCTGGTACCATGAGAGTGATTCAAGATTAGCTACTAAATTGGGTGGTGAGGCAAGACTTCTCTGTATAAGTGATATTTAAGCCAGGACCTCAAGACAGCTATGTGAAAAGGTAGGCCAAAAGCACAGGGAATGCAATGAATAAAGGCTTTGACGTGAAGAGTTCTGTGTAGTTAAGAAACTGAAAAAGCCCTGGGTGAGAATTTTAAATTGGTGAAGAAAACAATGTAGAAATGAAGTTAAAAAAATTGTCAAGGCAAGGAAGGACCAAAATGCTTAATTAGTTTTTATAACAAAATACTGAAATAATGTAGTATATTACAAAAAAGAAAAAAATATCCTATCTTATTCTTTTTTGTTTAATTTTTTTTCAATTACAGTTGACATACAATATTATATTAGTTTCAGGTATACAACTCAGTGATTAGACATTATATGACTTCCTAAGTCATCCTGATAAATCTCATACCCATCTGACACCATACATAGTTATTACAATAGTAATGTGACTATATTCCGTATGCTATACTTCACAGCACCATGACTATTTTGCATTCTCCAATTTGTACTCCTTGAGAGCTTGTTTGGAGGTTCTAGCAGGGGATCACCCTTGACTGAAGACTGGTCCTCTCCTCTGGGGGGAAGGTCATCCTTTTAGACTATGAAGCATGCAGCTTAGGGAGGGATGCACATGGATTGGTGAGGGAGGAGGGAGATACCCGCCTAACCAGCCAGATCAGCCGAATCAACCCTGGCGATCAATGTGGTGACAAATGTTGCAGCCAGAGCACTCTCACATCTCAATTTGTACTTCTAAATCCCTTCACCTTTTTCACCCAGCCTCCCTCACTCCCCTCCCATCTGGCAATCATCAGTTTGTTCTCTGTATCTATGAGTTTGTTTCTATTCTACTCATTTGCTTATTTTGTTTTTTGGATTCCACATATAAGTGAAATCATATGGTAACTATCTTTCTCTCTCTGACTTATTTCATCTAGCATGATACACTCTAGGTCCACCCACATGATCCGAAATTCTTAAGATTTCATTGTTTTTTTACGGCCAACAAACAGACAAGTGGATAAAAAAAAATTGTGGTACCTATACACAATGGAATTATAGCTTATTTTTTTAATTCCTTGCACCTTACTTTCCTCAACTAGCTAACAAATAATGATGATTAACACTGTCACTACAATTGTAAGGTGATAATATCCCTCTACTGCATGAGCGCATACTCTGTCAGACACTTTGCCAGGCACTTCAAACACATTACCAACCTCGCAGCATTCCCAGTAGGTTCACTATTAATAGATGTTTTAGATTCAGAAACGGAAGTTTAGAAAGCTTAAATATCATATCCAACATCACACAGCTAATAAATGGGATAGCCGAAATAGAAATTCAGGTTACTCTGACTCTAAAACTCATTCTCTAGTCGGTATTTTTTCTCAAGAATTGACTTTAGAGTACTGAAAAATGTATTATACCTTAATATGATAAAATCAAAAGTGTCTGTTCCTGCAAGATAAAAAAGTAGAAAAGAACAGGTTTTGATATTTTAGGCTTTGTTGAAGCACCAAATGAGGAAAAATCCAGTATTTATCCAAGAAGATTATCCATTTCACCTCATCCTCTCCCATTACAAATTGTTATTAAGCAGAGCTTCTTTTTTTTTTTTTTTTTTTTACACCAAGCAACCTACAGGGCTGCTTCATTAAGCAGAGCACTTATTCTCACAGCAAGAGAGAGTCTCAGCCATCTCTTGAGTCTCTAGTGGCATTATGAAGCCTTGTCATCATGATCAGAGGAAGAGACTTTTTGACCATAACCTGGTTACATGCCCTTTCCCAATCCAGTGACCCAATAAAAGGAGGGATGTCCCAGTGCCTGAGAGTATCAGTTTCTCAAAGTGTATGGCTTTTTAGCATTGAGTTAGGGATTTTCTAGAGCCTTTTGCCATTGAATATGTAACACTAGCACTAGAACCCAATACTAAAGAAACCATTGCTATGGTTGTCATGAACATGTTTTCAGAAAGGGACTTTATATTTTCCAAATTTTCCAGGAATATTTTTCTTATTCCATATCAATATATTCTGCTATAACAAGATATTCTACAAACCATATTACTGGACACTCATCAAGTTCATACATGAAGGATAGTAATTATTTTAATAAAATATCCCATTGAGGTTCTGGTTTCAGTAATGGCATAGTTGCTTATAAAAGACTAACCCTCTGATAGGTAACTATAAAGTCTAGAAAAATATAAAAATAACTATCTGAAGCAATGGAGTGTGACAAGCATCAGGCAGATACAGAGGGCTTCAATCTTTGAAAGAAGGGAAATGTACTGTGAGAGATTCATTTTTACTTAGCATTTTCCCTTAGGGTATTGCCTAGACTGTGCATCTTAGGATAACTGTGATTCACTCAAAAAGCCACAATCTGATAGGCCCCAGATGCCAGAGAACAATTTTTAGGGCTGTTGGACTATCTGGCAATTCAAGAGAAAATATCTAGAAAAAAGGCATCAGAATATGAACTTCCCTCAAAACTTTGGCTGGTTTTGAATTACAGAGAAGACTAAATAAATAGTCATAGTTTGAAGGTTGAAAGATCTGAGCAGAAATTTCAGGTGCTGACTGATAAACAAGCCAGGATTTCCATTAAAAGCCCAAAAGGGCCATGATAGGAGCAAAACAATGTTTCAAGATTAGGAGATTCAACCTAGAACAAGAGTAAATCTGGATTAGATCCACTTATCCAGCATAAATCCAAGCCTCCTTAAATGCAAGGTGACTGGCCAGTAGTTTGCAACTTGCTAGAATAAAAACAGTCTTTGGAGGGAACTAATAGAACATAGATTCTATATCCTAAATTATCCATGATCTCCAATAAACCTCAGCAATTATTAGACATGTAAAGAAAAACAGGAAAAGGTGACTCCTAATTAAGAGAAAAAGTAGAAAATAGAAATTACTCAAAGATAATCCAGATGGTCTAATTAGCAGACAAAGACTAGAAAGTATCTATTATAAATATCTATTATAAAGATGATCATAATGAAAAAAAAAACGCAAATGGTAAATCTTAGCAGAGAAATGAAGCTTTAAATAGAATTAAATGGACATTTTGAAACTTTACAGTGCAATATCTGAAATATCTGAAATACTGGATGCATTTAACAGGCTATAGATGACAAAAGGAACAGTCATAAAATTTGAAGACAAAACAATAGAAATTATCTAATCCCTAAAACAAAGATAAAAATATCTAAATAAATATAGACCCTCAGTGACCTGCAGGATAGTCTTAAACCATATAACATATATGTAGTTAGAGTCCCAGAAGAATAAAAAGGAGAATATGTGGCAGACAAAATATGTAATTTCCAAAATATATAAAGAACTCATAAAATTCAACACCAAACAAACAACTCAATCAAAAAGCGGGCTGAGGACCTGAAAATACACCTCTCCCAAGAAGACATTCGAACAGCCCATAGATATATGAAAAAATGTTCAACCTCACTAGCAATTAGGGAAATACAAATCAAACTACAATGAGATAACACCTCACACCTGTTAGAGTGGCCATTATCAACAAGACAAGCAATAACAAGTGTTGGAGAGGTTGTGGGGAAAAAAAGGAACCCTCATGCACTGCTGGAGAGAATACAGACTGGTGTACACATTATGTAAAGCAGTCTGGCAATTCCTCAAAAAACTAAGAATAGAGCTAACATATGACCTCTTCTGGGTAAATACCGGAAAAAGTCGAAATCATATATTTGCAAAGATACATGTTCATCACAGCACTACCATGATGGCCAAAACATGGACACAACCAAATTGTCCTGCGATAGAGGCCTGAATAAAGATGTGGTACATATACACAATGAAATACTACTCGGCCATAAGAAAGGATGAAATGGCACCATCTGCAACAACATGGATGGATCTTGAGAACATTATGCTAAGTGAAATAATTCAGTCAGAAAAAGCTAAGAACCATACGATTTCACTCATATGTGGGATATAAAACTGAAACTTGTGAACACAAACAGCAGTGTGGTGTTGCCAGAGGGAAGGGGATAGGGAGAAGAGGGGGTCCTAAAATAAGGTGACAGGAGAAGATTTGACTTTGGGTGGTGAGCACACAGGGCAATATACATAGAAACCCACACCTGAAACCTATATGATCACGTTGACCGATGTCACCCCAATAAATCTATAATAATAAAAGTGTAATATGCTAATTAGATCGGACGTCCTTCTGGATGATCTTCCAGACGAAGTCAGGGCTTCAAGGGAAGCCTGGGTCCCAGATGCCTGCCGGCGGCCAGAGTGAAGCCTGGGTCCCAGGTGCCAGAGGGAAGCTGGCGCCAGCAGCCAGGGAAGGAAGGCCTACTCTTGCACAAATTTCATGCACAAATTTCATGCATTGGGCCTCTAGTTTAATAATAAAATCCTATGTAATAAAAGCCTCATATGCAAATTGACCGAACGGTGGAATGACCGGCAGAACAACCAGTCGCTCTGATGTGCACTGACCACCAGGGGGCAGAAGCTCAATGCAGGAACTGCCCCCAGCCCGCAGGCCTCAGACAGGCCAAGGGGGGCGCCAGTGCTCCCCACCCCCTGATCGCCCCACAGAGGGAGGCTACCAGTGGTGGAAGGGAGTGGGGCTGGCAAGTTGGCAGGGCCAGGCCGGCCAAAGCATGTGCCAGTGGGGAGGGGGCCTAATTGCCCTGCTGGTTGCCCTACAGATCATCCCTGATCCCCGCCAGGCCTAGGGACCCTACCTGTGCATGAATTTCATGCACTGGGATTCTAGTAAAATAATCTATAATAATAAAAGTTGTAATATGCTAATTAGACTGGACAGCTGAACAACCTTCTGGACGACCTTCTGGATGAAGCCGGGAATGCGAGTGCCGAGCCATGCCACCATGGTGGCTGCGAGGGCCGAGCCCCTTGCATGAATTTTGGGCATTGGGCCTCTAATAAATAAATAAAAAGGAAGTATTGCATACAGGAAAAAAATACAAATGATAGCTGAAGCTTCATCAGAAAACATGGAGACCAGAAAGCAATAGAGAATCACCTTTGTGATGGGAACAAACTGTCAATTCTGAAGCCTAAATTTAGTAAAAATACCTTAAAAAATAAAAAATCCTATATAATAATAGACAAATATGCAAATTGACCATACCTCCAACACACCCACAAGCCACGCCCACAAGCCACGCCCACCATCCAATCAGAGCGAGCATGCAAATTAACCCAAACCAAGATGGCTACAGTCACAGAGAGCAAGGTTTCCTAGGTAACAGAGGAAGGCAAGCTTTCTGCCAGCCGTTGCAGGCCTAAGCCTCCACTCAAGCTACAAAGTTTCAATTATAGAAGGTAAACAAATTCAAACAAATGGCGGCAGAATGGAGCTTGAGAGAGCAGGCCAGGGTTGCCGCCGGCAACAGGGGAAGCAAAGCTTTCCGCACACACTGGCCGGGCCCACCCGCTTAAGGCAACAAAGTTTCAATCATAACCCCAACACAAATGGCTGCGGGCCTTGGAGGGAGCCCCAGGCTTGGCTCTGCTCCAGGCTACAAAGTTTCAATTGTAGAAGGAAAATAAATTCCAGATACCAGGGCCTCTGCTTGCGTTGCCAGGGGATGTGGCCGGCCTGCAAACCACCACAGGCCCCTCGCTCAGGCCGCCCCACGCCCCAAGGGAACCCCACCCTGATCAGGGACACCCTTCAGGGCAAACCAGCTGGCCCCCACCCCTGTACCAGGCCTCTATCCAATCTAATAAAAGAATAATATGCAGATTGATCATCACTGAAACACACAATATAGCTGCCCCCATGTGGTCAAAGATCCTGCCCCCATGTGGACACAGGATTGCCACCACAAGATGGCCAGCAGGAGAGGGCAGTTGGGAGGCACCTGGCCTGCAAGGGAGGGCAGTTGAGTGGGACCAAGCCTGCAAGGGAGGGCAGTTGGAGGTGATCAACCCTGCAGGAGAGGGCAGTTAGGGGTGACCAGGCCGGCAGAGGAGGGAAGTTGGGGGCAAACAGGCTGGCAGCAGAGTGGTTAGGGGGTGATCAGGCTGCCAGGCAGAAGCGGTTAGGGGCAATCAGGAAGGCAGGCAGGCAACAGTTGGAAGCCAGCAGTCCTGGATTGTGAGAGGGAACATCGATGTGAGAGAGACACACCAATTGTTTGCCTGTCTTCCATTCCCTGACCTGGGACAAGACTGAGCCTGCAATGGATTTATGTGCCCTTGATAGAAATTGATCCTGCAACTTTTCAATCCATAGGCCAACGCTCTAACCACTGAACCAAAATGGCTAGGGCCAACCATTTTTTGATTGGACATTTTAGTTTCTTCCTTGATTCTACATAACAATGTCATGCATATAGCTTGTTGCATACTTTAGATTATTTCTTTAGTTTTGATTCACAAAACTGGGATTAATAGGCAAAAGGTATTTGTGTGGGAACAGGGAGCTGGCAAGGAGGTTGTTGACCTGTATTTTTCAATGTCCCTAACAGTGCCTAAGAATTACAATTGCAGTCTAATTCCAGTACATCTCTGTCAGCACTGGAAATCACTGTGACATTTTTTTATGGGAAAATAACGATTCATTATTTTAGTTTACATTTGTTTCAACTATTTAAAGGTCAAAAGATTTCCTCATTTTTAATATCTCTATTTTTTAATGAATTGTTTATTTATCCATTGCTGATTTATTTATGGGAAAATAAGTGTTATTAATTTTTTATGTTTTTAACCAAATAAAGAAATCATATCTGCTGAAAATATTTTTCCAGTCTCCAGTTTTAACTTTCTATTTTTTGCTAATTTTGTTTATCTACAGAAGCCCTAACTTTTCTTTGAGGTATATTTTATCACTTCTAGGTTAGAAAAGGAATCTCCCTTCTACAATTTTGATAAATATTTAATCATATTTTGTTTAGACTTCCATTTAATATTTATTAATTTTTCCACACAGAATTTGTTTTGGTATACAATATAATAGCATATAAAATTACTTTCCTCAAATTGTTGTCCAGTCATTCAAATATGTATAGAATACTCGTTTCTTTCTCTATTAATTTTTTAAGCTCTCCTGATCATCTCTTAAAGTCTTCATTATAATGTTGCCCATTTATGGGATATTTGTTTCCATAGACAGATCTATTATCTATTCCAATGTTATTACAGAGGTCCACCTTCAAAACTTTAAGTTTGCTGTTTCTGATAGATGAAGGCAACATTTAGGAAGTTAGGAGCTTCATTCTTATACCTCTGTTTTTTTTCTAATATCTCAATAATTTCAGTATTACATCTAGATTCTCCCTAGAAGTTAAAAGTGCCCCCTGGTTTATCATTTCCAAAGTGTCCTGCTCAGTGTTTATCTATTAGAGGAAATGACCCTCTAATCCCTTCTTTCTCCTCTTTCTCAATGATACAGCTCTCTTTTGTTTGGAACTCAAAGCATAATTGCCTGAAAGCACTCTGACCCATCATAGGATACGCATTTATTAGATTTAGGAAAGGCAACCTTAGTAATTCATTTTTGACTCAGGAATTAAGCTTCTGAGTGAAGAAAACATTTTTTTAACCTAAGTAAATTAAATTTGAAGAAATTTTTAAAAAGGGAAAGGAAAAATTGTTCCCTATTCCATCCTAACTAACTCCTAACTCCTCAGATCTCCTCTCCAATGTCACTTCCTCAGAAAGTAACTGGTTCACATGTTGTTCAGCCTCTCAGCCCAGTGCCCCCTTTCTTCAGAGCATCCATCATAGTTTGTAATGTCTTCATCTGTTTCATGACTTAATTAATGTCTATTTATTCCACTATCAACAATAACAGTCAATATTTATTGAGTGTTTACTCTGATTCCAGACACTGCATTCACCTCTAGACCTGTCCTATCCAATGGAAGGCTGCGTGACGACAGACATGTTCTCGATATGGGCTGTCTAATATGATAGCCACCAGCCACATGAGGCTATTAAGCAGTTGAAATGTGGCTAGATGACTGAGAAATTGAATTTTAATTTATTTAATTTTAATTAAGTTACATAGCCACATGTAACCACTGACTACTGTATTAGACAGACAGCTCTAGACAATAAGAAGTTAGGCAATGCCAAAACCGGATTGGCTCAGTAGATAGAGCGTCAGCCTGCAGACTAGAGGGTCCCGGGTTCGATTCCGGTCAAGGGCATGTGCGTTGGTTGCGGGCACATCCCCAGTGGGGTGTGTGCAGGAGGCAGCTGATGGATGTTTCTCTCCCATCGATGTTTCTAGCTCTCTATCTCTCTCCCTTCCTCTCTGTAAAAAAATCAATAAAATATATTAAAAAAAAAAAAAAAAGAAGTTAGGCAATAATTTCCAGGAATGATCATGTCTGTATTTGCTTATCATTCTAGCCCTGCTACTAGCACATCACCCCATGCAATTTAGATTTATTGACTTAAATGAATAACCCAGAGAAGGGTAGGTAAGTAAAAACGGTGCTCTGAAAACACCAAATTATGAAGAATGCTCACCTCCAGCACAATATCTGGAGGCTGTTTTACATAAATTTTATTTTTAAAAGAACACAAACTAAACATAATAAAAATAACTATTTGGGATAAATTTGGTAACGTTGAGCATATTCTTACAATTCATATTTAATAAGAAGGGAAAAGGAAAATAGCATGAATTAGTAACTTCTGAGACTCAGCACTTACCTGACAAAAATGAGTTTAATGCCAAAATACACTTTCTGGAATACATTCTTACCATGAGCCAAAAAATCCTAGTAGTTGTTTATAAGGCAGTGAATGACAAGCTCATTCATGCTCTTTGCCCCAGAAACACGTTTTTTTCTGCCTATTCCTGAATGCATTTTTCTTATTGGAAGCATCTGTCTGAGCCATATTTGTGTGTTTTTCTTTCTCTATCTGGTATACATTTTTGTTGTCATTGCTCAGAACAATAATCTAACAGATTAAGAGTATAAGGGGACTCAAATCTATTTGGTAATTAAATGTCAGAATGTATTTCTCTATTGGTCATTAATGCTTAAGTTTCTAGATATGAACTGTTAAATGTACTCATATTAAATATATATATAAACTACATTGCATATATATTATTAGTAACTTTTTAGCAGTAGTAACTTTCAAAATTTGACAATGTACTTTCAGAAAACAGCATTAAATGTTCACTCAAAAAACTTTGCTTGATTGACAAATTGTGTGATTGAAAGAGCTAGAAACTTGGGGTTAAAATAGACAATAATTTCTCCAGACTTAACGCATTTTACATTTCTTTGTCCTGTGACATCAGGCCACTCTAGTGAGAATTTGTACTAAGTGAATCTGAATTAAATTGCTCTATGAAAAATTATTTTTAAATGGAAATGGTCACTTAAACAACCATCGTGGTTATAGATAGCTGGCTGTGCTACGCCGGGAAAAATCAGACATCTTTGCTTTCTCGTTACTATTAAGCCTTCCAGATTTTTTACTTAGTCTTAGTGTTCATTCCAAAATTATGACTATGACGATCAATGACTTCTAAATCAAATGTCTATACAATCATCAGAGGAGAATGCTTCCACATTTGTCACCATCTATGCACTCTACAGACTATGTCTGCGTTCTCTGCATGTTTGTTCTTGCAGAACAAACACAATGCTCTCTCTCCTTATGATAAGAAGGAAAATCTTTGTAAGGATTTTTGTCCAGCTGTAGGAATAAAATATGGTAAATAACAGATCTTAAAATAACAGCTCAATGTAACTAATCACCACAAACCAAGAAATATGCCCATTTTGCCTTATTGGTTTCCACTTTGGAAAATGCAATATATCTACTTTGTTGATACATCTTACAAACCTCACAAAAGGACCAGGTAAAAATCAGTAAAACAATGTTGTGTTCTATTATGAAAGAAGTAACATGAAGTTTGGCGTTTTAGGGATTTTTTTGTTTGTTTGTTTGTTTTTTGTTTTTAAGTGTGTGTACAGTTAGATACTTTAGGGCAATTTAAGTAGGTCGTTTCTGTTCTGGCTGTTCTTTCTGTGCCTCCTGCTCCATGACCGTATATTCTTGAAGGATGCACATGACCTTCAGCCTTGGAACTAACAAAGCTGATCACCACTTCCCACCTCTTCCTGGAACAATAAATAGGAAGTGAAATACGTCCCCTCGGCCAGGCTACGCCATTCCTATCTCTGAGCTCGGGGAGCAGCTGGCCTAGAGCTCCCTGCCTGGATGGAACGGCCTTACCTTGCACTGGCAGAGCGTGCACTCCGTGCCATGTTTGATCCACGAGGAGCCAGTGAAGCGCACCACATTCATCTCGTCCAGGCAGGTTTTGGTGATGTCATTGCGAATGGTGTCGGCCTGGCAAGGGTCGGTGACACAGCGCGGGCAGCACTCACCCTCCGGGAGCAGGCTGAATTCACACTCCACCTCTGGGCAAGGCAGGGGCCAGCAGTCCACTTCCCCTTGCTGTAAGGAGAGCAGAGGGGCAGGGGCGGCGGGCAGGGAGGAGGAGGGAGGGAGGGAGCCTGGTGTTTACTGAACACGCAGTTGACCTGAGGACATGTAAGCTCAGACCTCCCAGGCCGAGCATCGTGCACTCAGCGCGAGGAGGCCTACCCTGCAGCTGAATTTTAAACTGGCCTTCATCGATTAAACAAGAACAACGATAAAACAAAACCAAAAACCATTCTCTTAAAACAATCAAATTGGCATGCCCCTATCTTTCCCATGAAAAAGGAGAACTATTTATCATGGAAGAGGTTTTTATTAAACTTTTTGCCTATGCCATCCTTTTTTTAAAAATTCTTTTGATATTTTCCCCCTCACTTCACATTTATTCCCTTCTGCATAAAAGAAAATTTTGTCCATTTATGAGAAAATAAACTGGAATATGTAAGAAATAATGGCAGTTTTTCTTGGTCGTTTATATGTTTCTCGGTCTGGGGGGGCCAAATTAGGAACTGATTTTCGTCGTTTTTATTCCACCTGGGGAAGTTGTACGAATTGGTTCTTTCTAAAATGTAGTTCCTACCTGTTTCCTATTTTCTCCATAATTCTGAATCTCCTGGTTTTGGAGATGAAAGCAGCCTTCAGGCACAGAAGCTGACCTTGTTCTCTCAATTGATTTTTTTTTGAGTTGAAAGTATAAAAAGAAAGCACTACCTTAAAAATATCCTCACACAAATAGAAAGAAAACTAGCCATAACTTTAAATGTAGCATCTGTGAAACTTTCTTCCATAAAGACACACAGACCAAAGTTTCCTTTTTCATTTGCACCACTAGAAAGAAAGAAGAAATTTGGTCAAATGGAAAAAAAAAAGACCGGTATTTTCTTTATCAAGTCTAGACTTTCTTTTTGACCTATCATTTCCAGTAGAAGTTTCATAAATATATACAGACATTCAATTCTAACATTCAAATAAGTATTTATAATATACCCATATTATGTCTAAAACTGGGTGCCCACCAAAACAGCATTGACAGTAACAATCTTTAGAAGGAAAAAGTGGTTTTTGTTTGTTTGTTTGTTTATTTTTTAAGTCTCAGTATGATGGATAGAAATGGATTAACAAAAGTTCCACTTGGAAACAAATGATTTTTTTTCATGAATGCCACTGTTGTATTCATAACAAGTATTTAGTGAGTGCATACTATATGCCATTAGGATCTGTTCTAGATGCTGGAGCCTGAGTAAGTCCACCCTGAATGAGACCGAGGAAGCTGGGAGAGTCTTTTCTTCTTTTGAGCTCTGGATATTCTCTGGAAAGATACACGACATGGTGCATCATGTCTACCCCAGAGTACCTTTCTCAGGTCCTGACTGCACAGACATCATCTTGTCATCCTAACCAGGCTCACTTGTTGTAACTGCTGACACTATGGCCAGGTGCTGCATACTGGTGGATGGGGGAGGCCAAGGTTGCTTTCCTATTTAGAATCTGGGCCTAAACTCTTCCTGGACTTGTTGTAGTTAAACTCACCAAGCAGCGGCACTGTTGGCAATTCTGGACCCAGGTGTCTCCACTGTTGTACAAGGTTTCCCCATTTTGATGGAGGCATTGACTGCTAAGCCTTGGGTCACATTCAGGGCAGCAAAAAAGATCAACCGTGGGATTCTCACAGTCACAGACCATCCGTCGACACATCACAAATCCATTCTGTGTGAGAAGGAAGAAAAGCATTTATCAAAAGCCTCCATCTTTCAATATACTAACATGTATGTGTGTGTGTGTGAGTGTGTGTGTGTGTGTGTATATATATATACAAACATATTATATTTATATATTATATATACATATATAAATCTTAGATATTGATTTGAAAGTTGAGATAATTTGCACTGCTTATCCAATATAATTGCTTTTCTTTAAAGTTCCATTTTGTAGCTAACATACAGAAACTACTCATGCTGGAGAACTTTACATTTCCTTTCTACATACTATTTGAAGAAAAAGAAAATTTCCAGAAATGTCCTGCATACAATAATAACCACTACATGACATGATCCTTATGTCTATATAAATGTGTGTATATGTGTGTGTATATATCCTATATCATAAAGAGGTAAATGCAAATTAGACCAGACATCCTTCCGGACAAAGCTGAGGCTGGAGGGAAGCCGATGCCAGCAGCTGGGGGAAGGAAGGCCTACTCTTGCACGAATTTTGTGCATCGGGCCTCTAGTATATACTGTATATAAACATACATGTACTTGTTTATGAGGATAGTAATTTGAATGCTAACTAAATTTTGTTTTGTGCTAGGTCATGTGTATTTAGTAGCTAGTCAACAAGTCTACATATTATTAAGTTTATGAAATATTTTAGACCTTATGTTTTTGTACAAACTGTTTTCAACTTCTTTTATAATAGTTGAGCCCTTGGTACATAGTATTATTCATTTAACTGAAATTTGAGTCTCCATTATTAACTGGTTACATGTAATAGAACATCTATCTAAAACTAAAATATATCCCAAATAGGTATTTTTCACTCCTAGCCCATAGCATGTCTATTCTTGGCTTCATTTATGCATTCATTCAAATGTGGTGTGACTATGAAAACAATAGCATAGTTAGCAACAAAATTTTATCAACGTGTGGCAGATAAACACATTGTGGCATTTGCATACAATGGAATACTATTCAACAATAAAAAAGGAATGGTTTACTGATATGTCATGAATACAAATGAATGTCAAAAACATAAAGCGGAGATAAAGAAGCCAAACACAAAGGAGTATATACTATACTAGAGGCCCGGTGCACAAATTCATGCGCAGGTGGTTGGCTGGTCAGCCCCACCCCTAATCAGGGTGGAAGGGTCTGTCGGGGGGAGGGGCTGCAGGCAGTTGGCTGGCCGGCCCCACCCCCTGGTTGAACTCCTGGTGGAACTCCCAGTCAAGGGGACAATTTGCATATTAACCTTTTATTATATAGGATGGTTCCATTTATATGAGGTGTTTGCTTGGGGCTAGGTATATGGGACTAACTAAGAAAGGACAGAGGCAACTGGGTAGATGAAAACATTCTATTAATACTGACGGTGGCTATATGAACATATGAATTTTTCTAAGTTCATTAAGCTGTTCACTTGAAATCTATGCACATTACACCTCAACAGAAATGGTGAAAAATTTTTATTGATACTAACCTGACATGAGCACACAGAGCACCGGTCATTTTCCAACACCCAAATCTGACCGTTGTGCTTAATTTTTCCATCGTGGATGCAGTCCCCTGTACAATTCTTTCCATGAGGACATCGGCAATCATATCCCCCATCCAAGTTAAAGCAAATGGTATCGTTGGTGCAGCTGTGCCTGCCGGTCCCACACTCATCGATATCTACGGCCAAGAAAAGGCAGCAGGCCCTGTACTTAGAATATGCTCAGTTCCAACCACGACAGTCAGACTAGTTGTGTCCTGACATGAAGCATACATTCGTTTTCATCTTACTGGCATGCACTTCCTATTCAGTGCTGACTAAAGCAATGCTAATCAGCTAGGGATTTCACAGGAAAATATTGTCACGCTTGATTTCGAACACCAAATAACCTTGCTTACATTTTTGACTTTTATATCTCTGTAAATACCATTGGGCTTTATGAAACACTTAATGTTTTTTGAAAGTTAAGAATAGGACTCACTTTATCAAACAAAAACAGGTGGCAGTGAAATTCTAAAAGTGCCTATGATTTTTCATTGAGGAAACCATTCTCAATGTTTAAATGGTACCTACAGAAAAATCCTTTCTGAGTGGGAGATAAAATGTCAGGGAAAGCCTGAGGCATTTTATTCAATTTCAAGCCCTATTCACACAGTCATGTCTCCCACATATAAGCTCTTTTCAGCATTCTGCTTAGGTGTTCTTCCCTTATAGTCTAGGACTTTCCACATTGTCCTTATACTTTCTCTTCACCCACAGAAGGGCAAGGTACCATCAACAATTACCATGCCTCTCACAAAGAATCCACCACTTGTTAACTTTTCCATTTCAGATGATCATTTCATCTCCTGCCTGACTCAATTGGCAACTGCCCCTTCTTCACCCGACCTCACCTAGTCCATGGCAATCACAGCCTAAAGCATTTTCATACAGATGAAAAGCAAGCATCGTGACCCACAGATCAGGGCCATAGGAGAGACATGATTCGTTTTATTTATCCCCATAATTTAAAGGTCACAAGCCAAAATACATTTCAGGGATATAGTATGAGTGGCAGTAAGCAGTTATTTCCCATTTCATCTATTTCCTCTGAGCAAAGGTCCAAAAGAAAGAATTAAATCGTAACAGGGAAAGTGGGTTAGAGAGAAGATGGAATGTATAGCTCTTAAGTAGGAGGAATATACACTGATTTTCCTTCAAATTTTTAAAAACAGTATTTAGTAAATATCTTTCTTAAGTGGTTTGATTTCAATAATATTGGGGACATGGACTAGTCAACATTATAGTTTAGCCATATTTAAAATCTTAAATACTTAAGTTCTATTATATATGCATCCTTGAAAATAAGCCACATGATATATTCCTCTCTGCTTAGTTATTTTATTAGCTCCCATCTCAAGAAAACCTATGAATTGAGACAATGGCTGAAAGATTTTTTATTGTAACTACAATGAACTATTATTATTAGATTGATTTGCCAAGGATAATCTACACTAATAAAAGAGAAACATGCAAATTAACCATCACTCTGCTATACCCACAAGCAACGCCCATCAGCCAATCAGGAGTGATTATGCAAATTAACCCAACCAAGATGGCAGCTGGCCACAGAGCTGGAGCAAGCAGGAGGCTAGGGTTGCCCCAGCAATGGAGGAAGCCAAGCTTCCTGCCCTGGCTGGCCCTGGCCTCTGCTCAAGGCTACAAAGTTTCAATTATAGAAGATAAATAAATCCTAGATACTTGCTTTCAGCCGGCCCTGGCCTCCGCTCAATCAGGCACTGAAAAAAAAAGAAAAAGAAAAAAAGGAGGGGCTGGGACCTTGGGTCACTGGGGGGTGATCAGGCCAGGATGGGATGGCAGGGGCCATTGAGGGTAAGCAGACCAGCAGGGGGGCCAGTTGGGGGTGAGCAGGCTGTCAGTGAGGGTCAGTTGGAGGTGATCAGGACAGCGTGGGGGGGAGGCAGTTTGGAGTGAGCAGGCTAGCAGGGGGGCAGTTGGAGCTGAGCAGGCCAGTGGGGAGAGGAGGTGAGGGTGAGCAGGCCAGCAGGGGGGCAGTTGGAGGTGAGCAGGCCAGCAGGGGGGACAGTTGGGGGTGAGCAGGCTGGCACAGGGGGCAGTTGGGGGTGAACTGGCTGGCGGGGGGGCATTTGGGGGTGAACAGGCTGGCGGCAGGGGGCAGTTGGGGGTGAGCAAGCTGGCAGGCAGAGTGGTTAGGGGCAATCAGGCAGGCAGGCAGGCAGGTGAGTGGCTGGAGCCAGCAGTCCCAGATTGTGAGAGGGATGTCCGACTGCTGGTTTAGGCCCAATCCCTGTAAACCAGGAGTAGGACATCCTTTGAGGGGTCCCAGATTGGAGAGGGTACAGGCCGGGCTGAGGAACACCCCCCCCACCCTCCGTGCAGGAATTTTGTGCACAGGCCACTAGTACTGCTTATAATTATAGACTACTAGAGGCCCTGTGCACAAAAATTTGTGCACTGGGGGCGTCCCTCAGCCCAGCCTGCCCCCTCTCACAGTCTAAGAGCCCTCAGGGGATGTCCTATTGATGGCTTAGGCCCACTCCCTGCAGTCTGGCCTCCCTCTGTGGGAGGTGACCAGGCTGATCAGGGGAAGGTGCTGCCCCCATCACCCCACCACAGTTGCCTGCTCTCGGCCCTCCTTAGCCACCATGGCTTTGTCTGGAAGGACGTTTGGCTGTCTGGTCTAATTAGCATATAATGCTTTTATTACTATAGATGATCACAAGGAGAACTGTTAGCCAGTATGAGGATACTTTAAAATATTTTTAATGTACACTGATTAATATATTTTTTTTCAGAGCAGATAAAATTTTCTCTTGGTAATGGAAATAAAATTTTTAAAGTAGCCCTATATTTGGTCTATTCAGAATAATAAGGTATATTTGATGAGTTGATCTTCATCTCCCAAGAAATACTCTTATAATTAGGAATTATAGTAAGCTGGATAAACATTAACCATAGTTATTTGGTCTCTTTGACCACAAATTCTACAAAAACCTCTTACTATATAGTGCTTTAAATACACACTATTAACAACAATATTCCATCAATGACTATGGCTGGAATTTTATAATCTTTTCATTTTGCCTGACATTTAAAATAAAAACTCTGATAAAAGGTAATGCTTTCTTCCCCTTCTGGGCAGAGAGAGACCTCGGATTTGCTGCAGAAGACAAAGAGGAGATATCCAGGGACATCCATGCTCATAAATAAGGGACACTTACAATAATTTTAAAAAATAGACTAAAAGCTGCTCACAACAGTGGCTGGCATGCACTTGTCATACGTGGAGAAATGTGTAGGCAGAAACATCATAATGGACTAATCATTACCTTTTGTTAGCCAGTGGGATTTGAAATAATTTGAACTCATCTTGCCTCTTCTGCTTCTCTACTCTGGGTTTCTCATGGCAGAGGCTATTTTCAATTGAGTGGTAGTATAGAATGTTGGAATTCATTTTTACTATAATGTATGGTTTCTAAATTAAATATGCATAAAGGGAATATATTCTGCTTTGAAAAGCCTACTATGGAATGTAAATATTTCAACTTTAAAAATATTGTTAACTCCTTTAGTAAGTGATAAAAAAAAAAATCATGTTGCTAAATCCAACGGTCAAGTCTCAATTGTCGTCTAACTGGATCTAGCAGCAACATTTGACATAGCTTATTCCCTCTCCCTGGCAAATTTCCTTTACTTGCCTCCTATCACATGCTTCCTTGGTAGCTCTTGTAGGATCTTCTGCCCACGCACACCGCACCCCCTCTCTCCCGCCCCGTCCCCAGGTGTAACAACTAAACTATGAATAAACTTTAGCCAAGCAAAGAAGTGGTAAAGAGTGGTCAAGTCAGAGGCAAGTGTGTGTTCAAAGACACAATGGTTAGAGCCATCGAGATGTGTTTAAGGAATAGATATGTTGGTATGACTTGAACGTCCAGGGAGAGCAGAATTGGTAAACATGCAGCTAAAGAGGAAGACAGGGCCCAGGTAAAGGTCATGTTAAGAAATGTGAACTTTATCATAAAGACAATACAATGTCATTTTAGAGAATTCAAAAAAATCATAATCAGATATCCATTTTAGAAAGATTCCTTTGGTTTCATATTGGGAAAGGGATTTGAGTGGATTAGAATTTGAAACCAGATCAATCAACAGGCTCTTTCAGTAGTCCAGGCAAGAGACGGTCATCTCATAAAAGCAAACCCTTATACAGTGGTTGGTATTATCCGATTCTAAGTATTTTCATATAATGGCTCATTAATCCTTACCACACTGAGGAAAGTACAGCTATTATTCACTTTGTACAGATCAGGAAACTGGGCATAGAAGTGTTGCATAACATCCCTAAGGTCACACAGTCAGTAAGGAATGGAAAGACCACGCAGTCAGTCTCCAAGTCTGTGCTCTGAAGCACAGCGCCGTACTGAATGGGAGCAGTGGGGACGCACAGAAAGAAAAAATGATGATAGAACTTTCCAAGAAAGAAAACAACAAAGATAAAGCAACATAGTGACTTGTTGTTGGCTTTAAAGATTAGGGGAAGGGAGCGATCATGAACGATGTTCAGATTTCTGGCCTAGAAGATGTGGTTGATGATATTTCCAGAGAGAAAAGCAAGATTTTGCTGAGGAGTAGAAATGGGTGGCAGGGATGAAGAAAGACATGAGTTAGTTTAGAAAACTGAATTACACTTTCCTCTGGGCTTCCAAGTAGAACTGTCTTACCCGTAAGTAATTGGATATATGGGGCTGGAGTTCAGAAAAAAAACTGGGCTGAAATATGAATTTAGTGAAGATATACTTTCATCATTTCCTTTCTCAAAAATTGTCCTTCAGACTCCAGTTCAAACTTCTTCATAAGGCATTTAAACTTATTTCCTTTGCTTGCATTCTCTTTTCCTATCTCACCCAAACAGGAAATAATTTCTCTTTTTGTTTTCTTACAGCCCTGAATTTATATTTTTCTCAAATATTTATAATTTTCAAACTTGTAGCTTTCTTTTCTATTAAAAATATCACTACATTCTATCTTCTGTAACAGTTTTTGTTATACAAATTTTATCGCTTCTATAAGCTGAGAGCAGTGACAAGAAAGTGCAATGTGGGCATGAAAATAAAATATTACTATGGAAAAAAATACAGGCTTGGTAGAAATGATGATATGGACAAGGAAAATGTTACTCTGGCATATTACCTGGGGATTAAGTGTCTATGCCTCAGAGTAAATGAATGAACAAAACAGCATACACTTTGTATGAATGTAGCTTACAAACATGTATGTTGTAGATGACACAACTGAAGCCTAAAAAACAGTGAAATGGTACATAGTTATTTATTGAAGTCTTCAAGTATGAATCTCATACTTCATTGTAATTGTAAATCCACTGCTGTGGCTTTGTCCACTTTGAAATGCTCTTGTTTACTGTTCAGCAACAAAAATATGGTGCCTTCTCAGAAATAATCATCCTCTTATAACTGCATCCTTCCATGTACTAATGTTACAATTCTATAAGTCACTGAAATTGCAGTAAATGGATAAGTGTTCAGAAGAAGCATTTTAGTCTTTAATTTTTTTAAATTTTTTTATAGCACAGGTGGGTTATTTTAAAAGACTCCTTCATAGCACACTGACTTCTGAAAAGGTAGTAATTTCTGTGGTAATCATTATAAATTCTATTGGAAGATAACAAAAGAATAATCATTCCAGATTGTGGTTTTGAAAAAATCAGAATTTCAACTGTTTCTGTGTAAGTATCTGCATGAGCATCCCATAGAATATTTTACTTCACTATCTTCATCTTTATTATGTGTTACTTTAATGGCTAGTTTAATCTTTCTTGTTATTTTCTGAATACTCATGAATGTACTAATTATGTTTTGTCCTGATCATTACTATATATATATATGTAAATATATATTTACATATAACTTAGCTACTATCAAACATACTATATATCTACTTTTAACATAGATTATGTTCCTAACACACTTCTGATTAAAATGTCATCTACATACATCTCTTATCTTTGTCATTAGAAAAATACAGATATCATCTACTAGGTTCTACTGCTATAGACACTGATGACTGACAAGCAAACAAATTCTATGACTCTTTTTAAAAAATTTTCCCTCACCTGAAGATATGCTTTTTTATTGACTTTTAGAGAGAGGCAGAGAGAGAGAGGGAGGGAGGAGAGAGAGAGAGAGAAACATCGATATGAGGAACATGGACCAGTTGCCTCCAGTACATGCCCTGACTGGGGATTGAACCAGTAACCGGGGTATGTGCTCTGACTGGAAACCAAACCACCACCTTCAGTGTATAGGATGATGTTCCAACTAACTGAGCCACACTGGCCAAGGCAATTCTATGACTCTTGAACTTATGCTCTATAGCAGACAATAAGGAATGAAACACATTAATTTATACAAACATTTCAGGGAAATTTATAATGTCTATGCAGAGAAGTGAAACGGTAAGTGAATAGTGTCAGAGGTAAGATGCTATTTTAAATTGGGAGTCCAGGAGAAGCCATTTTAGAGAAAATCTACATTAAACTTTTTTTTTTTTTTTATTTTTTTAGCAGGTAAAGATCTGGGGGAGGAACATTCCAGACCAAAAGAACAGCACATGAGAAGGGAATCAATTTGGTGTATTTGAGAAGTGTCAAGAAAGCCACGCATCCATATCATGTAGGCCTTTGTAAATCATTGTTAGGATTTGGATTTTACTCTCTGGTGAGCGAACGGAGAAGCTGGTAGGGTTTGTGAGAAAGCCAGGAGAGAGTACTGTCCTCAAAGCCAAGTGAAGAAAATTGTTTCAAGAGGAAGAAATGATCATCTGGGCCAAATGGCTGAGTCATCAAGCAAAGAGAGTAACTGACCAGGGGGATTAGCAAATGAAATTTGCTAATCCTGGAAGGAGAGCATTCACTGCAGCAGGGGGACTCAGCTTCACTGGAAGCAGGGAAGCACAGGTAACAAGGCTAGAAAAAATTTTTAAAGAGTTTTACTCTGAAAGGGAACAGAAAAATGGGAAATCAGGTGATGTCAAGGAAAGTGACATTTTCTTTGTTTTTGTTTTTAATGATGGGTGCTACTCCAGGCTGTTTGCATGCTAATGAGAATGATGCAGTAGAAAAAGAGTGTATATGATGTGGAAGAGAAAGTGGATAGTACAAGGGCAGAGACCTCATGTGAGTGAGAGGGAATGAGATGCAAGGTACAATGGAGGGTTTAATTTTTGATAGGAAAAATAAAACTTCACTCAGTGAAACAGGAGGGAGGGAAAGCAGCAGATAAAGACATAAGTGAGAGTTATCCAGTTAGCTCCTGGGGCAGAAGTGAGGTATTTCTGTTTTTCTCAGTTAAATAAGAAGAATAACCATCAACAGAAAAATGAAGAGAAAGGAAGTGCTATCTAAGGTTTGAGGAGACTGGAAAAGGGATGAAATGGTTGTATCAGACAGTTGCAGGGGAAAGTTACTAAGGAAACAATACAGGAATGCGGGACAACGCTGACGGCCCCTGTAAGATGGCCCCCAATGATCCTCAGCATTTAATGTTTAGGCTCCTATATAATCCCCTCCCCTAGAATGTGGGCTAGACTTATCGACTCACTTCTAACAAACAGAATATGGGAACAGTGATAAAATGTCACATCTGAGGTTAAGTTATAAAAAAGCTGTAGCTTCCATCTTGGGCACTTGCTCTCTCCTGAACTGCTCACTCCAGGGGAAGGAAGCCAGCTCCTGTGCCTTGAGGCAGCCCCATGGAGTGTCTCATGTGATAAGGAAACAAGGCATGCCACTAGTCCCATGAGTGACCTTGGAAAGCGAGTCCCGTTACCTCCAATCCCACCCAGACAAGTCTTCAAGATGAGACCACAGGCTGGACAACAACTTAACTGTAACCTCATGAGAAACCCCAAAACCAGAGGCCTACATCTAAGCTGCTGTGAGATAATTTTTGTTGTTTTCAGCTGCTAAGTTTGGGGGGAAATTTGTTATGCATCAATAGATAACAAATATAGCCCACTTGAGATTTGTGGTCATTCATTTAAAAAACAGTGAGCGCAGTTACAAGTGTAAAGTAAGATAGTCAACAGAGGTATGTGGTTTTCTACTCATATGTGAAAGGGTGTGCAAGGAGACCCAGCAGAATGAAACACAGATTACTCCTAGAGAAGAAGTGGAAGGGATGGGGAGAGGGAGATGAACTAAAGATGCATTTTCAGCTTTCATGTGTATGTTTCTGTATGATTTATATATAATCAGCTTTTGTTCATCCTTTTTGTGGGTCATTGAAAATAAAAGACAAAAGGAAGGCTTCTTTCTCATAATATACTACAGAATACAGGCAAAATAGTTTATCGGGGAAGAGCCAAATCACAGTGTGATCTGCTTCTGGTCCTTGGAATTCTCTATGGGGCTGGAAGTACTTACTCTGGAACATTAACAAGGGCAAGGGAAAGCCCTCAGACCAAAGTTAAATGGTTATATGCAGATGCCAGGCTTTAGCCCCTGGTAAGATGTTAGTATTCCCATTCCTACGTAAAAATCCAGATGGCCCCTCTGCTCAAGGTCCAGAGCTCTGCGGCTGCTGGCAAAGCATGCTGGGAGCTTTGGCATCTATCACCCAAGTCTGTTTCACTTTTCTCTGTGTGAAACCCTTTAGAGGCACAAGGATAAAAGACATCATATCATTTAGGTGTCAACTGCTGTTAAGTTAGCTTCTCCAAGGCTTTCACTGACTTTGTCATTTTAGCCACAGTATTCTCTCAGGCTGTTACTCCATGAAGGTGTAAATACAAATGGTGAAAATAATGAGAGTTTTTGAGGTTTTTTTAATTCTCCATTCCTGTGCCTACATTTGATGGCAAATCCTTTCAGTGTGGGTGGTTTCCCTGGCAATTATTCACTGGGTTCTGCCTGCTGTTTAAAACCTGTGCCCCTTGACAGAGGGTACAGATAAGCAGAATTTTTCGTTAATTCACTGAAATGGATTCAAAATTAATGGTAAGTAATCTATATATATAAATGCCTAAGCAACCATTCGACCATTCGACTGGTAGCTATGACACACACTGACCACCAGGGGGCAGACACTCAATGCACAGGCATAGAAACATGGAACAAATTGATGAATCTCAGAGGGAAGTGGGGAGGGGGAGGGCAGAAAGAGATTAACCAAAGATCTTATATTCGTACTAGAGGCCCAGTGCACAGATTCATGCACCGGTGGGGTCCCTCGGCCTGGCCTGCGCCCTCTAGCAATCTGAGACCCCTCGGGGGATGTTGGACTGCCAGTTTCGGCCCAATCCCTGCAGGCCAGGCCAAGGGATCCCACCGGTACACAAATCTGTGCACCAGGCCTCTAGTTGAGTATAACCTGGTTGAATTTTCCACTCCTATTAGACTGAAATCCTCTTTCAAGCAGGAATCATATCTTCTGTATTCAACACGCGACATTCACTAAACATCTCTTACTTTGCCAGGCAAGTGATATGTTATCGTGTACTGTGTATATTATATTTGGCTATATCACTCTCATATCCCTATTACCCCCTTTTTCTCTCTATGCTGCTTTCCCCATCTATTTTTTCAAGTTTTTTTTGGGGTTCATATTTTGGGGGGCAATTCCAAACTGTATCTGATATTCATTCTAAAACACACTCAATGGTTGCAAATATCCATAGAGAATTGGTTTAGTGTCACAAATTTTAATAATCTAAAAACTGATTATCATAGTTAGCAAGCAAAAGTTAGATTTTAACATGTTTCCAATCACTGCTGTATAAGCACACAACAAAAATCACCAACTTAAACATTAGGTCAATGGCAACTATCTATACCTTATCTATTCCTCAGGTTCAAGAGGAGTTTTAAACTCTAGGTCTTCTCCTGTACTGACCTTCACACGACTCTCCACTGGGGGAAAACATTCCATTGTCATGGTAGCCGTCTCTGCACTCACAGTGGTACCATCCAGGCAGGTTAATGCAGTTGGCCCGGCTGTCACACTGAACAAAGCCATCCGAGCACTCATCAATGTCTGTGTGGGAAAAGAAAACAAAAATGGGCTGTTATACACTTGCTGCTTTTATCTCAAATAAACAAAGGTATTCTACTAACATTTTAGCACCAGCAAATCCTAATAACCAAGAAAACATAAGATTGTGAAAGTCCACTTGGTTATTGGAAGCATTACAGAAAGAATGAGTGGTATTAGTAAGAGGAAAAACATCTAGACAGCTTCTCTGTTGCAAAAATCCTCCTGCTGCAGAAAATGGGAAGAAATTATCTGTGATGGTCATTAGTGCTGCTCACCAAATTTTTCCAGCTCTTCTGGACACAGCAAGGATTGCCACGGGACTTCCTAAAGCTAATTAGGGAGTGACATGTGTCCCTGGTAGGCAGAGCCTTGAAGATGCAGTGTGTGAGTCACATGTATATTTTCCCCATCACAATGACCAGCAATGATCTGATCAGCAGCAGTTCCCGAGTGAGGATGATGTGGGGCACCTTCCTCCTCTACTTGGAATGGACATGTAGTATAAGCAAGAAATCCGCCTGTTTGCTCTAAGCCACTGAGATTTTAGGGTCTTTTATTACTATCAGCATACCCTATTACAACCTAATGCATCATTCATCAACATATGGCAATAGCATTCATGCATCAATATCCTTCATATTTCTGAAAATATATACCCTTTATGTCACTATTTAATGGGTTTCTCATATATTAGCTTATTCAACCCTCAAAAAATATCTTGCCATGTAAATAGCATATCAGACAAATGAAAAAAAATATGAGGTAAAGCAATTATATGCGATTTAGTGAAGATCACCTATATGTTCACAGCTGCCTGCAAGTAGAACAGGCTAAAATTCGCAAAATTCCCTACACAAAGGAAGGTATGTATCTTGAGTCTCATATATTTCCTCCAGTGATTTATTAACATTCACAAATATTAGGAGCCCTTTATTCTCCTGGGGTTCTATTTGCTACATAGTGGGAACATCCAACCCCATCCAAGTCTCTTCCTTTGTTCATAGAGGGAAAATTCCTGGAGTTGCCTTACAGATTGTCCCCTTCCTCTCAAATATCTCTGGTTTCTGGGTGCTTTGGGGTTGACTCAGACCCTACGTGATCTGATGGCACTGCACCACTGTACTAGTAGCTGCGAAATATCCACATGCACTCCTCTCCCATCTTCTAGCCTTGTGCTGTGCTTGAAGACTGGTTGCCAAGGTAGGAAGCATTTTCTTCTATACTTCCCACATCTGTATCATAGTTCCTGCTGCAGTGACCAGGCACGGTTATTTCCCTGGTGTTGAAGGGAAATCCAGCTGCTGTTTAGAGTCCTTCACCCCAGACAGTCCACTCCAGCCCAGCATAATCTATCTCCTTCCTCATCCAGTCTCATCTAACTCCAAATTCTTGGAAGTACATATTCCTTTCATTTTCTTTTTAAATTTCCTCTTTTCCTATGTTCAATTTTGAAAGAGACAATTTTTTTTTTAATAAATGAATAAAGTTGTGTTGTTTTTTTAAGAGAAATAAGCCATCATTTATTTAGCTCTGATAAGCCCAGAGTCCCCTCACTAAAACAAGGCACAAACTGTTCTTTTAGATTAGGTAATAGGCCAAAAAATAGATATCTTATATTATTGCAAAAGTTTAACATTATTTCTGAACTATGGATGTTTTTGTTTCTGTGGTTCCTCTTCTGAATAGTCAGTTCCTCAAGTCAGTTGTTCCCACCGTCAAAGTAATTCCTAGAGAGCAAATTAGCTAACCATTGACTTCCTAACACATGTGGATTGCTTCCACTTACTAAGGCCTCATAGGTTTTATGAAACAGCCTATTTGTATTTCAAAGGCCTCCCTAACTGATGAACCTCTGATTATAAATGGGACCAACATCCTTTGCTCATTCAGCTTTATATGGTCTTTTCTTCTAACTCAAATGATGCAGAAAATTGATTATGTCATTTCTTAAGTGCATGGACAAAAGAAAATAGGTTGGGATTTAAGCTTTAGAAGTGAGTTTCTTGGAAGAAGGCCAGAAGGGGTATGTTTAGACTATCTCATTTTAGAACAATTTGGTCATTAATGTTGGTGATTTGGAAGTAGCTGTTAATGGAACAGAGCTTTCTCCAATGAAGCAACTCTTGCATCTATATTTAGTCCTTTAATTTAGCCCCATTTTCTTGCCTGAACACAGTTGCAGAGTTACCTCAGATCCTAATATATATATATATATTCAATTTATTTTCTCTCATCACTCTTTTCAATCACAATGCCTACTCCTATACTGTCTCATCTCCAACTTCTTCAAGTTCTTTTTATTTGCAATAATAGAGGCCCGGTGTACAAATTCATGCACAGGTGGGGTCCCTTGGCCTGGCCAGCAATAGAGGCCAATCGGGGCCATCTTGCCCAGTCCCAATCGGGGCCTACGGGGGTCGGCCAGCTGGGGAGGGACCACAGAAGGTTGGCAGGCCAGCTGGGGAGGGTCCACGGGAGGGCTCCAGGGCATGTCCAACTCTCTCAGCCAGTCCCGATGGGCTGGACCCCAGCAGCAAGCTAATCTACTGGTCAGAGCATCTGTCCCCCGGTGGTCAGTGCGTGTCATAGCGGTCAAGCGGTCAACCAAATGGTCGACCAATGGGTCAGATACTTAGCATATTATGCTTTTATTATATAGGATAGCAACCTCCTTTGATCTATAAACATGCTCATTAACCTTTTGCACTCAGATGTCGAGTGTGACTCGACACAGTTAGCATCGAGATTAAAATTACTCTTTGAATGTATCAATAATTTGAAATAAAAAAAATCCAAATAAATAAGTTTGTATGAAAAGAAACTCCAGTTTTTTATTCTACTGCCATGCTTTGTAAAATCCGGGGTATTTAAAAAATTAAATCCCGAGTAGAATAAAGGAATCGAGAAAAAAAGCAAGCGAGTGCAAAGGGTTAAAGATGAATAGAAATGTTTTGCATTATATTACTTGGTATTTTGAAGACTGAGGATACAACATATATGGGCCATATGTACTTTCATATACAGTTTGAGTATTATTCATTACTAAATAGTATTTAGAAGATGAATACATAAATATATGCATCACTTGTTAATTTACTATTCACTATTTACTGCATACCAATTATGGGCCAAGTACTCAGTGTTGGGGAAACAATATGTACAAACCAGAAGTAATTTCTGCCCTCACAGGGTTTACTATCTATCTAATTTATCCTTATTTTAAGAAAATTAAATTGATAAAAATCTGAATTTACACCCATGTAGCACAGTGTTTCCCAACATGTTCTATATCTATCACCACTGGTATAGTATTAGGTGATAGTAAGCAAATCCTTTATTTTAATGGCTACATATTTATATCTCTGAATTATTTCCATTTATAGCAAGTGATACTAATAGTACACTAGCAAAATTTAAATTTAAAAAGGGAGAGGGATTACAGAAACAATATTAAGTAAATATTGGCATATGAATATGACAAAAACTATGAAGGGTTATACAAATGACTGGAGTTTAGAAAACACCAAGATATGGAACATTTATTCACATTTCAGAAGGATTTTCTGAGTAATTCTTTAGGTAGTGAAAGGCCTTCATTTATTTAAAATATGACTCAATTTACAAAAGATACAGGTATACATGTGTTATAGTTCAAATTATATGCTTGCTATCATATAGGATAGTAAAGAAAAACTAGTAAAAATATATTTGCTTCATTTTATACTTTCATGTTCCTGATACTTTTGATTTCTTTATGCAAACTTTCGACCTTGGTGAAAGTCCATTTAAAGTGAAAGTGTGGCCGAAACCGGTTTGGCTCAGTGGATAGAGCGTCGGCCTTCGGACTGAAGGGTCCCAGGTTCGATTCCGGTCAAGGGCATGTACCTTGGTTGCGGGCACATCCCCAGTGGGGGTTGTGCAAGAGGCAGCTGATCGATGTTTCTCTCTATCATCAATGTTTCTAACTCTCTATCCCTCTCTTTCTCTCTGTAAAAAATCAATAAAATACATTTTTTTTAAAAAAAGTGAAAGTGTGCTTGACTTGCCAAAGCACACACTTCTCACCAGAAGGCAAGTTTGTTTGGCTCATGATCATTTCCAAGTCAGCGATAAAACAAGCAGCCTCATCTGCAAATTATGTGATGGACTTAGTTGCTCAGTAAGTATTTAGCAAGTGAAGAATTGCAATCTGATCCACAATTTAAGATTTCAGTATTTCTTCCCACACACAAATGTGGATATTACTGAGTTATAACATATGGATGCAGACATATGCTTTACATATTGTGTAATAACAAAAAACAGTAAAATTTTTTTGAAGATTTTATTTTTTGGGTACTTTCTTTAGGTCAGGTAAAACCAAAATTTCTATTTGAGATAAACATACAGAGAACAACAGACCTAGGAGAGAAAATCATTCTTTTATTCCACATATGATCTATCAAGTTTGAACATATTACTTTCCAAACTGAATAAAAGTATTCAAAAAGAAAATACAGGAGTGTATAAGCTCAGATGACTCAGTCTGTATTATAAGGATCTAAATTTTGTACTCTGTAGGCACATTACATAAACAACTAAAAATAAGTTTTATGAAAAACTATAATTTCATTACATATTACATCTTAGAGAGGAACTAGTTCCCACTTCCTTAGGGGCAATTAGAACATTTCCAGTAGCTACATTTAGAACAGCCAGCTAGTGATGATATTAAGATGCTGTCCCAAAGCACAGAGAACCTAAAATCCAAAAGATATTTAGCCATCCAGCAACAGCCATCAATAGCAGTCTGACTCCAGGGATCAGAATAGACTTAGGTAATAAAATTGGAAGGCACTGTTGAGGATAGATTTTCTAGAAAGCACATATGTTTTGAGGCAATCATCAAAAACAAACCAACAAGCAGAAAAACAAGAAGGGGAAGCGTGTGAACACAGAGAAGCTCACACATGTCCGAGTCTTGCTTCCTTTGTTTCCCTCTGGTGTGGGGATGAAGACCTGCTACAGTGGCACCCAGACTGCCAGCTTCAGAGGGAGCTACTGAAAACGGCTTTTGCCAGAGCATTTAAAGGGTCACTTTAGAAAATGACAAAATATTTCCTTGTAAAATTAAATGCAGTTATAAAATGAGATATGTGAGTGATAATCTCCCATGCATAGTAAGTGGTTTGTATCGTAACAACATAATTAAGAATAAAAAGTGTGGCCGAAACCGGTTTGGCTCAGTGGATAGAGCGTCGGCCTGCGGACTCAAGGATCCCGGGTTCGATTCCGGTCGGGGGCGTGTGCCTTGGTTGTGGGCACATCCCCAGTAGGGGGTGTGCAGGAGGCAGCTGATGGATGTTTCTCTCTCATCGATGTTTCTGGCTCTCTATCCCTCTCTCTGCCTCTCTGTAAAAAATCAATAAACTATATTTTTAAAAAAAGAATAAAAAGTGTGCAAATGTCTAGAAATATCCATACCTAAACAGGACCCTAATCATTAATTTAACCTGCACCCATTTGAAGCTAAGATAAAACTGATTAGTTGCTACTCTATATGAATGAAAAGAAAATCCAATTTTTTAAAGTGAGTACATTATTTTTAATGGCAAAGTCAAATAATGAGTACCATCTTTCATATTGTTTATTATTAATAAAAACCTGACATCATTTTTCATAAAAATAGTACTTGAACTATTTCCATCACTATCCTATGTCCTGGTAGTTAAATTATATTGATAAACAGCAGGCAACTAAACATTCTTAAAACAATTAATCAACTCGTGAGTACCCACATGTGGATTATTTGCTTTCTAGATTATCTGCAGCACTTTTTTTTTAATCACAAGGTCATTTCCCTCTCATTTGTTCAGCTTATGGAGTATCTGCTTTCAACATTTAGATAGATGTGAGTGCTCAAGGAATGCAAACTCATTTGAGCATTATAGTATTTGTAATAACTACAGCAGATTTAGATATAAAATACTGTCCAAAATTTTATAAGACTGATTTCTCAAATGAGCTTTTGGAAAATAAAATATTATCAACATATGTAAAGAAATGTTTAAAATCATAATATACTCTTCACAAGTGGGATAATGCCATTGTAGATTTAGTGAAAATTTTCATTACTTACTAGTTCATAATTAGGAAATTAATGACTGATCCTTAAAAAAAGCACAATGTAATGTCATCATTTAGCCATCCTAATAATTATTGTTATCATTATGCTTTAGATAAAGAAGGGTGAGAGCAAACACATTGTCCAAGGTCACACAATAGACCAGAACTCTTTCAAATCCAAATCCAGGCCTCTTTCTCCCACACTAGGCTGCCTCTCAAAACCAACACTTGGCCAATCAGAAACAGCTAATGCTTTGAGATATCTCAGTGTATACCTTAAAGTGAGTCCAGCTCTTTGGCTTGTTAGCTGGGTAACACTGAATATTTTACTAAACCTCTCTGAGTTTTCTGTTTCTGAACTACAAATAATCCTTCCCTCTCACCACTCCCATAACTAATATATAAAACATTTCTTTCACCTCCAAAGTTCCTAAATATTACAATAGTTTGAAAATATTAATTTGGGTGGTAACTTAGTGCTTGTCATTCTGAGTAAGCTGCATATGTGCAGAGGTTACTCCTGTATTTTTTTAAACCACACCTTGAGAACACCTAGCAAAGCACTTAATACATGGTTACAGATTCATACACACTTGCTGAATGAATGAGTGATATTTCTGTAATATCCAGTAACTAAGTGGCAAGCCCACCTTTGCTATCGGCTGGGTCAGAGTGGGGATGCAGGCAGGTGTCAGCTGGAAAGCATTCACTGAGCAGCAGTAACAAGGTGGTACGATGACACTTCTCAACCTACTTCAAATATTTATGTCAAAATGTTGACTACAATATTAAGAGGAGGAGAATGTGCTCGCTGAATATAGATGTATATACATATTTTAACAGAAAGACCACAAGGCTTCTGATTAAAAACATTTGAAAATCTCTTCTTCCTCCCAATCTTATAAACATGATGTCAAAATAACAAAGTTTAGACAAACAAAGATAAAAGGAAATCACCACCAGCAGGGAAAGAAAATTCAATACGTATTTTTCTTTTCTTAGAAAATGGGATATAGGTCAGAGCCAAGGAAGCCACAGCCCAGAGTCTATATGGAGCCATGTGGTCCTACAGCTGATGAGGGCAGTAGTCTGCCCTGAAGGATTCTGAAGCTACCTGAAATAGTACTTTAAACAATAAAGAATTATTTTTAAAAACGATAATAAACATGGGTTTAGAAGGAAAAAGTAAATATATATGTCATATAAAATAAAACTGCTTGCTATAATAACATTTTATGATTTTGTTTAGATTTCTTTATATATTTTTTTCATAAAGAACTGGGGGGGATTTTTGTCTTTATTTTAAAGATAAGATTATTAAATCAAAGTATTTAATAACACTTAAAAAATACCATGCAGGGCTGCTGAGAGTAGCTGGGTGAATTAAAAGTCTACTGATGAACAATCAACCCACTCACTTCCTCCCCTCTGGAACAGACTGCTGCAAGAAAGCAATTACCCCTGAGGCCAGAGCGAACGGCTCCTTTGTAAAAAATAAGTAAATAAAACATCTGAAGGAAACTAAGGCAGCTGCTGTAGGAGTTGTCACCCTTTGGAACAAAGCCCCCTGCATTTCAGTATGTAGAGATCTCAAAGTGTAAATAACCAGCTCCCTTTCAGTTCCCCTATTGTAAGTCTGCCAGTCAATAAACGTTACCTCACTATCAAAGCTCAAAGTCAGTGTTCCTATTTAGTCACTCTTGAAACATTAATGTGAAATCAAAAAACAAGAAATACTTGGGAAAAGTTTATAACAATATAAGAGAATAACCAAGATATACTATCAGAAAAACTAATCTTGAAGGAAACAGAAATAATCACAGAACAGAACTTAAGATATTAATATCTTCAAATAGATTTGAGAGACTATTTCCTCCATAAAAAGGACAGTGCTATACAAAGAGATAATTAGAGAGTTAGAAGCAGTTCTTAGAAATTAAAAATATGATAGCTGAAAATTTTTAAATGCAATATAAGGCCTGGAAGATCAAGTTGAAATAGTGTCTTCAAAAGTATAACATGGAAAATATATGAAAAATGCGATATAGTAAAAGCAAAGAGCATCAACCCAAAGTACTAGCTTCTGACTAAAGACAAATTTCATATCAAGAAAAGAGAAAATCAATGGAAGGAAAATATCTTTTAAAATAATAATAATTGAAAAACTTTCCATAGAACTGTAGTTTTTGGATTTAAAGGCCCCACCAAAGTCTTCCAATAATAGTGACATGACAGTCAATACTTAGTGATGGCTTACTATGTGGCAGCCACTGTTCTTTGTGATTTACCTACATATACTCATTTGACAGCAGTCTCCTGAGGAAGGAAATATTATCACTCTCCCCATTTAAAAGAGGAAGAAATATAGACACTGAGAGTTTAAGTAATTCTTTTTAAGGGTATTGAGATGCAAACCTGGCTTTTGAACACAGACACCCTATGTACAGGTCAAACCCTAGCCCCATACACAACACTGTCTCACAAATGAATGAAACAAAAACCCGCATCTAAACACACACTGTGAAATTGCATAATAAGAACAAAATACAAATCTGAAAAACTTCCAGAAGGGAAATAACAGGTTACATATAAAGGGATGAGAATTAGTCTAGTATCATTTTTCTCACTTGTGGCACTGTATGCTATAAGACAGTGAAGCAATGATTTTGGCCCTAGAATTCTATACTCAGCATAACTGTCTGAAGGCAGAATAAATAGATTTAATATATAGTTCCACAGAAAGTTTATGTACCATTTTAAAAAATGATTTACTGATTATACAGTCCAGTAAAATAAAGAACAACATCAGTAGTTCATCACTCCTTGAAATACTTTCCTCACTTTCCAAAGAAACACCACTTTCTCAGTTCTCCCCTAACCTCAATGGCCTCTATATTTTGCTCTTCTTTCCAGATTTTAACTTTTCAATCTCCAAAAGTTTGGGTTCCCCAGAGATCTATTCTTAGATCTCTTGTTTTCTATCTACTAACTTTTTTGGTGTGATTTTATCCAGGATTAGGGCTTTAAATACCTAAACATCATCGATACCTATAGTGAATTCAGTAGTGTTCCCCCAAAATTCATGTCTTCTTGGACTCAGAATGTGACCATATTTAGAAATAGGGTTTTTGCAGATACAATTAAGAATCTTAGTATGTAGTCTTCTTGGATTTAGGGTAGGCCCTAAATCCAATGATTGGGGTCATTATAAGAAAAGAAGCAGAGTGAACCACAAAGAAGTCAACATGGAGACAGAGGCAGAGATTGGAATTACATAGTCACAAGCTAGAGAATGTCTGGGGCCACCAGAAACTGGGAGAGGCAAGGGGAGATTCGTCCTGGAGTCTTCAGAGGGAGCATGGCCTGATGACACCATGATTTTGGACTTGTAGCCTCCAGAATTATGAGATCAAAAATTCTTATTTCAAGTTACCCAGTTTGTGGGACCCTCTTTACAGCAGCTTGAGGAAAATAATACATTAACTCATTCAAATTTTCAACCAGATGCCTCTTTTCTCTTCCTGACCTGTATATTCAATTTCTCACTCCATCTTTCTACTCAGATACCAAACAATTCCTTCAGAAAACTTACCTATCTCAGAAAATGGCAGTACCATCCAATTTTTAAGCAAAACTATAGCTTTATTTTTAATTCCTCTCTTTCACTCATATCTCTTTATCAAATCTGTCAGCAAATCCTATTGGAAATGTCTTCAAACTATATCCAGAATCAAATTATCACTTCCAACTGTCTTCATGCTTGCCAGTGCAGTCCATGTCACCCTCATCTCTCACTTGAGTTAATAAAACCTCCATTTTTCCCTCTTATAGTCCATTCTGATTTCATATCAGCCAGGTGATTCTTTTAAAACATATGTCAGATTGTGCCATACCTCTGCCCTGATTCTATCTTTCACTCAGGAAGTACATTAGGAGGGAAACAGATTGGGGAAAAGCTGTAGAGCATATACACTATTATCAACCATTTTCTATTTCTAAGTCTGAGGACTACATTTCCCAGAAGGCGTTTCTCTTTCTGATTCTGTGTTAGAGTTCATCAATGAGAGGAACTCCTGAAATTCACTAGAAAGAAGCAGAGAAGAAGCCATTATTCTTAGGACATCATGGCAGTCAGTGTCAGTGGTTCACTCTTGGGAGCTCTGGCTTCTTCACCAGTTCTCAGGTGGCAGTCTGAAATGATTCTTGAATGTTTTCCAAATCCTCTGGCTGTGGCCTTACAGACCTTCACTCCTCCAACCCCTCCGACATCTGTAAATGTTAATTCCCAGATAAAGCTCCTTATTCCCAAAGTACTTATAGTGGCTGTTTTCCTGATTGAATGCAGACTGGTACAGAAGTCTATAGACTGAAGAATATAATAAAGAGGGCTTTTTAAAAATAATAAATGCATGATGAAGTATTAAAGGAAAAATATTATCAAATAGAGGTCCAATGCACAAAATTCATGCAAGGGACTCAGCCCCCACCACTGCTGTAGCCACCTCTGCCTTGGCCCCCGCCCTCCGTGGCTGCTGGGTGCCTCTGCTGCCTCTGCAGCCTCTGGTCCCTGCCACCACAGCTCCATCCGGAAGGTCGTCTGGAAGGACATCCGGTATAATTAGCATATTACGCTTTTATTATTATAGACTAGAGGCCCAGTGCACAAAATTCAAGCATGGGGGTGTCCCTCAGCCTGCCTGCACCTTCTCGCAATCAGGAACCCCTCGGGGGACATTCCTCTTGCAATCCAGGACCGCTGGCTCCTAACTGCTAGTCTGCCTGCCTGCCTGATCGTCCCTAACCACCTACCTGCCTGCCTGATCACCCCTAACCATTTGCCTGCCTGCCTGATTGCCCCTAAATGCCTCTGCCTGCCTGCCTGATCACCCCTAACCACTCGCCTGCCTGCCTGATTGCCCCTAACTGCTCACCTGCCTGCCTGATTGCCCCTAACCACCTCTGCCTCAGCCCCAGCACCCAGGACCCAGGCTTCCCTCCTCTGGCTGGCCACAGGCACCCAGGACCCCGGGACCCCGGGCCAGTTTCACCTGGGCTGGCTGTAGGCACCAGGAACCCTGGGCAGCTTCGCCTGGGCCCCGGCTTTGTCAGGAAGGACGTCTGGAAGACGTCTGGTCTATCCAGTCTAATTAGAATATTACCTTTTTATTAGTATAGATTAGAAACTTCAAGAAAAAACAAAATAAAATGTTTTAAAGATAAGAAATATTATAGCCCAATTGCCTCTTGATGTATAGTTAATAGGCTGCTCAGTTGGTTGGAGCCTCTTCCAGGTGCTTGAGGGTTGCAGGTTCTGGTTGGGCTACAGGAAGCAACCAATGAGGCATGAGTGGGTGGACCAGCGGGTCAATGTTTCTCTCTCTCAATCACAATCTCTCCCTTCCTTCCTCTCTCTCTAAAATCAGTAAGTCTATATATATATATATATATATATATATATATATATATATATATACAAGAGGCCCAGTGCACGAAATTCATGCACGAAGGGGAATTATCCCTCAGCCCAGCTTGTACCCTCTCCAATCTGGGACCCCTCAAGGGATGTCCGACTGCCCGTTTAGGCCCGATCCCGGTGGGATCGGGCCTAAACGGGCAGTCAGACATCCCTCTCACAATCCAGGACTGCTGGCTCCCAACTGCTTGCCTGCCTGCCTTCCTGATTGCCCCTAACCGCTTCTGCCTGCCAGCCTGATCACCCCCTAACCACTCTGCTGCCAGCCTGTTTGCCCCCAACTTCCCTCCTCTGCCGGCCTGGTCACCCCTAACTGCCCTCTCCTGCAGGGTTGATCACCTCCAACTGCCCTCCCTTGCAGGCCTGGTCCTTCTCAACTGCCCTCCCTTGCAGGTCGGGTGCCTCCCAACTGCCCTCTCCTGCTGGCCATCTTGTGGTGGCCATCTTGTGTCCACATGGGGGCAGGATCTTTGACAACATGGGGGCAGCTATATTGTGTGTTGCAGTGATGATCAATCTGCTTAGTACTCTTTTATTAGATAGGACAGAGGCCTGGTACAGGGGTGGGGGCCAGCTGGTTTGCCCTGAAGGGTGTCCCTGATCAGGGTGGGGTTCCCTTGGGGCGTGGGGCAGCCTGAGCGAGGGGCCTGTGGTGGTTTGCAGATGGGCCACGCCCCCTGGCAACGCAAGCGCAGGCCCTGGTATCTGGAATTTATTTTCCTTCTACAATTGAAACTTTGTAGCCTGGAGCAGAGCCAAGCCTGGGGCTCCCTCCAAGGCCCTTAGCCATTTGTGTTGGGGTTATAATTGAAACTTTGTTGCCTAAAGCGGGTGGGCCCGGCCAGGGTGTGTGGAAAGCTTTGCTTCCCCTGTTGCCGGCGGCAACCCTGGCCTGCTCTCTCAAGCTCCATTCTGCCGCCATTTGTTTGAATTTGTTTACCTTCTATAATTGAAACTTTGTAGCTTGAGTGGAGGCTTAGGCCTGCAACAGCTGGCAGAAAGCTTGGCTTCCTCTGTTACCTAGGAAACCTTGCTCTCTGTGGCTGTAGCCATCTTGGTTTGGGTTAATTTGCAAACTCGCTCTGATTGGATGGTGGGTGTGGCTTGTGGTGTGTCAGAGGTATGGTCAATTTGCATATTTGTCTATTATTAGGTTAGATATAAATATATATTACACACACACACACACACTCACATACACATAGGATGGGGCAAAATAGGTTTACAGTTATGTATATGCAAAACAGAGTTTATTCTTATATTATTATTTATTAATTATTTTTCCATAAGAACAACTGCTCCACCATGTATACTATTACCTTTCTAGTAAACAATATTTACATGGTCACAATGACATAAACAATATGAATTTTCAAATTTTAGGTCCAACTGTTAGAGGGCATGGGGTATTTCATTATGGTTACTGAAAAGAATATATCTATCAATCCTGAAATACAAAAAGACAGAAGACAGAAGTTTGGAAAGGGAAATTGGGAAAAAGCAGAAGACAGGTTGGGAAATGGAGGTGAATGGCAGGACCAATTTCTTTATTTCATATAGTGAGGAATCGTGAAAAACAATCTATAGTAGATAAAACAAAAAATGAAGGTGAAATTATATATTGCTGAAGGCTGAAAAGGTAACTTACATTAGAATGAGTGGAAGGGTATTGATATAAAAGAGGTAAACTCTCACCTATCATAGCATATTTTAGACTGATAATGTCTAAAATTGACCAATTAAATAAAGCATAGTATAATCATATTATAATAATGGAAAGTGGTTCCTCTTAGCACCTAGTCTCAACTGGAGTTTCATGAGAGAATTAAGTCCTGATGTCATAAGGCAGTGGTCGGCAAACTCATTAGTCAATAGAGCCAAATATCAACAGTACAATGATTGAAATTTCTTTTGAGAGCCAAATTTTTTAAACTTAAACTTCTTCTAATGCCACTTCTTCAAAATAGACTCGCCCAGGCTGTGGTATTTTGTGGAAGAGCCACACTCAAGGGGCCAAAGAGCTGCATGTGGCTTGCGAGCCGCAGTTTGCTGACCACGGTCCTAAGGCATGCTGTGTAAGTCATGAATTAACTTCTCTCCTGTAAAGCTGGTATGGTACTAGCCATGTGAGAAATAAGTCTCTCGGGTCATTTTCTGGTTTTGTAGTTCAGATGAGGAACTCTTATAAAGGCTGCTAGAAACTGATCAGGAAGTATCAGGGGACTATTGCTTTTCATTCCAAGTTCTATGGTGTTTGATATTTTTTAACCATATGTCCCTTTTCTTTCATACACATAAAGACATTTTTAAAGAACATTCAGAAGCTTCATTTTAGAAATGTTGAGTATAATAGGATAGCAATTATGCTAGTAGTGATGTCTAGATGAAAAGAAAAATGAGATGGAAGCTCTGGAAAATGATCAAAACTCGTCTAGCTGGCATGGCTCAGTGGTTGAGCATCGACCTATGAACCAGGAGGTCACGGTTCAAATCTTGGTCAGGGCACATGCCCATGTTGCAGGCTTGATTCCCAGTGTGGGGCATGCAGGAGGCAGATGATCAATGATTCTCTCTCATCATTGATGTTTCTCTCTCTCTCTTTTCCTGTCCCGTCCTCTTTGAAATCAATACAAATATACTTTAAAAAACAGATATAAAAAAAAAAAACTGGAGATATGAGGGTCTCAATCAGAATTGATACTACAAGATGCTACTAAAATCGGAACAGGTTGGATGAAACTACTAAAGTTGAGATTATAGAGAGCCAAGAAAGAATCAAGGACAGTCCTTGAGGAAGAAGCTAAGGGAGAGAAAAGGAAGAAGGACTGTAGGAGACACTGTTGGCAGGGAGGTGGGAAAACCAAGAGAGAAGAGAGGGCAGTCAACGATGTTAAGGAGAATTTCCATTCGCCTCTTGATTTGTAGTTAAGAATAAATGCTTCTAGTTTAACATAGAATTGAAAATCCCTCTGATGACTGAGCAACAAGTTGAACCAAGCATTTAATAAAATGAAATTCTGGAAACCTCTTAAAACTTAAAAAAATCTTTGAAGCTTCTTTCTTTTGACAAGGTAGCTAAGGCATTGGATATGAGACTTAGTATACTTTTACTTATTCATTTAACAAGTACATATCAAATGTCTATCATCAAAAATAAAGTAGACATTATGGAGATATACACAAGAGCTCACAGTCTAATAAAAAGACACAGCATTAGCACAAATAACTCAGATACAAGGTAGATACCATGAGGCCTGTAGGAATAGTACCGATGAAGAAATAGGCGAATTCAGAAGAAAGACATTATCTCATTCTGGAACTCTGATAAAGGGAAACTAGGCCACTGGAGTAAAACACGGTCAGCAGAAAATTTCAGACTTAGTCCTTGCAAATACTAGCCAATTACTTACAACGTTTATTCACTTATTTCATTGTAATCAAGTACCTACTGTAAAAATAGGCATGCTTTTTTCATATACTAGATGATATTATAATTAGGCTCCCACAATAACCTGAGTATGAAGCATCTGCTGGCTCTACACTAATAAGTAGTCTGCTCTTAATCAGGGCAAAAAAATAGGAAGTCTGATTCTTGTGCTTCCCTGAGCCACTTTCTAACAGCAAGGATTCGATTCTCTACTTGATCTACCTCGATTACTTTCACAAGGATAAGAAAGAAGCTGATTTTCTCAAACCATCTAGTAGGAATAAGAGGGCTAGTGTCTTTGTGTAATAATTCACTGCAAGCTTTCTAATAATTATTATAGAACTAATTATTAATATGCATTTTGCTGAGCTCACTTACTGATTATTCAGGAAAATGTGCTTTGAATGGCATCTCAGGACTGGTAAGATGACAATCAAAATAGTTCTTCTGTATTTATTTGCAAGCTAACTGACAAACTTACATCACAAGAAATATTGCTTCGAGGGAAGGTGAGCTCACAATAAACAAGTGGAATAGTACGGTTTCCATATATCTGAATAAGAAGTCACCTGATGGGGCTTTGAGTAGTCCTAACCATCGAAAGTACCGAAGGACAGCTTCTTCCGGCTTTCAGCGAGTGTCAGAGCTCTGACAGGCTCTCTACTTCCAAACCATTTTATTATAATAACTGCTTCCATCTCTGCTGAAACACCCATTAGCTTGATACAGGTTTCTCAGCCTCTAATAAAACATCAAATCTCTCCCACATAGATAATTGAAAGAAAAAAATGCCAAAAAGAAAATAAATTGGGCAAATCTTAACTTCTTCCAATTACAATCAAGTGAACCAGCCAATGGGCTTCTTAAAGACAGGTTTGCTCTTTTATGGAGCTTTAAAAACCTCTTAACCACACTGACTGATGGCAACTGTTTGGTCCTGTCAATAGGAGGTCATTTAATCAAACTTCTTCCAGACTAATTATATTTTTTATTTCCTTTAACAACCTATTTCTTCATGATCAATCGTATCAACTGCACAATCCAATTTTATCACTAAGGCAACACCAAATGCTAGATCAAAGGGTTTCCAATCCTGAGTGCCTAATCTTACGGATGCAGCCTAATTCTGTACTTGGGCAGTGTAATTTTAAAAATAAAAAATATATATCCTTTAGTCCATATTTTTATGATTACCTGATATAATGGAGTAGGAAGGAAGAAAGTAACTGACATTTGTTTGGCTAAGTGCCAGGTATTTTATCTATCTTTTGTATGTAGTTTCCATTACATCATTATTTACTCTCTCTCTCCTCTTTATATTTAAACTAGAGGCTTGATGCATGAAATTTGTGCAAGAGTAGGCCTTCCTACCCCCGGCTGCAGGCACCGGCTTCCCTCTGACACCCGGGACCCGGGTTTCCCTCTGACCACTGGCAGGCACCCAGGACGTGGGCTTTCCTCACAGCCTTGGCTTTGTCCGGAAGGTCATCCTGAAGGACGTCTGGTCAAATTAGCATATTACACTTCTATTAGTATAGATAGTTATCAAAGAAATGATGTGAAGGGGCTTTAAAAACCTTTTAACCACACTGATAATCTCTATATGAATAAAGCCACTACAAGCTACTTGTAGTTTTTTTGTGGAAGCACATGTTCCCTAGGTACTCATCCTGCCACTGCTCAGAGGCAGGATCCAACGTTATAAAGGGGGTTGGTAAGAAGTTTGCCCTTCTAGGAATCTTATTGCCTTTGTCAACAACAGAAGCATTTGGAAGTCTAATTTTATCCATACTATCTCATTTTTAAGCTGCTCAAGCAAAGAAAATGATCTAAACGCACAGTGATGAGGAAGTGATTGAATTATGGTAAATGGATAAAAATGGAATGCCATACAGCATATTAAAATGATGTTTCTGAAAATTAATGACATGGAAAATACTCATGATAAAATGTCATATAAAAAGAAGCAGAATTAAAATTATGGATAAAATATTCTAGTATGTAAATATGTATTTCATGTTGAATAAGATAGTAGTTAGCTCCAATTTGTAATACTGCAGATTATTTTTTATTTTGCACATTTCTTCATTTTATAAATCTTGTTAAATTAAATCTACTTTGCTTGTATGGTTTAAAAAGATTTACACAAAAATATGGAGTGTGTAAATAAAACCAGGAAGAAGAGTAGCTCATAGGTATCCCTCACACAAGTGAATGTCTCAGGAAGCTGGTCAAGGCCGTCTGGTCTCCCTCCCACTGCATCCCCTCCACAGATCACAGATCCTATGCTCCAGACCAGTACTGGCCTCTCCTTCCCCACACGTGAACTGGACTCTCCTGCCTCCATGCTTTTGACTATGAGGCTCCTTTTCTCTTGAGCACATGTTCCTGCCCCTGGGCTCATCAAAGTCTTCCCAGGTCTTATTTGTTCGGGTGCCATTCCAGTTCTCTGGGTTCTAGTTCTCCTGCTGCATTTGATGTTGAACTGATCACAGTCAGCTCAGTGCCTGTTAGTCTTGCCTACCACCCATATTTATTGAGATATAATTGACATATTACATTGTGTAAGCTTAAGGTATATACTGAAGTGATTCAATACACTTATACAGGATGTCCCCAAAAATGTATGCACACTTTAACAGTTGATAGCTCGAATTTGAAAATGAGATGCATTTTAATAAATACTGTCTTTATCGTTATTTAAATTGTGTGTATACATTTTTTGGGACACCCTATACATTGCAATATGAGTACCACCATAGCATCAGCTTTTGGCCTATTTTGGCTTTCAGTATGCCTTTCTCACTAAGTCTAATCATGTCTAGCTTTTTATTTAAAATGAGATACTTTTCCTTTCACTTGAACATGTAGAGGCCATTTCAGGCTCATTAACTGACCTAATTTCAATATTGTTGTGTCTCAGGGATTAGGGAAGCCCGAGGACAGGGAGAGAGATGGGAGAATGGCCGGTCAGTGGAGCAGACAGCACACACACACCATTTATCAATTAAGTTTGCCCCTATCTTATATGGGCATGGCTCATGGCACCCCAAAACAATTGAAATAGTAACACTGAAGATCACTGATCACTGATGACTATAACAAATATAATAATGAAAAAGTTTGAAATATTGTGAGAATTACCAAAATGCGATGCAGAGACATGAAGCAAGAAAATGCTGTTGAGAAAAGGGCACTGATATGCTTGCTCAGTGAAGGCTTGCCACAAATCTTCAATTTGAAAAAACGCACAATGTCCGTGAAATGCAATAAAATGAGGTATGCCTGTACATCACATCATCTTATCCATTCACCCACTGATGGACACTTAGGTGGTTTCCAAACGAGAGTCCTCAGAGAGCCCGAGTCTTACATTATGGTCTTTAAGTCCCTCTGTTCCTAGGAAACAGTCTGGTAACAGTAGCTCTCAGTAAATATCTGTTGAACTCTGGTGAATTCATCCTTAACAAATAGGTCTGATTCTTGAGTGGGAAGCATTTGGATTCACATATGAGTGTTTCAAAGCAATTGAAAGAACATTAATAAAATGAACTTATTGAAGCAATTGTATTTCTTCCAAGAAAATAATTCTGTAGTGGGTTTCAGAACATAAGTTTTGGTCTTTTAAACTTTGGCTCACAGTGACTAGCACAAAACAAAAAGGACCTTGAAACTTTAAAATCAAAGAGAAAACATTATGAAAGCAGACCTAAAAATTAAACTATCCAACTTTTTTATGTTTTAAAGAAAATAATATATACTGATAGCTTTCATTTTGTTTTCAATTAACCAATAGTTTCTTTCAGAATTACACTAACAATAACTATTTAGAAATTATATTTGGGACTTTAAAGCTAAATAATAAATATTAAATTTGTCCCACATTTTAACTGAAACTATTTCAAGTATAATATATTAAAAATTGCTGTAATGCAAACCTATAAAATTGATCACTTTATACTTCTATTTTCCTAAAGCAGATGTTTAAAAAAATAGGAAAATTTTCTGTTAACTAACCTTTATTTATGCCCTAGTGGCATGTTATCCCTAAGCCATAGAGATAGCTTCTCTAATTTTTTCCACTTTAATATATCCTATGTCTAGAGAATTAAATAGAAATATAAAATCGAATAAGCAGGGAAATTAATTGATGAATTCTACCACATGGGCTATATATTTTTCTACCTATGTATTTAATTTCATTATTTTGAGAAAAAAAAAAGAGAATCATAGTGCTTACAAATCAGATAAATTTATGGGGAAAAATAGTTATAGTTTGTTCTCGGTGGTAGAAATTGATAACATTTAACAGAAATGTATTTCTTCTTCTTCCTTGGCACACAGCTAGACTACCTGAGTTTCAGCCAATGGAATATGAGCAGTCAAGGATTTTAGGAAGTAGGTGTGCTGCCCCTCCCCCCTTTCTTTCTTTCCATTCTGCCGACTGGATAAAGTTAATAAGGTCTCAGGGAATGGGAAAAGGGGATGGGAGGGGAAGAGAAGGAATTTTATTCCCTAAACTTCCTGCCAAACAGAAACACCCACTTTGGACAGTTACGTGAGAAATAAAACTTCTATTGTGATTCAATCATGATGCATTTTGGCTCTGGCTCTATATGCTATTGCTGCTAATATTCCCCTGACTAATTCAATACTATCCCCTACATAACCTATCTGATACTCCATCTCTCTAGCACACAGACACAGGAAATCTAAGTGTCATTTTTTGTGTGCTCTGCTTCCTGATTTCTTCCCCCTTGAGCATGGGTGCTATTTTTTCTAGAAACATATATAATATACACTAGAGGCCCAGTGCATGAAATTCTTGCATGGGGTGGGTCCCCTCAGCCCAGCCTGCACCCTTTCCAATCTGGGATGCCTTGGGGGATGTCCGACTGCTGGTTTGGGCCTGATCAGGCCTAAACCGGCAGTCGGACATTCATCTCACAATCCTGAACTGCTGGCTCCTAATCGCTCACCTGCCTGCCTGCCTGCCTGGTCATCCCCCCAGCCTGGTCACCCCTCATGGCCCCCCTGCCAGCCTGGCTGCCCCACACAGCCTGCTTGTTCAGTCATTTTATCATCCCTCACTCACCCCCCTGCCGGCCTGATTATAGGCAGCCAGCCATCTTGTGAGGGTGTGAGGGTTAATTTGCATATTACCGCTTTATTATGTAGGATAAGCCATAGGTGTCTCCATTTATATTAATTTATTCATTCATGCAACAAATTTGACTGAGAACCTGCTATTTAGTAGACCTTGGGGATACATGAGTGAAGAGAATATGGGACCTGACTCTGAGAAGCTCATAATGTAGCAAGAAAGATAGATCTGTACAGTGGGAGTGCAACCTGATGCAGTAATATGTGTGTTTCCTATGTACCTCTCTTTCTGTCTTCTCTACAAAGGGCATGGCATTCTCCTCTCTGAAGGTCCTTCGCTCCCTCCTCCATTACCCACCCCCAGATCACACAGAGAAAAGGGAGCCACCCATTTTGTAAACTGCAGCAAAGACTGGAAAATTCAGAGATAATCCCAGAAGGATAGACTGGTTAAGGATATTGAAGAAAAAAACAGGTGTTTTATGAGGAGATGATACTACCCTATAAATCACCTCCTAGAAGGGTTTCTAAAAAGCCTCTACATATTTTCTTCAAAATACTTATTTTTCAAAGTGATTGACCCAAACTTTCTCTTCACTCAGATTGAGCATCTGGAATTTCACAGAAAATGGGGTCTCTTACAATGAAGCTAATTATTCTAAAATTTTATACAAGCTTATTGCGTTTTCCCGTTGTTGTTGTTTTAAAAGACTTCTAACAATAGTTGTTATTATTACCAGCTCTCTTCATATCACACAGAGTCCTCCACAAGGAGGGTATATACCAAATGATTTTTGGTAGACAATGTTAAGAGTATATGAAAACCTGAAAAAACAACAACACTGAACATATTACTTGCGCTTACATTCTCAGGAAACCATCCCCAAATCCCTGCATTAATAATAGTGCTATTTTTCTCAATGTCTTCAAGTTATTGCTGTGACTTTCAAATTTTATTTTGAAATTGGCCAAAGATCCCAAATGTGCCATAAAATATGCCCTGTAATTTGGGCTTCTCATTGCCGAGGTTTTATTTGGTCTGCTTCTATTATCTACTCTATTTATCTTCATATTTCAATTGGGCCATGGAGGCTTGGTTAAAGGTGAACATTTCCTATAAATGAGTCTTTTCACCTCTATCTCCCTGGTTGATCCACGACTTAATATAACCTTTGACCCTAAGGCAGCAAATTTCTAAAAGAATAATTCTGCTAGTTTTAGACTGTTGCGTGGCTTCATATCTACAGACAGGTAATCCTGTTAAATATGGTCAAGAATTTCTACCTCAGCAAATACATAAAATGTTCTTTCTTGTCCTCAAAATAAAAAATGTTCTTAAAAAATTAAGCAGCATGACCATAACTAAGGGTAGTGCAAAGGAATTAAAAATTCAAATATATTGTGATTTACACATTACAAATGCTTTAAATAATGTCTATTTTAGAAAGTAAATCATAAAGACTATAGAGGACAATGAATTGGACATGGTGAGAATAGAAGGGTTTAAGTGTCTAAACTAATGAGAAATCTGATTTACACACACTGTTTCTCTCTCTCTCTCTCTCTCTCTCTCTCTCTCTCTCTCTCTCTCTCTCACACACACACACACACACACACACACACACAGAGCTGTTTTCTTCTGGAACCTAATGCCTGGGAATCTTGCATCTTAGATAATTTACATACGACAGTTCCACCCAAATAGGGCTGAAATATGTGCACAATATTTTATGACTTAGACTCTAGTGTGATAGAGGCACCATCACAGAGTACAGACTTCAGGTTGCAGATACCATGTACTCTGTATAGGAAACGACCTTATGGTGGTGGTAGTGGCTGGAGGCATGTGACTATATTTACACATACAGGCAAATTTTCAGAATGGACTCCAAACTTGAGCTATAAAACCATGTAACATTCTGATGGTGAAAATTTGAGAAGAACTGCGCATTTGAAAATTCTGAATGAATGCCACCTTGTTCACAGTTGGCAGACCCAAAAACTGAGCCATAGTATGTTTAGGTATCTACCTGCACATGCCTTTCTAACCAGCCTGTCCACAAATAATAAAGACCGATTCCAGGAAATGCAAAGTAACCTAGTGACCCAGAGCAAATCAGTAGCTCCCTGGGGATGGGGGAGTTCAAGGAGCCCTAGGAAAATTCAGGGGGTGATAAATATGTTCACTGTCTTGATTGTGGTGTTGGATTCATAGATGTATGATATATATATAAAACTTATAATAAAATTTTACACTTTAAATATGTATAGTTTATTGTATGTCAATTTTAACTCAACAAAGTTATTAAAATATATAATAAAAAGTAATCTGTGCTCCTCAGCTTGATGCACATATACCATAAAATGATCAGAAATTGGTTTTTAATCATTTGTTGGTCCATAACTGTCAACAACTAAACAAATAATCTAGTACTCCAGTTAACAAATTTTCCTTATGAAAGGAACCAAAATTAGCATAGAAATTAGAAAATTAATTAGAGAAACTGGGGGAAACAAAAGAGGGGAGTGGTATAAAGGGAGACTGTGTGAATTTGGGAAGTTAGGTAAAGGAGCCATTAGAATAAGGAGTTACTTAACAGGAACATGATATTTTAGCCTCACATTAAAAAAACAAACAAACAACAACAAAAAAAAAAACACAGAAATTTTGCAAAAACAGTCTCAGAAACAATGTGGGAAGCCTCATTTTCAGAATGGGCAAACCCTGTGATTGGGAAGGAACACTATAACTCTGAGTACTAATTGAATCAGCAGGTCAGTCTCCCTGTCAGTTGTTCCCAAGATAGTGCTAAAAGCAAAGGATTGCATGGGGGCCTGAGGTAGCCAAGTCAGACTGGGGTGCAGAGGAAGGGTTGGTGGGCAGCAGGCTACTCAACGTGTTTGGAAATCAATGAACCTAGTTGTGAGAAGTAGAATCTTAAAAAGACTGGAGGGTCAGGCCTAGTTTGAGATGGAATTTTCCCCCCTCTGAATGCTTATAGCACTTACTAATTCAACATATGTCTCCTAACATAACAGACTTGCTTTGTAGCTATTTTGGTGTGTATGTCTTACCACCAACAACCCTCTACTTGAGCCCATAATCCTAGAGTGGACAGCCTTTTTTTTTTTTTTTTTTTTTTTTTTACAAATCTTTGATCCCTCCTATGACTGACAATGAAAATTGATTGAGGGAGCAGAATTAATGTTCACAGGCTTTCCTGAGCTCATTAGGCCTGATTCCCAGTTGACACTGTCCTCCACTTCAAAGACCCAGCTGCAAACAGATCAGCCGCCTCGTTCACCAAAGTGAAGAGCAAACATCAGAATCCCAGAGTGGAATCACAATAGCCTTTCAACTTCCGATAAATCTCAGGCTCTCTTTACTAAAAGTTGCGGAGGCCAGTGTGACAGGAGGCCACAACATTTGCACTGAATCCCCCCAGTTCAGAGCTCCTCAGGGTTGCCTGCTGTGTTATTCAACTTGACTGAGTTTCTGAGCAGTCCATCTATGCTGGAGACAAATCCAACAGCAAATCTGCCTGGGGATGGATAACATAGCATTTATCTTTCACTGCCCACTTTCCTTATTTGAGCAGCGGAGGACTGATTGAAGAGGGGACGCCTGGGTACCAGTGAGATTAAGCTGTTAGGGCTCACAGGCTTTAGTTACACACACTCATGATGCACACTGCCTCCAGGTCCACGCTGTTGAGCACAGCAGTAAGAAGGCACCAATCTGCACTATGGATACGTTGCCAAAATAAGCTCTTGAGCTTCTTTCATCTCCCTATACACAGAGGGGGAAGGGACACAGTCTCTCTGACTTGATGATTCTAATCCTGTGTAGCTGGCATCATACAAGAAGGAATAAGGGTCTTTGTAGTTTCTTTTTTTAAAAAATATATTTTTATTGATCTCAGAGAGGAAGGGAGAGGTAGAGAGAGATAGAAACATCAATGATGAGAGAGAATCATCGATCGGCTGCCTCTTGCATGCCCCCTACTGGGGATCGAGCCCTGCAATGAAAGGCATATGCCCTTGACCAGAATCGAACCTGGGATTCTTCAGTCCGCAGGCCGACACTCTGTCCACTGAGCCAAACCAGCTAGGGCTCTTTGTAGTTTCTTGAAGGTCTTTTCTGTGCAACTCAATCTGCCAAATATTATTAGAGTCTAATAAGCTCCAAACATCATGTGGGCACCTTGAATTCAGCAATAAGTCACCTAGTTCCCATTCCAGGAAAGCAGGTGCTTCCCCAGAAGGCTGGCCTGAAAGCCTGACCAGGACACAGACCTGATGGAGTTGCCCTTGAAGGCGGCTGGAGTGTGTGAGCCCAAGGTCCATGAGAAGCATGCAGGGATGAAGCAAACACTACACCTGGTCATCAGTCCGAAAGGGCTAGGAATAGGGAGAGGAGACAGATACAGGATCATTTAAACTGAGGAAGAAGGAGGAATCGAGGAATTATTTTCAATAAAGAGAGACACTGGCACTTTTATGGGGCCATTTCCAGGGAGGTGAGATTTGTTAAGAGCACTAACCCAGGTGAGATCTAACTCTTCAGAAACCAATTTAGGAGCTACCAGCATATTAACAAATCATTAGAAATGAACTTGCAAGGGTTACGATAGAGGTATACACTCTGCCAGAAAGGCTAGGTAAAGTAAATGACTTCTGAAACAATTAAAAAGCCAAGCTGCTGAAGGAATACCAAACAGAGGGAACGGCCTGTGTATAGACAGGGGAGAACGGCAAAGAGCTGTGTGGCAGGTCCATATTTATGTCAGGGGAGGATATAAGAGACAAGGTAGAAGATACAGGTTGGGCCAGACAGTGAAGGGACTTATTTGCTGGAGCTGCAATTCTGGATATTATTCTGAAAGCAATGTGGAGACAAACGTATGGGGTGTTTTCAGCTTGTTTGGAATACAGGGTGTTCACTCATGAGTTGTCCCCTGAAACTCAGCATGCTGATGGCTGCAGGAAGCTGATAATGAGCTCCCACAGACCTTCCTCACTCCCCCACAAATGTCCCAGTTCCTGCTTTGTACCTGGGCTCCCACCCTCTGCAATGGGGAGATTATCGCTTTGCTGTCACCCTTCTTTGCCAGCAAAGAGTGGCCCCTTTTCGATTGCAAATTATTTACCAAACTCTGATCTGGAACTCCCCCAAGGGCCACTCCCCCAAAGGACAGTAACACAGCCAACCCTGTTTGGCGGTAGATCAGAAGAGGAGAGAAGGAAGAAAGCTAAATTATATGAAGGAAGGTCAGTAGGGACAGCAAATAGAGATAATGCTACCACTAGAGTAGTATCAGGCAGGATTGATACAGAGCTACTGAAGAGGAAGACTCTACAAGACGGTGACTAATTGCAAATTGAGAGTAAGGGGGAGAGAATAAAGGAAGATCACTTTGTTACTGAGCTTTCGGTGTTTATGACACATGTAGGCAAAGATGTCTAGTTGGCCATTGAAAACACAGATGGAGGGTTCAAGAGAGGTTGGAAACAAAGTGCAGATATGATGTTTAATATGCACTGTTATAAGCGAAGCCATGAAAGTGGATGAGAGAATGGCATTGCTAAAGGAGAATATTTAAGACAGAATAAGACCGAGGAAGAATCAAGATAGAATAAGACTGAGGAAGCATTAAATGATGAGCAATACCCTCAGCCAGGAAGAGGAAGACAGAATTTCAAGAGAGAACTGTCAACAGTATCAAACTGGTTAAATTAGTTGAAAATGGAAGCGAGGTCACTGAATATGGGGATTCAGATGGGAGCAAAGGGGATACAAAATGAAATAAGTTAAAAAGTGAAAGAAGGTCAATAAAATAAAGACAGTGAGTACAGATTTCATTTCAAAAAAGCGTGACCAGGAAGGAAAGGAGAGGGGTACGTTGGTATTTTGAAAGAAAAGGAAAAGCAAGGATCCAAGCAATATTTTAAGATAATAAAATCAATATATTTATAAGCCAGCAAAAGGGGACCAATAAAAAAGGAAAGACTGATGATATAAAATGCAGAATAGATAACAGAACTTTCATTTCACAATGAAAAATAGTTCATAAACAAATTATTTTATTCTTCTCTGATAGTCAAGATAGAAGGTAAAAAAAAAAACAAAAAACGGATCATTAGAAAGAAGAGGGAGGTTACAGGGGGAAATATTTTCTCCTACTCCTGCCTCTGTCACCAGAAAATCCTGAGTTTTAAATTTAAAGCAGAGAATACTACTTTAAAAGCAGTGTATTATTTGAATATGCATAAATGTACTAATACTAACCTCAGGAAGCCATCATTCAATCATATCTTTTGAAAAAAGCGTGGCTCTGCTTAACTGAAGAGTGAGTCTGATTAAGTGGATCATCATTTTTGCCATTCAAGGACATATTTCCAAATCATTACAAGAAAACCCACTAGCTATTAAAACTACGCCAAACATAACTCCATCTTTCTTCACTCACTGAGGACCTTACAGTGCCTCAGGGCCATCATTATCTATGCTAATTTTCACAAAAACTATAAAGCAGTTAGTTCTATTGGTGCTTTCTAGTAAAAATGGCCCTTTTTTTGTTTTTAAACCTGCTAAAGAAATGGACAGATAGGTCGAAAGAAATAAAAGGGTTAATGTTGCAGATATTACAAAATGTAAAGAACAACCCATTTGCTTCTGGACCCCAAAATGCTATGATTATTTCCTGTTGAAAAGTTCCCACCATGGTTATCACCCATCTTAATATATTTATTTCAGGTCAAGAATACAGCACATACTGATGTATATCCCTAGGCCAACTATTTGGAGAAACGTACATAAAGGAGATGAGGACATATTTCCATGATTTAATGAACTACTTCTTGGTAGCACATGCTGAAACATTTCTGTTTTCATTCTCATCCAGCCGTATCACTTTAGTAATGGAAGACTATGAGGGCTGACTTATTAACTCACACTAAAAATCGTCCCTAAAGTTGTGAGTGTGTTCAAGTCAGAAGGCAAATGCTATGGTACATTTGAGTGAAGTACATCTGCAGGATAACGTATTAGAAATCAAAATATATTTTTGTAAGGGGGCAGCAAAACAAGCTATATTGAGGAACTTCTTTATTGGGGAAGAAGCAGAAATATTGAATATGGCTTATAATTGCAGTCATTGAAGGAAAAGTTAAGTGATACAAGCATTTTAATAGTCCTCAGGGCTGTTTCAGCTCCTAGTATTTACAGTGTTCTCATGAAAGTGCAGTATTTTATTATGAACTCGTGTCTGTGAAAACACATGGTTGCGCTGGGTATCCGCAGTACACCAGGCTCAGGGCTATGCCCCGAGGGCACGGAGACAAAGCCTGTGCCCCACCAGGCTCACGGTCTAATAAAGTAGATACATACAAACACACAAAATATATATGTAACATACTTATCTACCTATAAGTATTATATAGGAAACTATCTGTGAGACTGCCAGGACACACGGCTGGTTAGTAATTGTTCCATTATTTTAGATAAGAGCAATACATTTAAGCTGTGTCATTTTTGTTTTCCCCCAAAGCCACATTATGTTTTCAGCGTATGCTCTCGTTTTTTCTTTCATCAAATGCTACACAAAGACAGTCTGAAAATATCGTTCCTGTGCACTGGCCATGGAATGAAGCCATTATCGATTGGCATTATCCCCTATACCAAGCCACCCCCATTCTGAAGTGCCATTTGAGAGCCAAATTCTAAAAACAGATTTGCATCCCTTAAAAGAGCAGTGGTTCCTAACGTGTGGACCACCTGAATCAGAATCCTTTGAAGATGCCTGATAAAAATACAGATTTCTTATCTCTGCCCTAAGTCTATGCACTCAGAATCCCAGTTAATGGAGTCTGAGAACCTACATTTTCAAATAGTCCTCAGGTGATCTGTGTGTGCCTTGACGTTAGAAAGCCACTGCCCTAGGAGCTAAGAATGTTCCCCCCATAGCATTCAGACCTCTGAAAAGTACTCTCTCCTTTTTTAAAAAAAATGATTTGAGAGAGAGAGGAAGGAAGAAACAAGGATAAGAGAAAGAAACATTGATTGGTTGCCTCCCGACTGGGGATCAAACCTGCAACCTGGGTATGTGTCCTGACAGAGAATCGAACCCGCAACCCTTCAGGGCACTGGCTGATGCTCCAACCAACTGAGCCACACTGGCCAGGCAAAGTACTCTCTCCTTTTTTGTTTTAGCCTTCAAGGAATTTAATAACAAAATTGATGTTGAACTCTACAATAATGTATCAAATCCAACTAATCTATTGATTGTAAATCACACATTATTTTATGTATCACAAAAAAAATGCTACCAATTAAATAAGAGTATGTCATCAATTGTAAGATGCATCGTGACTTGGGAAATGTTAAATTTGAAATATGTGCATCTTAGAACTGCTGAAAGAATTATCCCTAAATTTTAACTTTTGTGGGAGAGGGTTGTCAAAATGAAAAGTTTTGAGAGATGAAGAGAAGTTTCCTAGGAAGCTCTGTGTTGGGGGAAAGTACTTTTAGATAAAGGTCAGAACAAGTGCAACGACATGGGGGCATGAAACACAGAGAGGGCTCTAACATCAGACTGCCTGAGTTCCAGCGTCGGCCCTGATACTTACCAACTGAATGACAATGGGCAACCTAATTTTAAACCTTCTGGATTTCTGTTTCCTCGTTTGTAAAATAGATTTTACAACTGCTTCTTAGGGTTGTAAGGCGTAAATATGGAATACATATGGAGTGTTGAACACATTGCCCAAAACACATAACATATTCTCAATTACAGTTATTATTATTATTATTATTATTATTATTATTATGGGAATGGGAAGTGGGAGAAGATGAAGCTAGAGTGGTAAGCAGGGATAAGATTCAGATGGCTGCATATTGCTAGGAAGTTTAGAATCTATCTCCTAAGTGATATGGGAACACAGGAGGTGGGATGGTGACTGATTTGCATTATAGAGCAATTACTCTGGTGTCAGCTTGGATAATGACTTCAAAAGAAGGGACCACAGGGCACTTGTGGGGCCCTGGCCATAGTTCAGGTGGGAGATGATAAGAGCAGTGGCAGTTGGGAAAGACTTCCTAAATGGATTCAAATGCAATTTAAGAGGTAAAGTTACATGACTTGGTGTCTAATTTGATGTAGTGAGCAAGTGATTAGAAGCCAAGGATATTGCCCAGATTTTTTAGTGTACAGCATTATTTTTAGATAATAGATATATATTTCAGAATTTACAACAGACTTTGCTCTTAAGAAAATTAAAAATTCAAATGAAAAACCTTAGAAGCCAACATATAATTAGTGTTCATATATACCACTATATAAAGAGATGATAATGTCAGGGAAGAGAAATGACATGGATGGTAGATTCATATTATCAGAATCAAGTAAAGTTAATTAGGAAAAGAAAACAAGACATTGATCACAGGGTTTTATGTGGTTTTGTTTTGTTTTGTATTTTATCCAATAGAGATTTCACACACAAAGTTTGATGATAACAATAGGGACATATACCTACAGCTAGGGAGGCTGCCCTATAGCCGGCATTATAAATCTGAGTTCTAATCTTAGCACTGACCTTTTAATAACTTGTGATCTAAGACAAATTAGCTAATATAGTTGATTCATCATCTGTAAAAACAGGGACAAGTGTACCTATTTTGTAAAAGTATCTTAAAAACTATTAAGTATTATATGTATTATACTGCACATATCAGTGATACATAAAAACTTTATACATTTCATTAGTCAAGATAATCAATGGTACTTAAATTATTTAGTTTAATTAAAAGTATTTAAAATTTTGGATTAACTCAACATGTATTTGTCCATGCCATTTTCTTTTTAAAATTTTTAAAATATCTTTCCAGTTGGTTTTAGGTACATTAGCCAATGAGATGTAATGTTAATGACAAAGCTCTTGTGAAAAAATAGGAGCAAATATAAGGGAGATGTGAAACTTACACTATTTTAGGACCAGATTCTGATTTTCAAATCAGGATCTACAAATATTATTTTTGAAATAGGAATCAGAGTTGAATGACCTCCACAATTCAGAATTTTTCTAAATAACCCAAGGGTAATGAGAAAGTGAAAAAGAGAGGAAACAGTATTGGAAGAAAGATTAATGTAAGGGAATAATGCTGCTACATGTACTTGGACATAGTCTAGAAATCTGAAAGGAAAAAAGCACGCAGGCATTTATGACGCTATTCAGATTGCATTTACCTTAGGTTTCCTTTTTCTTAATTTCCTACCTTCACCAGAATGGAGAACAAGCCTCCACTCCATATCATTACCTGAGGTACAGAAATATCCTTCCTGGGCCTCAATGGAACCACACACCTAATCTACATAGAGTTGCCCATTTGCCCTGATCCAGACCCATCTAGATGGTATAAGAACTGTCTACTGATTATTCCAGCCTTTTTTTAAAAGGGTAAAAATGTGCCTTTTAAGAAAAAGCAAGTTATTGAGTGCCTGTTCTGTGCTCAACCATATGCCAGGGTTGGCGATACAGTTGCAAATGATGTAGACAAAGTCCTCATGGAGTTTGCTGGTTTAATGGAGAGAACAATGATCAAATAGGTACTTACAATGCTGGGTAACACATGCTCTGGTATAGAAACTTAGGGTATACAGAAACACTTCAATGCTGGGGCCCCAGAAGACTCCCCAGAGGAAGACATATCTAAGTTAAAATTAAAAAGTACACAGAAATGAGACCAGAGAAGACAGATGGAAAAAGACAGAAACACATAAAGACCAGGAGGCTGGAGAAATCCCGGCTTCTGTGAGGAACAGATGGCCAACACGTGCGTTTGTGCTCATCAGCACACGTGTGTGTGTGTGTGTGTGTGTGTGTGTGTGTGTGTGTGTGTGTGTGTGTGTGTGTTTTAGGGGTGGAATGAGGGAATCAGCAAGACACAAGGCTAAAGAAATAAGCAGAGGTCAGATTGTGAAGGTACTTAAAGGCACATCAAAAACCTTGGTCTTTACTGTAACATTACTCAGAAACCATTGATGATTTTTAGGCCAGGTTCCAATACCATCAACAATGCTTTAGAACCAGGGTGGGGAACGTCTGGCCCAGGGGCCACATAAGGCCCGTGAAATCATTTGGTCTGGCCCTGCCAAGGCAACCACAGGTGGGACTCAGAACGCAGTAAGTCTAGGAGCTTTTTTCATAGCAACCTAAGTTTATAGTAAGTGAACTATATGAAGCGAGTGATGTTATAAATATCCAACGGCCCTTGGCAGAGAAGAGGTTCCCCACCCCTGCTTTGGACGATGATTCTGACTGTGGCATGGAAAAAGGCTGGAGAGGCAGCAGAGGGCCGGGAGGCACAGACAAAGGGTAGCTACTGTCACAGGGTTCTAGGAGAGGGTCTGACTGAAGGAAGCGGTTATAGGTATGGGTGGAGGGGGAGAGACTCAAGTAATATCTCAGCTTCTAGTGAAGTCATAACAGGGCCCCCTCACTTGGCTAAGAGGGAACAACATATAGAATGGACTAGCACACGGAGCATGAGAGAAAAAGTCAAAGGGCATGGAAATGGGAAGGGTGTTAAAATATGGCCACAATAGGCCCACCGCTGTGCTTCATGTTTTATATCAGTTATCTCGTTAAATTTTCACAATTATAAGGTACATATCACTTCCCTGCACAGATGAGGACTTCTGCAGCCATTTGATAAGAAAAGTTGGTAAATGCTATTGGCAAAATGTGTTTGGGAATTTTTAAATATGAAAGGAGTATTCATTCAGGTGAACACAAATAATACACACACCTAAATGTAAAATCACACTAATCAAAAAATAAAGATTTGAATACTACATAATTACAGAAGTAAAGAAGGCAAAATATATTGTGTGTGGTTGGCCTGAATGGGAAGACCGGAGTCATTAAACGCTTTATGGATGAAAGGAAGGTTAAAAAGGAATTCGATTTGATATATGAGGGTAAAGGAAATGGTTTGGTGGCAGGAAATGGAACTCAGTGTGTGTAAGGGATGACACATTCTTGATAAAAGAGAAAAGCTCAAACCTAGCTCATTATTACAATGTCAAAGAGAGTACAGAATCACATAATGAGAAACCAACCTTAAACAATTTGTTTCCAAATTATGACTTACACTGTAACAAAAACTATGCGTTGGTTTTTATGTAATTATGTTATTGCCATATTTGTGATGCTTTAGTTCTGTATTCAGACTGAATTTTTATTTGAGACTTGATATCATGGAAATGAAACACAAGGGTGAAAGCATGGAAGCATAAAAGCCTTTGGATTTGATTCATCTATAAGTCATTATATTCTTTCCTTTCACAGTTCATATCATCACTGTAGTATTTAAAAGGGGGGAAAAAAAAGAGAGAATCATCTAGACAGGAAAGGAATAGGAACTGATTCTTAAGGGCTACAATTTGAGGATGTGTACTTAGTGATGATAATATTTCCCAGAAATTGATGGAATTGTTTCTGACATGAATCCTGAGAGAATTCATTTGTGATTCTGCACTATGATGTGTGTGTATACATCAAGCACACTGTGATACAGCTAGCCTGTTAATTAGAAAGCAGTATTTGCAGTATGCCCACCATGATGAACTAAACTAATCACTATCACATATAATGAAAATAATCTTAATTATTTATAAATAGCACTGGTTTAGACCTCTCTACAATTTTTTAGTTATATTTAGATTTCATTTTTAGAAAGTATAAATACTGTCCAAAGGTTTTTATGTCTTGGGACCCAGAGATAATATGAAGCAACTGAAAATATTGAAAGCATTCTGAATATGAACTACATTTTGATCTATGAAAATTTTATGAGAAGTTATCCATTCCATTCAAAGAGACTTTGATTATCACTCTATCAGGGAGCACTAACTGAAAACATTTTTCTCTTTACAAAGAGCAAGAACTAGGGGATTACTAGTTACCATTTTCAGCCAGAGATGTAAAGACTGATTTCAAGGCACTTCAACAGGTTGAGTTAACACAGCGGATAAGTCCTTCTCTCTAAATTTCTTACTGACATGTTTCATAATAGAACAAGGCTCATCAAAAAAGCAGGTTACATTTTTTTTTTTAATCTGAGCAAAAACATCATTACATTTTTTTTAAAAAAGTATTCTGTCTATGGAAAACCAATTTAGTTCCATTAATGAAAAGGAAGCACAATGTGATTGAGAATGTAATACGAAATTATAGTTCATTAATTCTTCAAGTATGTAATTTTCCAGGCTCCTGGTCCCCACCGATTTCTGCACACCCTCACAGGTCCCACTGCATGTGAGCAAAAGGAAATGTAATCGTGTTGCTATGTCATGTGTGGAGACGGTGGTGCTCCACAATCAGGTGGACACATCGAGAAAGGGGTTTTTCCAGTGCCTGCGTCACCATGTAGCCCTGTTAACATTCCTTTGTTGTCAAAAATTGATCAATCACAGACCCACGGATGACTGGGATGGTGACAATCTTCTATTATGTGGCCAATATCGTCAAAGAAGATAATACTTGTAACAATCGAAGCTGATAATTCAGAACACTTAATTAGGCATGGTGAATTGGATGTATGCTTCAACCTGTTTTTTTGTGGGTTTTTTTCTTAACTTGTATGCAATGTACTTGCTTACTGGTACCATTGTCAGGGAGTATGTCGATGTCCATAAAATTTAAACAAAAAAGTATATATTAAATGATAGGACATAATTATAATTTTGAGTTCCGGCTCAAAGAGTTATGTTCTGGTTTTCTATCTGCTTATAAGGATTCTCTCTTTAAAATTATAATGTTCCACTCATCTCACTGCCAACTTGACCTTGGAACTTAAATTGGTTCCATTTCCCACATCTCAGACTTGGGCAAAATGGTTACCTGCAGCCCATGAATACAGTGTCAATTAGTGAAAGCCATGTGGTCTCAAGAACTGGAAAGAAATGCATTTTGTCCAAAGCAAATTTAGCAAATGTATGGTTCTGCTTTCTTGCCTTGCAAAGACAGCTAATATTTCAAGCTAGCCATGGAAGCTGCACTGACAACCCCTATTGGGGTTCTTCCATAAGAAATCAAGGTCAGAACAACCCTATTGTGCTTTATGAATAGGCTCGAAGCACAGCACATACTTTTTATATTAAGAGAAAAAAGCTAGGTGGAATCTTATAAAGTGTTCTGAAAACAGCTGTGTGAACAAAAGCCATTGTAGCAGCAAGAGGAAAATCTACCATGGAGGTCAGCCTTTCAATCGCCCTTATAAGCATTTCCTCTCTTTAGATGGGGGAATAGTAAATGGAGCAACCTCTAAGGAGTTTCAGCTATTCATTTCCCCCTCTTTATATATTTTAATGCATAGTGGTGCCTCCTTGGCTTAGCCTAGTGTTAATGGATTTGTCACCCAGAACATCTGATAGCAATTAGCCTGTGCCATTTACTCATAGACAGTCTCAGATCTCAGATCAGCAATGACTGAGTTAAAACAGTAAATGGCTAGAGTCGAGAATACTTATTAAAGACCCAATTAAGTAATTACTATTTTTTCACAGGCTGGTTGTCCATTTTAAAGTCTTTAAGAGTTCCTGCCAGATGGTAGGCATTCGATAAATATTTGCCAGATGAATGAATGCTTTTTTTTTTAAATAATGCTGATATTTTGATATTTGGTAAATATCATTATTGAAATATCAAATGAGTTTTGAAGCATTTCAGCATAATACCTGCAATATGAGAAGTTCTTACCCTCAGCCTTACACAGATCTCTTGGGCTCCATGACTATATGAAAAATAAAATGCACAAAAACTTGATAATAGAATGGCATTTATTTTGACTCATGTCTAAAATGGCTTCTAAGTTTTCAACTTTATTTTAGTAGCAACTTATGGCTCAATATTAACCTCAGGAATTTCATAGGATGTATACATCATCGCAGCCACATATGTGTACAATAAACAAAAGTTGAGGAAGACAGAGAGCGATCATATAAAAAGTGATATGGACTTTCCATATTACTGGTAAGACAGCACATAGCTTGAAAAAACACCTCTGCATGGATCATGAGGTCATATCATATTTTCTTCCTTTCTTCAAAGAAATTCTATTGTTGCAAATCCATCATTATACATTTTATTTATACCTAATATTTTAAGATCAAATGATTCAAATGTTTATTTTTGATAATAATTTTGATTTCTTAAAAATATGATAAACACAAAGCTTAGCCAATAACTAAACATACTAGAAGTTTATTTAAGCAAATATGTTGTTTTAATATTTATCCACTTTAAGATTTTTTTTTGACAACTGTGTTTCAGTGCTGTTTGCTTTTGTATCTGTTTATATACAAGTAAATGAAAGAGCTAGATTAATACTATGGCTGATTGGAGATGACAGAATGAACAACAGCACATATTCTAACAACCACCACAACAAAAATCACCACCAACAACTAAACCATGATGGGATGACTTACATACATAGAGAGACCTGAGTTCCTGCCACCAACTGGAGTTAGATTCCCATGCCCTCCCATTTCCAAGAAGACATGCAGAAGAACAGACTGAGGTGTAAGAGGCCAATCCGGAGCCCGAGGGAGGATCTCCATAGGAATGGGATTGTTCTCTGACTCTGACAATAGAACTCTGACATGTCAAACATTTGATGAAATCCTAGAAGTGAGGTCGAAGCTCAGATATCACAAGATACTCGCTCAGCTGAACTCTTCCCTCCAACCACCAGGCCCTCAAGCCAGAGAAAATTTGGGATAGAATACAAAATACCCAGTCCGCAAATCATAGTATAGAAGCCACTACAAACAGTTTTATTATAGAGCAGAAAAAAGTCAATATAAAATCTGGACCAAACTGCCCAAGTATGGAAAGGAAAGGGAATGGAATCACGGAAAACAATAATAAAACAAAATAAAACCAGAAAATATTCATCCTAGAAAAAAGTGTAGCCTCCAAATCAAAAGACATTTTTCAAAAGCACTTAATAGTAATGTAGTTATTAAATAATAGAATATTAGAAAAACAAAATAAATAGAAAAAGAAAATTGCAGGTATAGAGGAAATAAAAATAAGGACCACAACATCTCTCCTGAAGCAAATAATGAAATATATATGGCTTAAAGTTTTCAACTTAAAAGAAAGGCTGGTCATATTCATAGAGTATATACTTGAAAAGAAAAGGATTTAAGTAATTAGGATGAAGCTAATAGATATGGAAGACTGGTAAACATAATGCAGTGTTGTTTTTTAATTATATTTCCATCATCTGAAAAATATATACAAATTAAGGTAATAAAAGAGATTTTAAATTTCATAAACATTAAAATGTATAAAATAAAAATGAACTAGTAAAATCTGGAGGTGGGGGTGATATGTTCATCTTGACATCCAGGACTTTATCAACTTTGTCTTAAATTGAAAAAGATGCAGTTTAATATCTACAACAAACACTTAATCTTACCTAATAATAGACAAACATGTAAATTGACCGTACCTCCACTACACCCACAGCCAATCAGAGCGAGTATGCAAATTAACCCAACAAAGATGGCAGATTAATTTGCATATGCAGGCACAGAGCGGCCGGGAGGGGTGGGACACCTGCTATGAGGGGGAGGGGGGCAGTGGAGGGAGCTACAGGAGCGGTGCTCTGGACAGAAGCAAGGACTTGCCAGCTCCCGGGCGGGCCGGGAGCGGGGACTTGCCGGCTCTCAGGAGTGAGGCCAGGGGAAGGAAGGCCTATTCTTGTATGAATATCGTGCAACAGGCCTCTAATATTTTTATAATTGCTTTCTTTTTATTTAACCTTGGGGGAAATTTTTAAAATATCATATATCTTGTGATAAATACCATTAAATGTCTTGTATGCCATGTAAAATGGAGTTTGGAGAGATAAAACAAAAAAAGCCACTTAATCTTATTCTGGGACAATATAATTTTTATTAAATACTAGAGGCCCAGTGCATGAAAATTCATGCATGGAAGGGGGGTCCCTCAGCCCGGCCTCTCCCCTCTCACAGTCCGGGAGCCCGCAGGGGCGGGAGGTGATCCGACAATCAGGGGAAGGCGACGCCCCATCACACCTCTGCTGCTGCCACTGCCAGCAGCACAAGCCTCAGCCAGCCCTGGTTACCTGAGCCTCGGGCAGCCCTGGGTGGCTGGGCAGCCGCCATCCAGGGCTTGCCTGTGCCTCAGGCCGGCCCTGGGTGGCTGAGGAAACTGGGGGACTCCGGAGGTGGGCTGAGGGGACTGGGCACCACCATCTTGTGGCTGTGGGTGCCGCCATCTTTGAGGGAGTGACAGTCAATTAACATATTCTGTCTTATTGGCTGTGGGCGCCGCCATCTTTGAGGATGGAGGATTCAATTAGCATATTCCCTCCTTATTGGATGTGGGAGCTGCCATCTTTGTGATGGCATGAGGGTCAATTAGCATATTCCCTCTTTATTAGATAGGATCATCACAAACTTGATTATCTGCATTTAATGGGCACGAAGGAAAATATATTATTTGAATGAAGAAATGTTAGTATTTTGCACTTCTGCCAAAAATATTCATGCCCCAAATATTTGCAAGGCTGGCTCCTTTATCTCCTTTAGGTATTTATGATGATGTCACTGACTCCCTTAGACATCTAAAATTGCAATCTCCAAATGTACTCATACCTACCATTCCTCCTTCTCTGCTTTACTTTTCTCTTTAAGACAAGCATTACATATTATAGGACCCAAACTATACTATCCATACCATAGTATTAAGTATAGCAAAAATTGTAAGACACATCCTATTTGCTATATTTGTCTAATCAAACATACTATATATTTTAATTATACATATTATTCATGGTTTGCCTCTCCTCTCTATAACAAAAGCTCTACTTGGGCAAAAATGTCCATGTTTTCTTTTATCTTCAGTGTCAAGTCCAGTGCCTTGCACATAGTAGTCACTAAAATTAGTATTTGGTTAATAAACAAAGGACTCAATAAAATAAATAAAAAGTAGTGAGCACAACTGAATAGCATCTGATTATCTACTAGTCTTAATTCCTTTTAAAGGTCCTTAAAACTTTGGAATTTTGAGTAACTAATAGTTGACATTTGAGGTTTCACTTCCAGTTAGGTACTTGCAGGCAGATAATTCTACAAATCCCTGGGATCTTTGGTTCTTAGAGGCTTGGAAGCGTCTGGACTTTTGATTTGCTGTATCTGAGCTACAGAGTACTGACATCTGCCTATATCTGGCATCAGAGAGATAGGAAGTACAAGAGTAATTTATCAGGAAATGTCGAAAGATCAAGTCGTAGTCTATGGTTTTGCCTTTTGGGTGCCTAGTGGGTTCTAATATCTTGGCTAACATCTTAGAACTGCACTGTGCTCGCTTGATGCAGTGGGACTGGAGGCGAAGTGGAAATGTGAACTTACTCTGACAGAGCACCACAAATTTCCAGGCTGGTTTTCGAAAATGCATATAAAGCACTCCACATACTGCATGCTACACAGTGAGTGATCAATGCACTTTCACTTTCTGCATTATCGTCATAGCTCCCATCCACTCTCTCCTTGAGTACTCACCTATTCCCTCCACTTCCATGTCTATTCCCTTCCAAACTCTTCTTCATACACATGCCAACATGTTTTCTGGCAACTCAAAACCTGACCATATTTAAAACATCAAATAGTTTCTCTTTGATGGAAGGATAAAGACCAGCGTATTAATGACCTATAAGCCCTCATCGTTTGGCTCCGCTTGCCTCTAAAGCCTCATCTCACACCGGGCCCTCCCTGGTCTGGGCACTGGGCACATCACCTTTCTTCCCATTCCTCAAATGTGCCTTATGGCCCCCATCACAGGCTCTTTGCACATAGTTTCCTCCTCACCCCCCCCCCCACACACACACACACACTTCACTTACTGAAGTCTTAACCTTCCTTTAGATCTCAATTCAACCAATTGCCTCAATGAAGCATTCGGACATCCCCGAAGAGGTCAAATCCTCTCCCCTGGTTGGCACAGTGTGGATGGAGGTTTTGTACTTGTGAGTGTGGCCGCCCTGTCTCCTCTGCAGGACTAACAGGGTCATACCTGTAAATTGCCAGAGGCATTCTTCAGTTAGATCTCTGTCCTCCCTAAACTATGAGCTCCCTGAGGACAGCGGTTGTGCCGCACCAGCATGGCCAGGTTTGGTGAGCTTGAGGAGGGTCGGTGAAGTCTTAAAGAAGACAGACAAAAGAATACAACTGGGGCTAGGTGGATCTCTTGTGCCTGTGTGAGGAAACAGTGATCCAGCCTGCAAGCCAAAGCTTTATTTTATAGTCAGGGCACACAAAGCAAAACAGGAAAGTGGTCAACATGTTTATAATGCTCTTGTGAGTTTCACCTTGTTTTGGCAGCACTTGCTGCACCTCCCACAGCCTATTAGCTACCTAGGAAGGAACTAGGGAGGACTATAAGGTCAAGCTTAATTATGCTAGGAGGGCTCTGCCCTCCCAGCTGGGACTTGTTTGTGTCAGTCGGAGGCTTAACCCTATAGCCGCTCCCAATAAGCCGTGAGTCTTCTTCTTCTTCTTCTTTTTTTTTTAATTAGAGAAAAGGAGAGCAAGAGAGAAACATCAATGATGATAGAGAATCATTGATTGGCTGCCTCCTGCATGCCCCACACTGGGGATGGAGCCCTCAACCAGGCATGTGCCTTGACTGGGAATTAAACTGTGACCTCCTGGTTCGTAGGTCAATACAAAACCTCCGAGCCATGTGGCCAGACAGCTGTGAGTCTTTTTGATCATTAAATCATAGTGCCTATCCTAAGAGCAAGAATGTGTTGGATGACTGAGTGCATCATCGTCATCACTATTCCCATCACTGTCATCACCATTACCATCAAATCCCGGGTAGACACCTTTCTTGTCCTTTAGCCATGGAGCCTGCCTTCTCTTAAAACTAGCTCCAAGTGAACAAGTGCACCTCTGATCAAGGCATTTATGTCACAGTAATTCCACTTTCCTTGACCCTAAACACATAACCTGAACAAATCTCACATGCATTTTTTAATTTGGCCTAGATCTCACCAATTGAAGGTAATTCCTGCTCTTTGAATTCCTCATTATACTAATTTGTGTATTTTCAATTTCCTCTACTGGACTTCAAATTTCTTAGAGATAAGAGTTGGGCTGCATTTATTTTCAATTCCCTGCAGCACCAAATACTATCCCTTACATATAGATGTTTGAAATGTTGCTTTAACTCATAATTTCTTTCTGATTCTACTACTTTATTCTGTTCTTAGACCCTCTCCTCTAAAACTCTACTTGACCAGTATTTTTTTTCTTTACTAACTGCCTTCATACTTTTCCTTTTATTAACACTGCAAACTTAAAACCTTTAAAATATAGCATAAATAATTTAAAATATTTAAAAAACAAAATATATATTTAAATATATAGAAACAAAACAACCTTCATCCTATCACAGAGTATTTCAGATATAGGTAAATAATGTAACTTTCAATTTTGAAAAGAAATTTAAAGTAGAGAAATTGATCCAGATATTTATCTAGGGGAAATGATGAACAACATAGACTGAAGAACAAGAACAGCATTGATCAGACTGTCAGACCTCAGAGGGAAGGTAGGGGAGGGTGGGGACAAGGGAGATAGATCAACCAAGGGACCTGTGAGCTTGCATATGAGCCTAACCAGTGATCACGGACAACAGGGGGATGGGGGCATGCGTGTGGGGGGGGTTGGGATGGGAATGGGGGGGGGTTGATGACAAATATGTGGTACCTTAATCAATAAAGTAATTTAAAAAAATCCTAAGGATATAAAGAGAGAGCTAAGAGAAATTAAATAAAATGGCTTAAAAGCAACGAGAGTACCACAGGGAAGTCATAAGGAGGCTATTCCACTTTTTTCTTCTAGATCCTGATGTGATTTGATTCACACTTTAGAGATGTGTGTCAATCAAGGTGCATACGTTGCACACTTCTGAAAGGAATTATAACTGAGTGAAATTGAAGGCAGCAAAACCTCCCAGGAGAGACTCAGGCACAGGAGGCAAGAGAGCCTCCTGGCAACAAAGCTGCAAAGGGAAACATGGGGAGTTTTTAACATCCAGCAAAATGCTGCATGTAAGTCTCCTAAAGAAACGGTCTGCCAAAACCGGTTTGGCTCAGTGGATAGAGCGTCGGCCTGCGGACTGAAAAGTCCCAGGTTCGATTCCAGTCAAGGGCATGTACCTTGGTTGTGGGCACATCCCCAGTAGGGGTTGTGCAAGAGGCAGCTGATCGATGTTTCTAACTCTCTATCCCTCTCTCTTCCTCTCTGTAAAAAATCAATAAAATATATTAAAAAAAAAAAAAAGAAAAAGAAACGGTCTTTCCCCTGGTTTGAATCCTAAAAGTAATTTATAGGAGAAATGTCTTAAGGTGATGGCCAAAGGTTTATTACTGATTTGCCAAGAAAGGAAAAAAAACAAAAGTCCCTTTCTTTATCTCTACTTTCTCTATCTCTTCTAAAATCAATCATAACGCAGTAAGGCCTTTCTCAAAGGTATTGTTTTATATTCTTGTTTTTTGTTTTTATTACCTTACTCAATACAAGGCTGAAGCTCAAAAAAAAAAAAAAAAAAAAAACACCAGAGAAATGGATTTTTATATTTCATTTTAATTTTCACTCTAAAAATATCAAAGGTTTTAAGCCAGCTTTTGGCAAGTGCTAGATCAAAACCATTTCCAATTTTAATTTTATGATTAGTCTCTGAAATGTGATTATTTTGTGTTGTGATTGAGGAGAGAACATATTGCTTTAGACTTAAGCACATGGGCAGCCAAATTGGTTTTAGTAAAAAGTCAGAAGTTTGAATTAGTTCACTTACTTTTGCAAACCATGGGACTACTTATAGTTAAGATCAGTTTTTCTTTCTTTCGAAAATTAATTTTGAATCTGTTCAAGTGTATGGGCAAGCATGTACCTGAAACCCCAGCTTGCTGTGTGCCAAAAGGCATAAAGGGTACCATTGTGCTTTGAAACAAGTGTAATACTTAATACCCTGGCTTCATACCTGTTCATCACAAACCCCTAAGCAGCTGTAATAAACTGATATTGAGCAGAATCATATTCTAACAGATCCTGTAGGGCGCTAGGTCGAAAATGTATATCTGCAGCTATCTAGATGCCTTACTACATATTGCGGAGTTATTTAGCACTGCTCCTTAAAGTGTTGGTTTCGTTTTAATGCTGCTTAGTTTAACACGGTTAAACTGTTCTTTCTCACAGTTATTAGATCAGCAAAGTTAGATTTTTTTTTCAAAGGCACATTTGGAATCAGAAGAAAATACATGTAATTGCTAGTTCTGCTACTTTCTGGCTGTGTGAGACCAGAAAAAAGAAACCTGGTAACATCTTTAAGCCTAAAGTACCTCACCTCTAAAAATAGGGAACATCTGTCATAAAGACAGGGCTTCCTTAGAGGGTCAAAAGACATAATGTATTTTATAGCTCCATGAAACTGTTAAGCCATATTCAAATATTTATAACAACATCGTTTTTATGAGGTTATTTTTATGGGATCTTCTAAGCTATCCAGGAGATTTTTTTGAAGCCAAGAAAAAAGTTTTGGTTCTTGGGGTAATAAAGAGGTTTATTTTAAAATGTGCTACGACAGTATGTGCTTAGAGGGGACACTTCTTCATCAATCAGTTTGAGTGGGCTTTGTACCCATTTCAAATTAAGGTTGACTTTTCATGAGAGACTCCTATTTTGACATAACCTTCTTGAACTGCATAATATGATTCTTCTATTACAGGTTCATCAGAGTGATGTGGAAGATTCACATTGACTTTAGGAAGAAAGAGGTGTTTGTTGAGATTGAATTGGGAGCCAGGGGAGTCAACTCTTACAGATATGCAAGCGCTTACAGAAAACCACCACAGAGATGGCACAAACTACTCTAAAGGGACAGAGGTAGGACAGATGCCATTTCATTAACCTCAGATGTTCTCTCTTCCATCTTTTCTTCTCACACAACATAGACATGTCCCTCAGAAAAATGGCCTCTGGTGAACCTTCTGAAGTTCCAAGAAACTGGTCAATTTCAAGATTGCAAAGTGGGCCCGGGCCGGTGAGGCTCAGTTGGTTGGGTGTCATCCCATGCACCCAGAGGTCAATGATTCAATTCCAGGTCAGGGTACATGCTCAAGTTTCGGGCTCAATCCCTGGTAGCGGGCATTCAGGAGGCAGCCAATTGATGTTTCTCTATCTCCCCCTTTCCCTTTCAGTCTCTCTAAAATCAATAAAAACATATATTTAAAAAAAAATAATGCAAAGTGGGGTCAAACTCATGGATTGTATGCCAATACTCACCAACCATTCTGTGATAATAAGATATGGATACTATAGATAAGTAAATCTACAAATGATTTTAAGAAAACCTGATACCATAGTGAAACCAATGCATGAATTTATTCCTCTGATGTATATTATTCCCCAGAAATCACATGAAAAACTAATTTACTTTTAAGCCAAAAGCAATTTACTTCCTTAGCTAAATGATATCGTTCTAAATCACTCCTCATTTTAAAAATATAAATTCTTATCCAGACATATTCATATACTAATATAGGTAACAAAAATTAGAAGGCCTGTTGAACTTCTGGAAATTGGCTTTAAATTTTAAAAATCACTATAGGGAAGCCTCAGGGTGTTTTACTGCTTGTGAGCTATATATTTCATCTTTTGTTATATAATAAATGTCTTTTTTCTGTGCCCTTAGAGGTAGAAGGAGCTTGAGTTGGAATTTTAAAATATTGCAATGTTTTTTAAGTAAGTATAGAAAAGAAAATTAATATGAAATGGTCAATAGAGTAAAACATTTACATGTTAACCTCATTTTGAGACAAATATTTTAAAGATTTAAATATTTGTACAAGACTACTTACATTTAAACTTCTAGAAGGTTTTGTCAATTATGTAAGTGATTCTATTTCTATGTTAGGTTATTTACATATGCATGTAATTTTAGGTCTCAGTGAATAAATAAAACTTTCTAGTAATTCTGAACTAAAGCCTATATGTAAAGCCATCAGTTTTTGCTCACCAATGTACCAGTAATGGATAACTACTCTTGTGTACGTAGGTTTTAATTACAGGAAAAGTATTTAGAACGCTTCATCTTAACAGAAATTTAATTTAAAAGCAAAAAGGCAATTTCACTTTACAATCTACATTGCCCCTTGATAAATTAAAGGCAGGATAAACTAATGAAGGGTTATAACGAGTTATAACTAAGAAGTTATCTGTTCATTAAAGATCTTATTGTAAAACACTCCTCTTAATATCTGGAACGATTTCTTTATAGTCGCCTAAACACTGACAATTAACCCACACATTGAAAGATATATTCTGGTACAATGAGTCTTAGCTATAAAAAAACTTTTAATACTTAAAAATTTATATGTAAAATCATTAATTGACTCATTTTAGCTACTTGTCTTTTTATAGACTAGTTGAAAGAATAAAATATGCATTTTGAATGAAAATATGCAGTGAGACAGGAAGGGAGAAGAGAGAAACATGAATGTGAGAACATAACACTGATTGGGAGCCTCCTGCACACCCCCTATGGGCACCCCTGGCATGCGCCCTGACCTGGAATTGAACCAGCAACCTTCCAATGCAGGGGACTACGCCCAATCAACTGAGCCCCACCAGGTAGGGCCAGAGTTCTTTTTGAAGTGAAAGTTATGCCTTGGAGCTATTTTCCCCCTGAAATATTACAGCAAGGTAATACAAGTCTATTGAAAAATAGGATTGAAAATAGGATTTAACTTGAACACAGAGATCATAGAAATATACTGAAAGTTTTGCATTGGGCACAAGAAGATGCAAGATCATTTAGATATTGAAAGAGTATCCATTTATGGCTGAAATTTTAAAAATTTAATTTCACCAAAATTTTAAGCTCATGCTAAATAAACACTATGTTATAGCAGCCATTTTTGAGAAAGGGTATGGAGTTTTCCCAAATGTTTTCAAGGCTAATTCTTCCTTTTCAATTAGGTATCAAGAAGTTAAGGTAAGGTCAACAATAGTAGGGGGTCGGTAATTTGATAGAATTGTTAGAAGCTTGATGGGACAAAAATGGGCATGAAGTAGTTATTCTGGAGAGTGGAAAAATAACATTCTAAGGAATGATAGTTTTGCATTCCCTTTTGTCATTTGTGTTCATGAATTTGGAGAGTGGCCCATCTGTGCAATTGCATGTTTTACTTCAGCCATAGTCAGCTGCTCAGGAGCATAGTGGAGGAAGCTAGGGCTGTATTTGAAAAGAGCTGGGTTTGCTTAGCCTTTCTCCAAGAAAGGCTAAGAGAGATGATGAAGAAATGTTGAGATTGATGAACCATGGAATCCAGGTGAGTATTAGAAAAGTGTTTAGATAAAAGGATTAATGTTCTCAATAAAGTCAAACAATTAATGGAGTAGAGGTAGTAGAGTATGTGAGATGGATGGATAGGAGATAGTAAACCAAAAATAAGATGCTTGAAAGTAAAATTTGGGGGATGATGTAGTTATAGGTGAGGGCAAGGTCAATGTTATGACCATGGGAATGCGTGGCTGAGGAGGTGAGAAGATCAAAGAACTGAAAAGCGATGCTATGCTTGGGTCATCCACATGCGTAACTGTGAGAGCCAAGGAGGGCATGTTGGAAGGTGTGCCAGACTTGGAAATCTTCAGTGAATAAAATGAAGTAAACAACAAGAAGGTTGGGAAGTTGTATAGTCTGATGGCATAAAACTCAAAGTTTTAACCCTATTTCTTTAAAAAAAAATGACTTCCCTGACCCCTAATGTTCACACTCTACCACCTTAGTCTACATATTTTTTATAGTACTTAACACGACATATTACTTATTTTATGTATGTTGTCTAAATCCCCCACCAAAATGTAAACCTTGTGAGAGCAGGACCTTGCCAGGTCACTACCATCACCTGGGGGCTGAGAATAGTAATAGGTACATCTTAGGCATTGCTGAGTGAGTAAAGAAACAAACAAATAAATGAGCTGTGCTAACTGTTAATGAAAAGACAAAGACTTACAATGTCATTATGTTTCTTTATGAAGCTTTCACTCTATAGGGAAGTTTACTTTTTGACAATAAATACAAACACTAGGAATATAGGAAATGTACCCTAAGTATGATAGAAAATGTTCTGAGTGTTCGAAGATACAAGTGAGGTGGTTCCCCTATCACTTCTTTAAGGATGCCTTCCCCACTCCCTTCCTAGACTAGGTCAAGTATCCTGTTACATCTTTTCATGTCACTTCAATTCTTAGCACAAAGATAGTAAATAATTATATAATTGATTTTTAAATGTATGTTTCTCCTCCTTAAATGTAAGCTCCATGAGGAGAGGAAGCCTCTAACTTTTCCAACACTATAACTCCCGTGCCTATTCAGAGTAAGCTTCCTGTAGGACCAATAGCTTAGTGACACAGCAAAGTGTGAGAAATGTCATATAAATGACAGAGTGATAGAGATTTGTGTGTTGACAAAACAAGCATGCAAGTTGAGATCTCCTATTAGATAACACTCTTGCAGCCAACAAATTTATATTGTTTTATAACCAGCCTTTTCAGATTCATACAAAAAGCAGGGGGTTAAGTAAGATATTGTTGTATTATGTATCTAGGCCTTATGTATAGAGTTGTTTTGTTTGGGAAAGTTTAGGGGAAGAGGTTATTTAATTCATGTTTCCCTGATTCCATTTCTGGCCAAAAATATTTTCATTCTTAGAATTCATTTATTCATGGTTCCTTTACTAATGATCTCAGTAGGTGACTTGTATTCTGGCTTATTTTCCTCTGCCTTACTGAAAAGCCAAGTAGATATAAATTCTGTGAACAATTGCTGTTACTTCAGCTACTAGGTAGTGAGATGAAGGAGATGACATGGTGGGTCAGGGTAACAGGGCACCCAGAATCCGTTACCTCTCTGGTAAATTTCCCAGCACAGTGTAGCCAGAGGGTACACCTGCCAAGGGTGTTATTCCTCCCAATTTTATTGCTCGTGCAACAGAATTATTTCTGTGATCATCACATTCTACTTTTAATGACCATTATGATGTTCTTTGATACAGGTTGATGAGCTTTTGGTGGCTTTGTCTGTCAAAACATCTTGAAGTCAAGCATGATCTTGTTTGCTTATGTTATATTCCTTTTGAGGAAAACACACTTAGAAAGTTGAAAATAGTCCTGTCATTCTCACAGACAGTTGGTGAGTATATAACTTGGCTATATACTTTCTGGAGGGCTTGGCAGTACCAAATTTTTATTTTATTTTTTTAATATATTTTATTGATTTTTTACAGAGAGGAAGAGAGAGGGATAGAGAGTTAGAAACACTGATGAGAGAGAAACACCGATCAGCTGCCTCTTGCACAACCCCCACTGGGGATGTGCCCGCAACCAAGGTACTCGCCCTTGACCAGAATCAAACCTGGGACCTTTCAGTCCGCAGGCCAACGCTCTATCCACTGAGCCAAATCGGTTTCGGCAAGTACCAAATTTTTAAATGTTCATGCAATTTGACTGCAATTTCCGTCCCTGGAAACAGTCCTGCAGAAATCCTTTTACTTTACTTTACTTTTACGTTATAAAAATATGCATGTAAGAATGTAATTGCAACCCTTTGAAACAGAAAAAAAAAAAAGGAAATAGCCTAAATGCCCATCATTAGGAGCAGAGTTAAATAAATGATGATACATTTACACATACATAGAAAACACTCTGCAGTTCGCCAGATGGAAATAGAACTAACTGTATTGATTGAAAGATCCCCAACTTGTAGTAATCCTATATTATAAAAGGGTAATATGCAAATAGACCAAACAATGGAACGGAACAACCGGTCACTATGACGTGCACTGACCATCAGGGGGTAGACGCTCAATGCAGGAGCTGCCCCCTGGTGGTCAGTGCACTTCCACAGGGGGTGCACAGCTGGCGAGCACAGCGGTGGTGGCAGGAGCCTCTCCCGCCTCTGCGGCAGTCAGACATCCCCCAAGGGCTCCTGGAGTGCAGGCCAGGCTGAGGGATCCCCCCCTCCAAGTGCACGTATTTTGTACACCAGGCCTCTAGTAGAAATATAAAATCACAGGATAATATGTACAATATTACCCCATTTTCATAGCAAATGAGTAAACATGTTCCTGTGTGTATAACACATGGAAAAGACCTGCAAGTTTACACACCAAACAGTTAATAGTGGTTACCTCTAATGTAGGGTTTTCTAACCTTAACTCAAGTGATTATTTGTTATGGGGCTCTGTGCTGTGCATGGCAGCATGACCAGTAGCACCATTAGCCTTTAGCCACTGGACACTAGTAGCATCCCCATTTCCCCAGTTGTGACTATCCAAACTGCCTCCAGACATGGCCATGTGTTCTGTGGGTGAAAAAAATCACCTCTGATCGAAAATATTGCTCTAGTGAGTGGGGTAGAAGCAAAAGACATTGAAGAGAGGCTAGACAGTTAGATACCTATAGTTATCATATAGATGTGTATATGTATGGTTTCTTAAAACAAATGTTTTTATGTAAAGTTTTAAAATGAATTATCATTCTCATAGCCAATAATCAGAGTGGTATTATCTATATACCCATTAGATGCTTAAATTTCTCCCACATTTTGTTAAGATACTTAAAATAATTTTACAGAATTTACCAAACAACTATTATTCTGGAGAGCGGCTACAGCCTTTGGACAGGATCAAGCCTCAGACTGACTTGTGGCAAAGCTACATACAAGTCCCAGCTTGGAGGGCAAAGCCCTCCCAGCACAATTATAGCCAAAGGCTATGGTTGTAAGCTTGACCTTATAGTCCAACCCTGCAGTCCTAGGTAGCTAAGGGATGTGGGCTGCGGGGGAGTGCAGCAAGGCTGAACTCTATCAAAACAAGGCTTGAGAGAGTTCAGAGAATGGCAACACCAGGAAAGAAGCAGATTTGAAATTCACAAGCATATTGTAAACATCTTACCCTTGTTTTCCTTTGTGTGATCTTACTATAAAATAAAGCTTCAGCTTACAGGCTATGTCACTGTTTCCTCATCCAGGCACAGTGATCCACCTGGCCCCAACTGTATTCTCTTTACTGTTTTCACCACCCCTCCTCAGGTACACCCCTGGCCATAGTGGACACGGTTCATACTATGATAAGAAACTCTACATTTTAAGTTGTACTGCAAGTGTCTTAAGGCTATTTTCTCTCTAAAATAAGAATACTAAAATTATTTCACAGGGTTTCTATGTCAAGTACAATAATAAATGCATTGAAGTAGCTAATTTTCTCCCATTTTCTTCTATAGTATATTAAATTATTTATATAACCATTTATTTATATCTTAAATTATTAAGATATAAGGGTTATATCTGAGGGGGGGTTGGAAGAGGCTTCATGAGAGCAAATTTGTTGCCCAATTCTCTCCCTTCCATATTCTGGTATGTAAAACGGTGCCCTGCATAAAGTAGGTGCTAGTACATGTGTGTGAAAGGAGTCAACACATAACCACCTCACATGCAATACAAGTTAACCAATACCCCTAAATTAAAACATTAGTTATTGAGTGTTGTGTTGACTTAAATATAAAGTTACAACTACCTCAATCAGAATAAAATGAGACTAAAATAATTAGCATGATTATTTACTGATGAATAATAGCAGCTTAAAATTAGTTTAATAATCATTTAAATCTATTAAATGCATATTATGTTACAAAATTATCACATATCTTACTACACACACAGGAGTGGGCAAAGGTAGGTTTATAGTTGTGAGTACTTGAAACAGTTTATTCTTGTACTGTCATTTATTATTTGTAATATAACTATAAACTACTTTTGCCCATCCCTACATATATGTTTATAGCTTGGTAAAGAAATGATTTAAGCTGATATCTCTGTTTTTTCCATGGCTAGGGATGCTGGGTGGGTACAATTCACAGAATCAGAGTCAAATAGAGCTTCTGAGGCTGTATAATTTAACTCTATGCTGCAAGTAGAGCACCAGATTTCATTTTTAAATAATTCCAAGGTAGCAAAAGATCTATGTATATTTAATAACTCTAGATTTTTTTTAATCCATCAAGTAGTAGGAAGAAATTTCAGGAGGGAAAAAGTCCTTCCTGAGTCTAGCCTTCCTCAGCTTTAAATACCACATAATGAATCCTCTTGATCATCACCAGTCTACTCACTGCTAAACTGGTAAAACCCTTTGGTTCTAAAATGACACATAATTTCTATGATGCTATAAGCGTGAGTTAACATTTTGAACCTGTGTGTTTGATCACTTGACCTAGATGGAGTGGGAAGTAAAACAGGCACATCTGAAACTGACTGATAAGCATCATGGCTGAGTTAGTCTCCTACAGCCCTGTTCCTCCTCTCTGGGGCATCATGATGGCAAAAGCTCTCAAGCCACGCTCCACTGCGAGGCTGTGGGGATCTGCTGGTGCGAGTGCCCTTCTCCTGACCCTGCACTCCAGGGGCTCCTCAGTCTGCCGCGATGAGCTCCCAGCCCCTCAGGGGACATCTTGGATGGTACCCTGCCTCAGACAGCTTCTTTTTGGACCACAAAATGAAAGTAGTTAGTCTGTTATATCTGTAATTGTATGTTTCTTGGCATTAGGCAAAAACAAAAGAAAAAGAATTTGAGACTAAATAACAACCATCATTTATAAGCTTTCTTTCTTTTGTTTTAGTGTGTGTGTGTGCGCGCAAAATATAAAATTTTCCACTGTAACCATTTAAAAAAATGTTAAAGTATATATTTATTGATTTCAGAGAGGAAGGGAGAGAAGTTTAGATATAAAAACATCAATGATGAAAGAGAATCATTGATCAACTGCCTCATGCATGTCCCCTACTGGGAATTGAGTCCACAACCCAGGCATGTGCCCTTGACTGGAATTGAACCTGGGACCCTTCACTCCACCAGCCAATTCTCTATCCACTGAGCCAAACCCACTAGGGGCATTTTAACCATTTTTAAAAAAATATGTTTTATGGTTTGTTTGGTTTTTTTTAGAGAGAGGGGGAGAGAGAGAGAGAGAGAGAGAGAGAGAGAGAGAGAGAGAGAGATGAGAGAGAAACATCAATCGGCTGCTTCCTGCACACTACCTACTGGGGATTGAATCTGCAACCCAAACATGTGTTTATCAGCTTCCAGAATATTTCATCACCCCAACAGAAACTCTGTACTCACAATGCAATAACTCTCCACTTCCCCCTCCCCTCACTCGCTGGTAGCATGCATCTAAGCAACTTTCTCTATGCTTTTGTTCAGTTAATTTTAATAGTTAACATTTATTTAGCACATAGTTTGTGCCAGGCATTGTGCTAATAAGTGTATTGCATGAATTAGCTCAAGTAATAATAATACGCATCATAAAGCTACCATTATGAACTCCTCACAGGGGAGGAAACAGAGATTAGGAAAGATGCAGTCTCTCAGCATCACATAGTCTGTGAGTGATGGAGCTGGGAGAGCGAACCCCAGCATCCTGACTCCAAAGCTCACACCACAATATCAGTCTGCCTCCATTCTGAAAACGTGTTCTCAAGTCTAAACTTATCCTGCTGTTTATGCTCATTCTTCCCAGTTCAGTGAAAAAAAAGAACTGCCGGACACCAAAACATGCTTCTATGGCATTGAAAGTCAAAGAGAAGGATGAAAAAGTTTGCTACAGAAAGTCATTTCAAGGCCAAATAAGCACTATTTTTAAGTAATGTGTTAAAAGTACATCCTTCAAGGTTTCTCTTAAGAATTATTCTTGATTTTGCTTGTAACAACAAAAGCAACCCAAAATTTCTCCACCAGAATGCCTGAGTTCCACTCTCAGAAACTACACAGACCCATTCTTATGCCTGAAACTGACAACTTGCTCCACCCTATTACACACCATACTCTTCCCTACTGAACGGTTATCTCTGTTACTCAGATGTTTGGTGACCAGTTTCAGTCTCACTTTCTTCACAGGCCCAGTCCATGTCAGAAGGTATTCCTGCCTCTCTCTCTTCACACTTCCTTCATTGAGCCCATTAATGCCCATGCAACTCATGATCTCATAGTTCAAAATATACTCAGCCCAATCCAATCTACAAGTGAGTACTGTTGATTCATTTTTGCATATATGAGTGGCCACATATCTCAGAATCATATTGAGAGCTATAATTAGTACCAGTAAGTCACTAATTAGGCTTATAGTTGCTTCCCCTATCAAGTAAGAGCATCTGCTCTTTTCCAACACACACCTCCTTATGATAGCCAACATCACTTATTAGGAAAGGTGACACAATGCATTTTTAGGTCCTTGGGAATGACACAGGTACACATCGTCCACAATGCAGCCCAGGTTCATCACTTCAGAGATACAGGCCAAATAGTTAACATTCTGCTTACGGTACGACATGATGTCCCTTTTCAGCAGAATTTGTAAGTAGCCTATTTATAAATGTCATAATAGTTATCTCCTTTATCTACATTTAACCCAATTTTTTAGTCATAAAAGCTGTAACATGATTTGATTTCCATGAAGCACTGAACAAAGCCCCATACAAGTTTAAGAGAATGTTCCTGTGCTTGAAGATGAATACCAATACAGGGTAATTTAAGGGGACGGAGTCAGATTGGCACAAGCATGGTCCTTGATGGGAGAGCAAGAAGACTTCTGGTTGGACAAATCTGTGAGAGTTGCACCAATGAGTGATAGCTGGATAGAGAAACAGAGAGGGGGTTATGTATTTTTTTATGATTAAAATGAGTTCATAAGTGTAAAGCAATTAGCACAATGTTTAGCATATGGTATGTTTTCAATAATGACCAGCTGATGCAATTCAAAATAATAATTAAAGGTGTTTTTATGTTAATAAAAGAATGGCACATGTTATAATGGAGGGAAATGGCTTGGTTCAGGAGAATACATTGATGATCTCTTTGGGTATGGGAGCGGGGAAGGAGATAGAAAAGAAGTGGGTGGAGAGAAAGATAGAGACAGACTGAAAGGGGAATTTAAAGGTTTGAAAGTGAGAGTTATAAGGATCTCGGGGGGGGGGGGGAATAGTCTAGAGAGAACAGAAATATACCAGAGCTTTAAAGGGGAGACATCATGGCTGGTAAGTATGCAAGTATGATATCTGTGGGACAATAAGCCCATATAATCTTGAGGATCCCTGCAGGAAAAAGACTTTATCAAAATATATAACTATTGCAAGTTTTTACAAAAATATATGACCAGGTGAGCACATTGTTAGGGCTCCTACCAAGGCCATGAAAGAAGCATGGGCAGATAGGTAAAGCAAAATCTTTTTTTTAAAAGAATAGTTTATTGATATTTAGAGAGAGAGGAAGGGATAGGGGGAGAGAGAGAGAGGGAAACATTGATGTGAGAGGATAATATCAATCAGCTGCCTTCTGCATGCCCCCTGCTGGGGATCAAGACCACAACCAGGGCATGCCCTGACCTAGAATTGAACCAGCAACCACCGGGTGCACAGGACAACGCCAAACCAACTGAGGCACACTGGCCAGGGCTAGAGCAAACTCTTAAACTTCATTAGGAAAATCTTCCTCTGCCTCCATGGCAAAAAATAACCACCATCTCTTTAACTTTAGTTTTTTGCCTTTGCTTTATTCCTCTTTAGTCCTCCTCCATTTACCTCAAAAATTTTGGTTAAAAGTCTGCTATACGCCATTGGTATTGGTGTTGCTTTGAAGGCAATGAAAGGAGGTAGGTGGCTTGTCAGGCCTGGGTGGTTCCAATATGAAGGAAGGAAAGCACAGGGAAGCAGGGCGAAGTGAAGTCCAAGTGCAGACTGTCCAGGAGGAACTAGAGGGCAGCCCCTTGGGATGTGGGAGTTAAGCCGAGGGAGGGGTCTGCACAGGATGACCCCTTTTGAAGACTTGAGGGTGGTCGAGCTTCACATAGAAGATAGCATGAAGAAAGAAAGGAGACGATCAAGTGTGTCATTTAATCTCCACACTCAGGAGATGAGAAGAAGAAAATGCAGGCAAAGTTAGTCCAACAGGCAGAAGAGCAGCAGCAGTAAGAACTCACGTGTGTAGTAGCCCATGCGGGGAATCCAGCGCAGTGCTTTTCAGATGGGCTTTGGATTTCCGCTGTCCTGTGTTTAACTCCAAACTCAAACTGATAGCTATGACCACCATGGGCAATGCACTTACTTCTCAAGCCTTCCCTCCAAAAACGTGTCAAAGCGCCTACTACATGAGGTTGTTGCAATGCAACACAGGCTGGAGAAAATGTCACATCAAGGAAAGCAAAAGGGGTTGCTGCAATGAATTTGAACACTCTGCAGAAAGGTCACACAGTTTGAACGCCTTGGAAATAGTAGTTAGGAAGTTATAATTCACTTCCAGGAAAGCCATTCCAGGAGAGGGGTGAGGTCCCCAGTAAATGAGTACAAGGGTAGAACAAATGTCTCCCTTCCATTTGCCTTTCAAGAATGTAAACTTGAAGATAACGATCTGATCTCAGATGATATATTATGAATATTTATTAATAGTTTCAACAAAATTAACAATTCTCTCCATTCTGTTCCTATGTAAGCTGCAATTAGTTGATTGATACCTGATTTTAGACACTTACTAAATCTTGCCTCTCACTCAATTTAGGATACAAAATTATCCCTGTAACAGAATCAGTACCCTTTGGTTTGTAATTAAGTTTTATGATTTATGGAAAGGTTCACCTTCCCATCTTTCACCAAGTAAACGTTTTAGCGTCTTGTAATATGTAACTTATTCTTGCATATGCAGTTTATAGGCCTCTTTATTTTAATTAATCTACTTTTGTTATAAATGGTCAAAACCGAGATGGTCATAATAAATAACAAATTGTCTTGTTTAGAGAGGCCATTTGATTGACTTGAATTTTAAGCAAAAAGAAAGACAAACAGTTACAGTCAACATATTTTATTTTCTTTGAATAAAAAAAATTTTTAAAGAAAATGAGTGAAGCACTAAAAACGCATTCAGCTTTATATAAAAAGCACAAAGGCAACGTTTATTTTAAGACTGGAATTGAGCCTTTTAACGTCTAAAGCAAAATAACATGCCTGCGTGAGTGGTTTATATCTCAAAGGCTGCTCAAGGCAAATGAAAACACGCCTCACCTAAGAAAGACAACAAAAAGCTCCATATTTTCAAAGACTGAAACAATCAGAGAATTCCTTTAACTTGTTTTTTACTTTGATTAAACAAGAGGTCCAAGTTCACTCTTACTCAGCCTTATAATTATCTTTAGACGTGAAGATTGAGAAAATTGGCTATGAAAACCCCGACTAGCACCTGAGTGCGTACTTTCACACATTTAATCAGCTGTTTGCTTGCTTCCTGGGCCCCACCAGGAGGAGTTTATCAGGAAGCTATCCCCTGAAAATTACAACGGCTGGGATTCCAGCTCCCGCATTTATTCTTCTTGAGAGCAATTTCTTCTGGGGTTCCCATACCACAGAAGATTAGTACTTAACAGTCACTTAAAAAGTATTACTATTATTTTGTTCCCATCTGCTCTTTCCTTGTCATTTAGATCAAGTGCTCCCCCGTGCATTAGGCAGTCAGAGGTATAAACTCCCAAGAGAAAAAATACTGCATTTTCACTTTCTGCATCTTCACTCACAGGCCATGCTTGCTGTGAATGCACAAGAGCTTAATAAATGCTTAATTTCCATAATTGGGCACCTATATTCCACAAAGGCCTTTGGTCACCTTTATGGTGCAGTGGAGGCCAAATGTCAGAGCAGAAAGAGAACAGATTATTTCAATTTGTTAGCCCTGGATATGATTTCTTATTTCCTCACTGTACTGTCTGTACAGCCCAGAGCAAATGACTTAATCTTTTTGAACCTCAGTTTCCTCCTCCGGTAATAATAACTCCTTTAGAGGGTTATTGTAAGGATCAGGGGTAAGGTCATAATAACAGCTAACATTTACTGAACCACTGTTGTCACTGTTTGTATGCATTCACTAATTAATCATCTCAACAATACAATAAAATAGGTATTATTGTTATCATTCCATTTTAAAACAAGGAGAGCAAGACATAAAAGTTAAGTAACCTGTCCCAGTCCACACGAGTAGTCAGTGGCAGAGCGTGGATTTGTACCCGGAGAGCCATCTGCCAAACCTACTCTTAACTCTTAGCCATCATACTAGACTGTTTCTTCATTATTACAGGAAGTGCCCTTAGACACGCAGTTTGAAACAGCTACTGTGATGAAAAATTGTAACAAGACCAGTCCTAGATAAACCAAGGCAATCTAGACACAGTGCAAAATCTTCTGTGCCCTAACTGCTTCTCACAGTTGGTCATCTAGACTCTGCTTGCGGGCTGGTCCATCCCATTTTTCTGAGATTCTTGGGACCAGAATATTTCGTATTTGGAGCTCAAACTTGCCTCTCAGTAAATTTACTAGTTTTACACACTAGAGCTTCATATAATAATCTAATCCAAAATGCAGATACTAATTCAGCTCTTCATATATTTAAGAATTATTTCATACCACCTTCAAATTATAATCTTTTAAAATTTCTTGGTTAAACATGTAAGGTTTATTGAAATATTCCCTTATACCCATCAGGGCTTTCATTTTCCAGATAATTTTACCCTAATTACACTTCAATTTGCCAGTGACCTCTCCTCTTCAAATCTGTTGGCCAAAGTAAATACAATATTCCACGATGGAATAAGTAATACAGAATTCAGGGGAGACTATTACTTATATAGTTTTATATACTCTTGTTTCTATTAACACAGGTTATGTTTACATTTTCATTTAGAGTTAACACATTATACTTTGGCCTCATACTAAACTTAGAATCAACAGTCAAGTAATGCATGAAACTGTTAAAGTTGATTTCCTCTATCTGGTGCAGTTGCTTTTTTTCTAACCCAAATGCAAGAGTGTATTTATATTTTATTAATATTCACTGACTGCCTGTTATGTGTAAAGCATGATGCTAAGCTATGAGAAACACAAAATTGTAGGCTTCACCTCTACTCTCAAAGAGCCCAGACTCCAGTAGAATGGAATTCGATGGCATAGTACAAAATAAGTTATATTCAAAGGTGATCCATGAAAAAATTATCAATATATTTAAAGCAAAAGTGAAGATCTTTTCCAAATTCTCAAATAATTTCTCTTGACGTTTTTTCTTGAAGATGTTTCTTCTAACAGCTTGAAAGCATTGTTTTTTCTCTTACATTAACTGCATGATGTGTCCTCATTTCCAACATTAATTAGGTAGGCATTGCCATAAGAGTCTGAAAAATTTCCCCATCACAGTTGTTATCTATTATAATTATACTGTATATGACTGATACAAGGAATGAGTAAGACTTTTTTCCCAATTAACCTGAAGGAGTTGAAGAATGACTTTGAGATTTAAAACTGAGATTTAACTACTTTTTGAATAGTACAAAGATAGATTTCTAAAAAACATTAATTTTTAAAGATTCGCATTAGAGCTACAATAAGACAATTTTAAGAAATGCAAGGAATGTATATTGGTAAATTAAATATTTTAAATGATTAAAGTTTGGTAAAATTATACTTAAAGCTGGTTTATAAATGCATCAAAAATTAGAATCATTTCTTATTCTTAACCCTTACTTCATAACATCTCAGGGTACCTCCAGTTAACTTAAGGATGTCTAACACTTCAAAGAGTAATATATGTAAAATTTTACTTAATATGTATAATACACACATCAGATATCATGATGCTGTGAGCCTTGCTTACATTATTTCATTTAATCTCCAGAACTACCCCATGAGGTAAATATCATTGTCATCTTCATTTTATACATGTGAAAATAAAGTAACATAGCAAAGGCCACACAGCTGGTCAACAGCAGCGCTAGGACTCATGTCCATGTCTCTCTGACTTCAATTTCTGTGTTTCTGACAACTATGTTAGATGCTTCAAGGAAGATCAAGGTTTGGCATAACTTAAGCAAATCAAGGATTATTTCAGAGGGAGAATTATCAATTTAAAGAGAAGATATGCCTTGAGCACCCAAGTTAACTCACATGTAGGGTATGGTCAAAAGCCTTTGGTGACAGTTTTTTGTTCTTTTAAAAAATTTTATAACAGGAAGAAGTAATGTTGTGATCTAAATCCCTAATTCATCTAAAGTTCATGAATACACACTCACTCATCAAATGTAATTCAATCCCTTTTATCATGAGAGACCAAAGTGTGAAGTTCAGATGGGTCTCAGCAAGCATGACTGGAGATCCCATCTCAGGAGGATCAACAAATCCCTCCATGGGTGTGTCCCCAGATTACAGAAGTCACCAATGGTCTGCTCTGCATCTTGTCTCTTCCCTCGAGAAATTCAGATCTGGAAAAATGATGTCACTAGACTAGGCACTGAAAGGATCAGAGCTGCACTTCCTTCATCCCAAATTTTATGTATTACGATTTTTCTGTATTATGAAGTTTAACTAGAGCAAAATAATTTTAAAACAATGCTAAAAAAAGAGAGATCACCTTTATTGGTAAAGAAAAGGTATCTAAAGTTTTTTATTTTCTTTTTTAACTATATTTTCTCAAAATTTTTACTCAGTCTCTTCCCTCCCTCCCCCACCAAAACAAAGATATATATGGCAATGGAATTTTACTGTGAGTCAATTTAGTTTAAAAAAAAAGATAAGCTATGTAGAAATGTTTTGAGAATTTTCTCTTGCTTTTGAAGTTTTTCAATATTCCATGTATAACATTATAAAATAATGTAATTTTCTGAAAAATATGTCTTTAAACAAAAGCTATGTAATTACAAAATTAAACCACTATATTTCTTTAGTGACAGTTTTTTGTTCTTTTAAAAAATTTTATAACAGGAAGAAATAATGTTGTGATCTAAATCCCTAATTCATCTAAAGTTCATGAATACACACTCACTCATCAAATGTAATTCAATCCCTTTTATCATGAGAGACCAAAGTGTGAAGTTCAGATGGGTCTCAGCAAGCATGACTGGAGATCCCATCTCAGGAGGATCAACAAATCCCTCCATGGGTGTGTCCCCAGATTACAGAAGTCACCAATGGTCTGCTCTGCATCTTGTCTCTTCCCTCGAGAAATTCAGATCTGGAAAAATGATGTCACTAGACTAGGCACTGAAAGGATCAGAGCTGCACTTCCTTCATCACAAATTTTATGTATTACGATTTTTCTGTATATGAAGTTTAATTAGAGCAAAATAATTTTAAAACAATGCTAAAAAAAAAAAGAGATCACCTTTATTGGTAAAGCAAATGTATCTAAAGTTTTTTATTTTCTTTTTTAACTATATTTTCTCAAAATTTTTACTCATTCTCTTCACCCCCCACCAAAAAAAAAGATATATATGGCAATGGAATTTTACTATGAGTCAATTTAGTTTTTAAAAAAAGATAAGCTATGTAGAAATGTTTTGAGAATTTTCTCTTGCTTTTGAAGTTTTTCAATGTTCCATGTATAACATTATAAAATAATGTAATTTTCTGAAAAATATGCCTTGAAACAAAAGCTATGTAATTACAAAATTAAATCACTGTATTTCTTTAGTGATGAAAAATGTGCTAATTTAACCAAACCTGAGAATTTAATATAATTTGACATTATTAATAATAAATACTAACTGTACATACTACTGGCAAAATAACTGTTACTATAGATGAATAAAAGAATTTTTCCCACCTATACTATAATAGTAATAACATAAACTTTTAAAAATCAATCAACCTCGATCAATTTGAAGTTACCTTTGAAGTAAAGCAACATTCATAGACATCACATGCTTCATTTGATCATTTTGAAACTACAGATATTAAAAGATACAGAAACACTTAGGAACGCACCTTAAATTTATATTCATTTAACTACTCACTAAAAATAATTAAAATCTCATCTCATGTTTTGATCTGTGGATAAGAAACCCATTATTTTACACACTGGGGGGAAAGAAGCCATTCATCACCACAGTGTCTGACCTCCTTTTCTTTGATATTGTAGCATTTTATTATTATTATTATTTTTTTTTTTTTGGTTTGCCATTTGATACCAACTTTTTCCCAGTTATAAACATTTTAGTCATCATTTAGTTGTAGGGAACTGTCAAATCTTTAGAGCTATACTTTCACTCATGATTGAAATATTTACTTTTAGTATAATCAGACACCTTTGCATATTAATTAGATCAATCAGACACGTTTGCTGAGGTTTAGCAACTGCGCAATAAATACAGAGAGGCAGTGATAGAGCTGGTAAGCCTCAGCACATAGATTTCTAATACATTTTATTGTTATCCAAGAAATAATCACCCTGTTAAATCCAAGTTAAACACCTGATGGCTATTAGGAAGTTTAATTAAAAATGATGTTGTGCTGTGCATGTGGGTGATTTTACACAGTGGCTAAAAAAGAAAGCCATGAAAAATTAATTTTAATCAGTAAAAAGCATACACGTAGCCCCTTTGTGAAGTTGGTAAATCGATTCAAGCATTTCACTAATATATACATGATGCATAAATAGACTAGATAAATTAGGGGGAGGTTGTTCAGGGGAGACTTTCTCAACTAAAGTAACAAGAGTTAGTAAATGTCATGCACATTAAAATTGTCTTTCAAAACCCAGTAAATCCTATTACTTCATCCTGAGCAGTTCCATTGTGAGGGCCCAGCAGATGGCCACTGGGCCAGAAATTAATCTCCTTTCTAGGCTCTCAAACAGCATCCCATGTTAGCAGGCCAAATTTAGGCCATTTTTCTACTAAGGAAATCTGGACAATCCTGATATTCTCCCTACCTTGGGAGAGTAAATCTGCCAGTGTTCATTGTTAAAAACAACAGGATTAGTTGGCAGTTGACAGGGAAGGAAGAAATGGAGAAAAGAAGGAAAAAGAAACAGTGGACCAGGAATCGGAACACCTGAGTTCTAAATTGCAGATCTGCACCTACCGTGAAACACCATATGTAAGTGACTTCACTTCTCTGTGCCTTAACTACCTCATCTGCCATATGAAAGTACAGGAGTGACCTTGAAGGCCTCTTTAAACTAATACTCAAAAATGTCCAGCAAATATGGAAACAGCCACATCATTTTTTTCCTTCTCTTCTAATTGTTCACTTATTTATGCCTTTAAAAAATTATTCACCAAATATTTGTGGAATGCTTAATAAGTTGGAGGCTGCATAATATGCCTCATAGATTCTAACGTGTACCAGACACACTTTACCCCCATGAAACTCAATGTCTGAGGGGGTGGGAATGAGTTTAGGAAAAAGAGGGACAAGAAGGTAGATAAGCAGAGGCTAAATCTTAAAGGGCCTTATTTGACATGTTCAGAAATGTGACCTTTATCTTCAGGGCCATGGAGTTTGCTGAAGGATTTTTTCAGTATGGGGTGATAAGATCTGTGCTCTGATATTCTGTGGAGACTGGACTGTGGAGAGCTGTACCTGAGAGCCCTGAACTACTGTAGGACCAGCTGATATGGAAAGAAATGACCCTAGTAAAGAGAAGCAAAAGGACTTGACTGGATGTGAGTGGCGATTAGAAGGGGATGAGTCCTTGATTACTGGCCAAGAAAACTTGGTGGATAAGGCTGCCAGTCACTGAAATAAAGAATAGAAGTGAAGAACCAGGTTTTGGTAACAGAAGTGAGAGAAAAGATAAGTCATGAGTCACGGAAGAGATGATGAGCTCAGTTTAGGGTCTTTGGACTTAAGGTGCCCAAAGAAACATACAGGAGGCATTGGATATTTGAGTTTGAATCACCTACCACAGAATAAAACAGTGGTTAGTTCTCTTTATGATTCATGAAAGATTCTCTCCTTCCCAGTTCTTACCTATTTAGAAATTACAGATCCATATGAAATCTTTAAATGGTATGGGTTCTCTCTGCAGAAAAATATACACATACATAGAAATTCAGGGAATTCATGGGCCCTCAAGGCTATACATATGCCTACAGGGGTCCAGGAACTCCAAGTTAAGGATCTCTTGCAGAGGAAAGAAGCCAATGATTGAAAAAGGAAGTAACTCTGTGTTTCTTGCTCTGAGTAAATGAGAGAAACACAGAAAATGGTTTGATTGTTTAGTGTTAGCAGTACCAGCAATGCCAGATAGCAGATATGGCAAAAGTCTGGTTGGATGCTCACCAAACCAGTTTCATCTTCCTGGACATTCAGCTCAACTACATGTTCTACACCCCTGAATCCCTGTGATTAGGTGTCCATCCTCATGGCTTCACCATATAATGGTGACAACCAGGGACTTGGTTTGAGGAATCCCAATCCCAATTCCCCTCAACTCTCACCATCTCCACATTTGACAGACTGAACTGAGATGTGAGTGAGCAATAATATACTTTTTACAGCAACCCCTGAAATTTTGGGACTTGATACAGAAGCTGATGTTAATTACTTTTATTAATTAAGTAAATATTGATAGTAATAACACCTGTCATGTGTAGGTCCACAGGTCAATAAAATAATTTATACTATCTTTTTAAACTTCTTTACAGCACCTATTGTTACCTGATAATATTTTACATATTTCTTTCTTTTCCTATTTGTAGTGCCTCTATATCCCTAGACCAAAATTCCCCTGGAGACAAGGCCTCCATTTTGTTCACTGCTACATCCTGTTTCTAGATCAGTGCTCAGCATATAACATATCCTAAAGAAATATTTGTTGAATAAATGAGTGAACAGATTCTTTTTTACATGGGTCTCTTCTCATATAAAGTTATTTTTAAGGGTACAACTTCTATTTATAACTACATCAACAAAAGTGATGGTGTTGGAAGGTGAGTGGTTAGGAGTTAACCTGGACCAGTAACTAGGACAGATGCTTTGAGGCAAGTAGTAGTATTACATTTTCCCAGATAGGAGGCAGTAATGCTTGCTTCCCAAATAGTGAAATATGATCTTGGGCTGAAAGATCCTAGAAGGCAGAGATAAACTATGACCCATTGTCTTATAACACTAACTTTACTCAATTTTCAGGATAAAATATAATGTTTTGAAGACATTTCATTTCCCCACTGAGGTGGGCCATTCTGGGCCCTCCCTGGATGAAGGTGTTCTCTCTCCTCTGGCATTAGTGACTTCAGTAGAAACTTTGATAAGTACTGATACAGAGGAAATGCCTGGGTTTAGGAGTAGAAAGGCATTTATATAAAGCTGCTAACTCTGTGACCTTAGAAAAAAATGTTATCATTCTGAACCCGATATTCTCATTGGTAAGTAGAGGAGACTTGTGAAGAATAAGTTGATGCATAGAGAGTACAAGACACTGAGAAGTTATGTAACTTGCCCAAGACCACATAAAAGTAAATGTAGAACTAGATTATGAACCCATGTCTGTCCTTCTCAAAACCCCAGGCCGTTATAGAGAGCTACTAAGAGTAAGTCTGGAATCATCTTTTTTTTTTAGACTGGAAATTCAAGGATAATTAAATAGAGGAAAGCTAAATATTCTATTGGGTTATTTTTAACTCTGGTATTAAATATTACATTGCTTAAATTAATTTTATATCACTACAAATTTTTATAATCTCATCACATTTTTTTCCATTGGAAGAATGACATGTGGGAAGAATGACATGGCCATTACTCATCCCAGATTTTCAGGGACAGTCTTTATTTCAAAATTCCACATGAATGAAATACTCTGAAAAGCCAGTATTTCAGTGCATCAGAAGCAGTACAAAATACTGTATTCAGGAAACATGGTCTCCAGAGGTGCTGGTTGATACGTAAGATCACACTGTACCTTGTGTGGGTGTACTACTGGAGATCACAGGATGAAAACCTTATAGAAACATTGGATTGAAAGGACATGATTTTGATCTAGCAAATCCTGTGAGAGTGAATTATTGGAAATCTGTACTTTATTTTATTTATTTTTAATTGATTTCAGGGAGAGGTAGAGAGAGGGAGACACATTAATGATGAGAATCATTGATTGGCTGCCTCCTGTACTGGAGATCGAGCTTAGACTGGGCCTGTGATCTGACCTGGAATCAAACTGAGATCTTCTGATTCATGGGTCTATGCTCAACCACTGTGCAACACTGGCCAGGCAGAAATCTGTATTTTAAACAAGTTAACAAGCTCTATAGGTGATTTACATGCACAATGAGCTTGGGAATGCCTGACATAGGACATGATCCCTGTAAGAAAGAGTACCACGAATTAAGATAGTCACTATGTGTTTTCTATTAGAAACCTTTGTAACTAATTGAAGTTTGAAAAGCACCGCAAAGAGGAACTTATAGAAAGAAATGATCTAGTAATGCAAGCCCTCTTGTGAGCATCCTTCTGTGAACAGTGGCAGTACCTGTTCAGCAAAATGCTCACTTCACAAATGGAGCAGAACATTTTCTGTTTCACACCCTGACCAGTCAGTGTTTTTATTAAACCAGATGACTTTGCAAGTAGGATCAAGGCAAGATGTGCACTGCTTCTATGGCACTCAGATTTGTGGGAAGCACCCTGAGATGGAAACCACTAGGCACTGCTGGCAGCAGCTCTCTCCTGGGGATTATAACCAGCTTTCTAAGGTCATCTGCTGGTAGAACCCACTTGACCCAGAGTAATCAAGACGACTACTAACATGATTTTCATTAGGACCTACTACTCAAAACACTCTTTTAATTCTCAAGGTATATTTTCAACTGAAGAAACATCTTACTTGGGGTCATAAGCTATATATAAACTACGTGTATTTTTTAAAATATGCTTTTAACATAGAAAACCCTAAAGACTCCATCAAAATACTACTAGATTTAATATGTGAATTCAGAATGTAGTAGGATACAAAATTAACACCCAGAAATCTATGTGTGTTTTTTACACCAATAATGTACTCACAGAAAGAGAAACAAACAAAAAAAAATCCCATTTACCATTGCACCAAAAATATTAAGATATCTAGGAATAAACTTAACTAAGGAGGTAAAAGACCTGTACTCAGAAAACTATAGGACACTGAAAAAAGAGCTAGAAGAAGACATAAACAAATAGAAGAATATACCATGTTAATGGATTGGTAGAAGCAACAAAATTAAAATGTCTATACTACCCAAAGCAATCTATAGATTTAATGCAATCCCCATTAAAATACCAATGGCATATTTCACAGACCTAGAATAAACTCTCCAAACATTCATATGGAATAAAAAAAGACCCCGAATAGCCACAGCAATCTGGAGAAAAATAACAAAGTTGGAGGGATCACAATACCAGATATCAAGCCACTGTTCTCAAAACAGCCTGGTACTGGCCCAAGAACAGACATATAGACCAATTGAACAGAACAGAGAACCCAAAAATTAACCCAAGCCATTATACTCAATTAATATTTGACAAAAGAGGCAAGAGCATACAATAGAGTCAAGAAAATCTCTTCAATAAATGGTATTGAGAAAACTGGACAGACACATGCAAAAATATGAAACTAGACCACCAACTTACACCATACATAAAAATAAACTCAAAATGGATAAAGGACTTAAATGTAAGAAGGAAATCATAAAAATCTTAGAAGAATACATAGGCAGCAAAATATCTGACCTATGTTGTAGCAATATCTTTACCGATATAGCTCCTAGGACAATGAAAACTAAGGATAAAATAAACAAATGGGACTATACTAATATACAAAAATTTATGCACACCAAAAGAAACCATCAACAAAATAACAAGAAAGCCCAATGCATGGGAGAACATATTTGCCAATGTTATATCCGATAAGGGCCTAATCTCCAAAATTTATAGGGAACTCATACATCTTAAAAAAGGGAAGATAAAAAATCCAATAAAAAATGGGTAAAGGACTTAAATAGACACTTTTCAAAAGTGAACATACAGAAGGCCAAGAGACATATGAAAACATGCTCAAAGTCACTAATCATCCAAGAGATGCAAATCAAAACAACAATGAGGTACCATCTCACACCTGTCAGAATGGCTATCATCAACAAATCGACAAACAAGTGCTGGTGAGGATGTAGAGAAAAAGGAACCCTTGTGCACTGCTGGTGGGAATGCAGACTGGTGCAGCCACTGTGGAAAACAGTATGGTGTTTCCTCAAAAAATTAAAAATGGAACTTCCATTTGACCCAGTAATCCCACTTCTAGGAATATATCCCAAGAAACACCAATCAGAAAGGATATATGCACCCCTATGTTCATAGAAGCATGATTTACAATAGCTAAAATTTGGAAACAGCCTAAGTGCCCAAATCAGCAGATGAGTGGATTAAAAAATTGTGGTACATCTACACAATGGAATGCTATGCTGCTGTAAAAAAGAAGGATTTCTTACCATTTGCAACAGCATGGATGGACCTGGAGAGCATATGCTAAGTGAAATAAGTCAGTCAGAGAAAAAAAAATATCACATGATCTCACTCATTAGTGGAATATAATGAACAACATAAACTGATGCTCCCGAGACAGGGAAGCATCTAATAGACTGTCAAACTTCAGAGGGAAGGCAGGGGGGCACAGTCAGAGATCAACCAAATGACTTGTATGCATGCATATAAGCATAACCAATGGACACAGACACTAGGGGGGTGAGGGCATGTGCCGGAGGAGGTGGCCAGGGAGAGGTCAATGTAGGGAAAAGGATACATATGTAATACTATATGTAATACTTTAAACTAGGGGTCCTCAAACTTTTTAAACAGGGGGCCAGTTCACTGTCCCTCAGACCGTTGGAGGGCCAGACTATAGTTTAAAAAAAACTATGAACAAATTCCTATGCACACTGCACATATCTTATTTTGAAGTAAAAAAAACAAAATGGCAAAAACACCCACATGTGGCCTGCGAGCCATAGTTTGAGGACGCCTGCTTTAAACAATAAAGAATTAAAAAATAATTTTTTTTAAGTTTCTAGTATTAGTATCCATCAGAAAGAGTAGGTAGAATGGACTTAAATGAGAAATGATTAAATGAGTAGAAAACTTTAAATATTTCATAAATAAGCAATACATGAATATTGATTGGGCCAGGTAAAGATTTATTAAAAATTCTCAAATGTGAATGCAGAAGGTAATGTGTCCTAGGATGTGATTTGGCCATGAGCTTGAAGTCTACATTTTGATATAGTTAGATAGATTCCAGGAAAAAATGAGCTCTAAATTAGTAAAATAAATTGTGACATATAAAATCCTGGGCAATCCCACATATCGTGCTGAAAATGTTTAATATGCTTCTAGTTATAATAGCTGTAAAACCTCCTTAGAGTCAGATTGGGGAACTACCTAGTGAATATGCATCACTGAGACCCCTCCCTCCTCTCTCCTCCCTCCCCCCTCTTTCTTCCCTCTTAGCACTTCCTTATTAATAGCTCCATGCTATGAGAGCCCACACAAAACAGTATTTTCCTCATGGATTACTTTGGTACATTAGTGCAAAAATTCATTTTCTAGCAGATGGAATGATATTCTTACCTGTTTCACAGCTGGGCCCGGTGAAGCCTTGTGGGCAGGCACACACATTAGCAGCAATACAAGCTCCTCCATTCCTACAGCCATCTTTGCAAAATGCTAAAATAATTCAGATACATGACTTTAGCACTTTAGAAGTAAGTAGTTCAAGATGCTCTAAATCCAGCTTTTCTTTATTCCCTTAGAGATGTGGACCCCAAATTATAAGTGCTATTCTAATTTCAGATTCACACAATATTTTCCAAACAGTACCATTTCTAAAACAATGTTCTTTCCAATGTTAAGAAAAAAAATTTCACCTGTAAAATAAAATACTTAACTTTCTGTTTTAAAAAAAAAAACAGTAACCTTATACAACAGCAAATGAATTAGAATTAGGATTTCACATCATTATAATAATCCAGCTTGAAATCAAACCTAAAATATGGCAGCTATCCTCTGTAGTTTTCTTAAGGAGCAAACCACTGTCTAGAGAAAACAATAAGAAAATAGGAAATGACTAAATCCTATGAGGATCTGATCATTCCACACATTGGCCAAAGTGCCAAAATATTAGAGAAATGCCCCAGCTTTCAAAAAGGTTTAAATCAAGCCTGGTGATGAATTAGCCAAGAGTAAGAAGACTGCTGTAGTTGTCTTCAGAAAGAGTCTTGCATCCCCATGCTAAGCATAGGTCAGGATCCAGGACCAAGGGCAAAGAAACTGCGTAGCCTGTTGTCTTAGAGTGGATTTGCAAGTGAGTAGAAAAAAATAGTCAAGGTCTGAGCCATTGTAAAGGTGATCTTTGGAGGTGTGCTTCCTTCAAAGAAGGTGAGAAAAACAAGATGTATGAGACTTAGCCCCCTGCCCCTTTAGCAAATTCTTTGGCTCTGTGAGGCTCAGAGGCTGTTCCCTCAGCCTGGCAAGATCTGTCACAGATGAACTAAACCAGCTCGTTACATTCACGGGGTCTTTTCCACAATTCTCTAAATCAAGCATGTCAAACTTGTGGCCTGTGAGCCGCATGCGGCCCACAATGAATATTTTTGTGGCCCAGCCAATGTAACAGTATGTAAGAAACGTTTTAATAAAATTTTGTAACTTAATTTTTACAATATCCTGTTATATATAACCTATATATATAAAAGGCTAAGCAACTAGCCAATTGGCCAGTAGGTATGACGTGCACTGACCATCAGGGGGCAGACACTCAAGCAGGAGCTGCCTAGCAACAGTAACTTTGCAGAGTGCCCTCTTGCACTCCAGGACCCCTCGGCGGATGTCAGACTGCCAGTTTCGGCCCTATCCCCACCCGCACAAGGGACCTTGCTCACTCTGTAGATGCCCTTCAAGCCCTGGCACCACCCCAGGTGCAGCCAGCCAAGGAAGGACCCCAGGAGGTTGGTTTCAGGGCATGTCTGGCCAGTCTCACCCAGTCCTACCCCACCAGCCACCTTCTAATTAATTTCCTTTCAATGTGCACGAATCCGTGCACTGGGCCTCTAGTTATTAATAACGAACTACAACAATGTTTGCTAATGACTGATTACTATAATGGTGTTGCATTCATTTCCCTTATGCGCCTTACGTGCAGGTGCACCATTTCTCTCCACTAATACTAGCAGCAAATATTTTAGCAGCCGATTGCCACATCATTTGTCTTGGACTGACTTGTTTGGTGTGCACAACAGGAAATATTTCACTTTTTGAGAACAAGAAAAATAGGTTTATTTGCATTACGCTTATTAATTTATGCAGTTATCCATTGTCTGGTAAGTTAATGTTCAAGAAAAATATTAATTTTTATTAAAATGCTCTATTATTTTATGTTAAGGATTACTCAGTTATTTTAGCCCTTCATATTCAGCATGTCTCTATCTATATAAACCCGTATTTCTATGAAACTTGAAGCTTTCGTTTTTTTGCGGCCCAGATAAAATTAAACCTTGTTTATTTGGCCCATGTTAGCCTTTGAGTTTGACATGCTTGCTCTAAATCAAAGATTTTCATGGACTTTCACAAACCAGAGTAATCCTCTGGCCCATCCATGTTTGCATCCCATGTATTTCTGCAGACCAGGTCTTAAGACCCATGCTCACAGGCCACTTCATTAACAGCCACCCTGTTACTTCCTCCACACACACACACAGTGTTGTAGCAAATCAATTTTAATAAACTCCAGAATGATGGACATAGTACATTTAAAAAATGGGCAGTTTGAAGCTTAAAATGCCTAAATTAGCTAAATCAAAAATAAATCTATATGACATAATAATGAATATGGACTTTATCCTATGGGAGTTGGCGGAGGTTCCAAAATGGAACCTTTATTTCCCTAATGAAGTAGGCGGTAAGCTCATCCGATGAAGGAACAGAGGGCATTGGTGAAAGAGTGAATTACCATTTGGTGGTGAACTGTAGCTGGAATAGCCACTGATGGAAATGAAAATCTGAGCTCAACAGGACATTTAAAAGAATTACTGATTGGTATCGGCAAAGGAACTAAAATGGTAAACTATAAAATGTAGAGATCTAAAATCCCCAATTAATTACTATCAACAGCTCAAGAGATTAGGCAGAGAAGAAAAACTGCGAGACTGGCTCAAAATACAAATATTTCACAGTTGAATACAATGCTGCCAAAAAAAAAAAGATGGTCACATTTGGACTAAAACAAAACAAAACAAACAAACAAGCACAGAAAAACAAATAAAAAAATCTTAACCTAGAAGGAGACTGGTAAATAGAATGAAAATGGAGGGTCAGAAAAATTGAAGTTCAAGAATTGTAGGCAAACTGGAAGCAGAGGGACTTGGGTTCAGACAATAAAATGTCCAGGATGTGATCTGCTGGAGGAATAGAGATGAAAACCACTGTGGTTGAGGTCAAGGAACATGAAGTCAAAGTTGAACAATTTGGCCAATTAACCACTGATGTAACCAGGAGGAAGACTATGAGCCACACTGCAACGTTCTCAATGTGTGTGCATAGTGCACAGGAGGTAGATAACAGTGATGAGAAGGGGTGGAGGGAGGTAAAGATGGCTTACATTATTCCTAAAGGAAGAGGTGTTGGCACTGAAACCTTTTACCTTTGCACGTGGTTCCATTCCCCGTATAGCCTGGTTTGCAAACACAGTTGTGTCCTCCGACAGTATTGAAGCACAGAGCATTTTCATCACAGTTGTGCTGATTTGTGACACACTCATCATGTTCTGAAATGAGGAATACAATTTTGTTACTCAGAGATGAATTTTCAAACTGTACCTGCATCTTGGTTGCTATTTAGTATCTTTTCCAAACAGGTATACACAAATTACATATTAAGGAATAGCATATTTTAAAGTACTGTACACTCCTCTTGAAGTACATATGTAGTTCACACATCCACAAACCTTGATTGCAAAAGGATTGGACAAATGGCCCATGGATGGAAGGAATAGAGAGAGAGAAGAAGTAAGGGTGGGGATGAATTCGCAGAAGTAGATCCCAAAGCTAGCTCTGTATGGTCTCTGTGGTTAAGATTTCGGGAGTTATTCTCATTAAACACATCTGCCACCTAAGTCTTTCCTGTAGTATGAGAAGGGTGACAGGAAAGAATGTGAAATTGCATTGCTCCGTGAATTGTGACCTCCAGGATAATGGAGTTGAAGCTTTGGGAGTGAGGTGCAGTTAACACCCACATCCACACTTGCAGGCATAAAGATGCATATGCAAACTGCAAGAGAAACATCTGACCTCCCAAGTAAGTTCCCTCCTCCTGCAAAGATAGTACCAGACTTCTCTTACCTAAGGCAAACTTGTCTTTATAATATGAACAAATATAAACTTTAAAATATACAATCAATATGATACTCCCTTTAACTGTGTGTTGCTTGACATTTTTGTAAGCAAGAAAGCATTTGATCCTCTAGGACCCCTGGAAGGGAGTCAGGACCAACATCATTTTCACCATTTTAAAGATGAGTCGGTGGTGGCTCAGCATGCTTAAGTAGCCTGACCCAGTTCACAGGAATATTATAACTTCAGAACTGCAGCTCAGTGTTCAGCAAAAATGTAAATGTAAGGAATAAGTACAGGGAATATGAGAAAGGAAACAGATCTAACATGAAAATCAAGACAAGTAGAAATAAAATATAAGTGAAAAATGCACACAAATTAGTTCAGTCATCCAAAATCCTTATTTATTATTCAGTCTCTTATATAAATACTAGAGGCCCAGTGCATGATTGAATCATGCACGTGTAGGGTCCCCTACACGCTTTCGCTTTTCGCGGTGGAGCTGGGTGCCTGTCCGCTGGTGCACCGGGCCTTTCAGAAGCCTCTGGCTCGGCGGAGGCTTCTGAAAGGCCTGGTGCCGGAGCAGACAGGCACCCAGCTCCCCCACTTTTGATGGTCCCTGGCCGCTGAGGGGGGCTACCCTGCTGTTGAGAGGCCTCTCATCGGCCACTGAGGGGGGCTGCTATGGACACCTGGCTACCCTGCCATTGAGAGGCGCAGCTGGGTGTCCGCGGCAGGCTCCCTCAGCGGCCGCGGATCTAGCCATTGAGAGGCACAGGGGGCGGGAGTCCCGCCCTCTGCGCCTCTCAACAGCAGGGTTGCCCCCCTCAGTGGCAGCGGATCCATGCCTCTCAATGGCCGGATAGGCCACCCCGAGTCCCGCCCCCCAGCCTCCTGCCACCCAATCGTGGGCGTAGTGGAGTGATGGTAATTTACATGTTACTCTATTATTAGATAGGATTATTTTTAAAATAATATTTTAAAATTAAATATATATTTTAATATGCTTATATTGGACAAGCTATTAATTCACTATGATGTAAACCAGAGATTTTCAACCTTTTTCATCTCATGGCACACATAAACTAATTACTATAATTCTGACGCACAACAAAAATACATTCCATTTTTTGCCAATCTGACAAAAAAAAAAAATAGGTATCATTTTGATTCATTCATCTTGGATGACTATTGTCATGTTGGCTGTTGTCATTTTTCCACTTAATAATTTAAGGGAAAAGAGATCAGTAGCCCTGACTAAAAAAGTATTGCATGTTTTAAAAATTCTTGCAGCACACTGGTGAAAATCACTAATGTAAACCATCAAGGCAAAAATAAATAATTACCTTTCATTTTAGAACTCTTTGTATTCTAGACAATATGTCATAATAATACTATACCTGGAATTTTGAAAAAAATTATTTCGGCATATACAGTTGAGATTAGACTTATTTCAACTAATAAAATAGAATTCTCTGTGTTTTGTTTTTTAAAAAAGATTAATATTTCAAAATGATATGTCCTGTGTCACATAAGCACAAAATTTTGACAATTTTAACTATAGTCCTGTAATAATCTTAGAGATTATTCCCTATAATTTTTCATAGGAAAGAGGGATTTCAATCAGTAAGGTTTTATAATTACATGAAGAGATATTTATTTTATTCTCAAAATTTCTGGCTGAACTTCCCCAAATTGTATAAAGTTTCGCTCTGATTATCTGGTATCAGAATATTTCATAGTTTTTATGAATCCACACATATTGATGACCACTTAGAAAACAGCTGGATCACACACGGGTTTTCTAACTGGGGCTACGCTTGGACCACCGTAAAATTTCCAGGCACCAGAACGGGCAGCCCCCCTACCTTGAGTACGGCTGCCTGAAGCAAAATAAATCCACAACTGCTGCCAACTTGAACCCAGCGCAACTCAAAGTGCAGCACTGCATCTATAAGCCTCTATATGGAGGGCCACAGGCCCTTTTAGACAGCTGCCAATTGACTAGATGCTGCTTTCATCCCTATCTCAGTTGTCTTATTCATTAGAAGGCACTCACTGGGTGGAGGTAGGGCCTAAAAAGATTCATTTTAGTGATGAGTACGATAGTGTTCAATAAACATTGAATAATTACACAACCGGGATTTGTTTTTTTCTGTTGTCACTGACTCTCAGAGTCACTGAAATGAGTGAGTGTGCTCTTAAACAATTCAAGGGTAAAGATAGTTTCCAAGTTTTGAAATACATTGGCACCTTGACACATACTGTTCCCTATGCCTGATGTGCCTGCCCCATGGGTCTCCTGGGAAATTCTTACCGCTTTGAAAGACATCACTAAAATGTCATGTTTTATGTGACTTATTCTCCCTCTCCTGCAGAGTTAGGGGCTGCTGTCTGTTTTCCTGGCCCCATATACAAGGCTCTGTAATTATATTTTACTAGAGGCCCAGTGCATGGATTCTTGCACCGGTGAGGTCCCTCAGTGTGGCCTATGGGGACTGGCCAAAACCGGCAGGCTGTGGGCCACAAGGCTGCGGTAGGCACAGGGGCAGGTCTTGACCCATCCTCCACATACCAACCTGGCCCCACCTGCTGCAGCCCCCGGTCCCCTGTCTGCCGGCAGCCCCTCTTCCACTGCCAAGGCTCCCACGTGCTGATGGCGCCAGCCCCACTTGCACCTGCTGATGGTGCGGAGGGATTGGGGCCAGCGCCAGCAGCGGGTGCAAGTAGGGCCAGGGCTGGCGCCTTCAACAGGTTCAAGCGGTGGCTGCTGCCCTGATCACCCCTCAGGAGCAGGGGGAGGCAGAGAGGTCCTCAGGGGCAATCGGGGCCAGCAGCCACCACTTGCACCTGCTGAGGGAGCAGAGAGATCAGGGCCACTGCCAGGCACCAGCAGTGGGTGCAAGCAGTGGCTCCGGCACTGGCTGCAGGTGCGAGTAGGGCCAGAGCCAGCAGTGGGTGCAAGTGCTGGGTGGGACTGCGGTGCGTGGGAGCAATGAATTTTCAGTAACCACCAGAGGCTCACCCTGATGACAGCGACAGGCCCCGCCTTAGTCTGGCACTCCTCCCTGCTCACCTGCTCCACCATCCAGCCATGGCTGACGCCCACCACGTTCCACACTCTGCTGCTTGCTGCCAATGCCCGGCATGTTCTGCGCACCCCCCCTGGTGGTCAGAGCATGTTATAGCAGCCAGTTGTTCCACCGTTTGGTCTATTTGCATATTAGGGTTTTATACATATAGATATGTGTGTACGTATATGTGAATATATATATACTAGAAGCCCGTTGCACGAAGATTCGTGCAATAGACCTTCCTTCACCTGGCTGCCGGCACCAGTTTTCCGCCGGCACCAGTTTTCCTCTGGCACCTGGGACCCAGGCCTTGGCTCTGGCCACCCGCTGATTGGAGCGCCTCCCACCAGCATGATCGGCGACCCAGAGTCCCGCCACCCACGCCTTCTGCCAGCCCCATTGGTCCCCACTCAGCAGCGCGGTGGCCAGTCACGCTTGTGGGAGGCGCGGGGGCCAGGGACTCACGAGGCCCCACCGCCCGCGCCTTCCACCGGCCCCATCAGTCCCCGCTCAGCAGCGGGAGGCGCAGGGGGCGGGGACTTGCGAGTCCCCGCCCCCCGCTCCTCCTGCCGGCCCAATCGGCCACCCCGGCCACCCTGAGTCCCGCCACCCGCGCCTCCTGCCGGCCCAATCGTGAGCGTAGCAGAATGATGGTTAATTTGCATATTACCCTTTTATTATGTAGGATGTATACATATATATATATGTAGATAGATAGATGCAATATACACATTTAGATTCACCTAAATGCAAATGTTATATCCTATATAATAAAGAGCTAATATGCTAATGGTCATGACACCGTCACAACATAACAACTGATCAGCAGGAGGCTGCGTGTGCAGTGAGGCACATGCAGGTGGCCACACGAGGAGGTGGTAAGTGGGGCGCCTCCTCCCAGTGGCGGGAGGTGGGAGGCAGGAGGCGGGGCGCCTCCTTGCTTGATTTCAATCACGCGCTGGTCCTCTATTATAACAATAATACTTAACTAATTGCTTAGTTTCAGTGATTAACTCCTAACCTGGGTGAGTTAACCTTTTGCACTCGGATGTCAAGTGTGACTCGACAGTTAGCATTAGAATAAAGGAATCGAGAAAAAAGCAAGCGAGGGCAAAGGGTTAATGTATGTAAAACCATTTTGAGACTCCACACCCAACATGTCATCAGTCATAAGAACATATAGCCTGACCTAAATTGAGCTTTAAATTTGGTATTAATATTAAGCTGTTTTCAGAATGAATATACTGTCTAGAGTAGCCCCTGTTCTGATCAAGAATTTCACTATGATACAAAATGCAAATATTACAAAAATAGTAAACAGTAATTATTTACATACATCTACATATCAATTAAATACTTTTTCTTAAATATCTATTGTATATTAGAATCTTCTTAAGATAAAAAGTTAGTTATAAATAGTAGCTACTCTCAAAAAGCTTATAGTTTGGTTGGAAAGATAAGACAAAAACACAAATGCCTTTGGTACTGGCTTCATTATAAGAAATACTAAAATAGTATTTTGTCTAAAGAGGGTTACAAAGATCAAAGGAGAAAGTCATTGCTGGTTGAGTCAGGTGAGAATTCAAGAATTACTTGCCCTGGCTGGAATTAGATAAAAGTATATTCTTGGGTGAGGATTTAAAAAAAAAAAAGATTTATATTTTCTATACTGCTTCTTCTTCTCTGTCCAAATCTAGAAATGTTGGGAAAACAGCAGCTATTATAACACACAGGTGTAAGTTCTACAAAGAAAGCTGTTTCACTTTTCCTGGCCAAAGAGGTTCCTGGAATATAGATATACATTGACTAACTTCTCTCTTCAAATGTGGCAGGATATGGTTCTAAACATAGCAACCAACTATCTCTGGTCTGAACTCTTATCTGATTATTAAGAACCTAAGAACAAGCTCCCACAGACTTAAGACTGAATAATCAAGAAGGCTCAAAGAAGTGTAGATTAAACTTGAGGAGCTTATAATAGCATCATCAAACTACACATTTCAAATGGTTTATCTCAAAGATGTTCAGCTGCTTAGTCATGTTCCCCTTCTATTTCTACATATCATAAACGAATTTCATCCACATGTGTCCCCACCAAAACATGTAGTTATCTGCACTGGCCTATGAGGAGCATCAGAACAAGACAGCCCAAGGGTCTGCAATACCGAGACCTCTGGTTTTATTCCATAAAGAACGGCAACAACTGTGAGTCCTCAGCTGATCGATGCCGTCTCTATTCTGACCAAGTGAACAACTCTTAGGACTTGTCCTCAGCTCCTTAGTACAGTCAGAACATGGTTACTCTACAGCAGAGCTTTTCAAAATGAGTACAAACTGAGTTTACAGAATGTCCTATAATACAACTCAACAATTCCTAGGTAGTGTGTGGGCCTATAAAAAAGAACTGTGACTCTTTCCTCCCTTCTCCCTTTTCTTTCCTCAGGTACTTAGTGGTCTGGCACATGAAGACATGGTGCTCGTTGCCACCAGCAACACAAATCCCTGCAATCAAAATATTGATGCCCTAATGATTACTGATTTTTTTAGGGAATACTGTTACAATTCATTAACTGATTTAAAACACCCTCTATCACTGTTCTGCTCTGGGACCCTAAGTAAATAGGAAGGATAAAGTAGAAAAGAAAATGAGAAAATGATACACTGTCTGAGCAAGCAATAGCAGGGAGGCAGAATGACACAGTATATATATTTGATTTCCAGACAAGCCTAATGTTAACTGTCATTTTGTCCTAGTTCTGTGGCCCTGGAAAAGTTAGCCAATCTTTCCAAGTCTAAAATGAGGAAATGAGGACCCATATTAGAGAGCTCTGTGAAGAATAAACTTCAATGATGAATGTAAAGACCCTGGCAAATAATAGATACGAGATAAATATTAGTTACCTTCTCATATACTTTATCTACACCTGTGGGGAAATTTATTTTGCCTTTACTAGCCACATAATATCCTCTTTTCTAATTTAGTTCTGTGGAGAAAACCTAAATGTCTCACAGAATTTGGCCTCTTCCTAATCTTTTCCAAAATCAAATACATTTTGAACATTTTGCTGGTTTCCAAAATGCCATTACTTTCACTGGTTACATCAAGAAAAAAATGACTGCCATCATACTTACTCATTCATTTTGTTTCTTATGATTCCTTACTTACTCATTTTCTATTACGGAGAAAAATCTATTTACTACAATGTCATTTTAACAGACATCTATTTTTAACACCATTAAAGTAGCTAGGAAATGATTCTTTAAACCTGCTCAATGTCCTCATTAGCAGCAAACCCACTGAATCTCATTTTTAATACCTACATATTTTTTGCTCACGACTCAAGTTTCCTGTTCACTGACCACACCGATTCAATACTTCTTGTTATTCTTCCGTTTGTTTGGCAACTAGAAATTGGTTCAGAGTGCTTCCCTCGGACATGCCTGGTTTACTTTCTTCTAGTCTTCCCACTGGTATGCTCAGCTTCCTGTCCTAATCCTCGTTTGATCAAGAATTTTAACAACCAAAGCACATTCTCATTTCTTCTGAACCCTGACAGTCATCGTATAAGGTAATCTAAATTCTGATTTTATGGTGAAAACTTTTGTTTTATTTTGTGTTTTGTGAAATAAGTTTCTGTCTGAACACACTGTCGGGCAACAACATTCTTGTGACTGTCAGCCGGATGATTTACATGTACCCTCTGCAAGCCCACTGCCGAGGCTCCTGCCCCAAGTGTGCCATGCTCTGGGAGATGCAAGGTTCCCGACTGGGGCTTGTGAGCTCGGGGACTTTTGACCTAGTGGAGGGCCGGTGATGTGAACAGAGAACTGTGATATACTGTAGAAGATGTTTAGTGCTCTAAAGAGAAAATAGTAATAATAGTCACAGCAATGGCAGCAGCTAATTCCCGAGTGCTCACTACATGCTACAGACTAGAGCACCAAATCACCTGTGACCCCTGCAGTGGTCACAAAAATCTTTTCAGGGAGGCGCTAGCATAATTCCTATTGTACCAACGGGAACACAGAGCTTTCTTACAGCAAATACATATCTTGCCCAACATCATATAGTTAGGAAGTGACAAGGCCAAGGTTTGCTTTCAGTGTTTTAAAAAACTACGACCTATAAGCAAAGAGGCTTAAAGAGGAATCGATGAGGACTGACAGGGGTCTGGGAAAGTATTATGTAGGAAACAGGCCAAGCAAGTGGGTCTTGAAAGACAGCAATGGTTTTAACAGAAAAAAGGGGTGAAGATGGGAAAGAGCATCCCATGAAGAGAGAACACAGGTGCGAAGAGGAAAGCATAGGGTTGGCAGGGCCATGAAGTGCTTGAGCTGGCCAAGGAGAAGACTGAAGGAAATAGTCACAGTAAGTGTGGGTGGGGTCAGGAACACCACATGATTTTATCTGGTGGGTAATGAACACCACTTCCAGCTGTACTATAAATTTATCATGCGGCATGATAAAATTAGAGTTGGTTTTTGGGGGAAATTAACAGGAAAGTGGGTGTCCCATGTTAGCAAGGTAGCATTTCTCTGTCTTTTTAAATCTTTCTCCCTTTTATTCTTCTCTCTTACAGTCAGGGTTAGATTATTATGGAGAATTGAGACTGAGGTGAAGCAAAAGGTTAAGGAGGAAGAGAAGGGAGAAGGGAAAGGGGAAGAAAGCAAATGGACAGACACTGAATGCCCATCACTGTGCTGAGTGATGTACATGTGCAGCATAGGAAGTACTAGAGGACACTGGAAGAATGATTGGGAAGCTAAGACCGAAATCATAAGATTCAGATCCCTTTAAGGAAGGGATTATATATACTCCTTTTATGTATTCCAGTCCCTATGCTTTTGTGGAATGAAACTGTGTTGAGTAGAGGCCCCGAGGTAGAATGAACAAAGTGATGGAGAAAGAGGGACAGATTTAGACACAGAACTGACAGTCCTACAGTGAATCAATTTTTAAGCCAAGGAGAAGAAGGCATTTAAAACAACTCAGGTTTCAAATCTGGGTGACTGGGAAGTATGGTGGTGAGTTGAATAGAAGTTAGAGGGCTTCTTAGTTTTAGGGATTTTGTTATTCTTGCTTTGGTTTGGATTGTTTTTTATGGCAAAGTAGACAATAGAATTAAGAAGTCAAAATATAAAAATATAAATCATATAGGAAGTTGAATTTTCTCTACTGATGGTGACAATAAACTGAGTAAACACTCCCCACTCAAAATCTGTCTGTTAGATAAGAACCTAGAATGGAAAACCCTTGGGTCTAATTCATCAATTGCCCTCAACATCCAATAAAATGACTGGAACAAAATTAGTCTATACTGAATATTTGTTAAAGAATGAACCAATCACTAAAAAATGTGTGTCTCAATCTAACATGCAAAACATTCAGAGGGACCTGCTAACGCAAAATATTCGAGTTACTATAGCGACAATCCATAAATCTCCTGCATTCTCCCACTCCCCTCAGTGGCTATGCTGCTCTTTATTCAATGCCTGCCCCATCTTCACTCCTTTGTTCTCCACATATAATTCCATCAACAACTTCACACACAAAAAAACAACCTTCAGGTCATCAGGAAAGAACATCCTCAGATTTCACATCCACAGATGAATCAAAACCTAAATCTATCCTTAGGCCTTTCTTCCTCTCCAGCCAGGAATCTGGGAGCCACCAAAGACTTCTCTGTCCTTCCTCCCACACACTACATTCGAGGTCCTATTCTTCTGGATTCTACTAGTACTTTCTGGGCAGTTCTCATTTCCATTCCCCCATCTTCATCCCCACTGCTGTGCAATTGCCCAAATCTAAAATATATCCTTTGGATTACTGTATAGCCTCATGATGGCAACACTATCTCAGTTTTGTTCCATCCCCAAACAATTATGAGAATAAATTTTTGTTGTTGTTGTTAATCCTTATCCAAGGGTATTTTTTCCATTGATTTTTAGAGAGAGTGGAAGGGAGGAGGAGAGAGAGAGAGACAGAAACATCGACGTGAGAGAAACACATTGATTGGTTGTCTCCCCTATGCGTCCTGACTGGGGCCAGGGATAGAGCCTGCAACCAAGGTACATACCCTTGACCAGAATTGAACCCAGAACCCTTCAGTCCAAGGGCCAGTGCTCTAACCCCTAAACAAACTGGCTAGGGCCAGAATAACTTTTCAAATAAAGTATGATTTCTTCTCTTTCTCCCCCCAATTTTCTCTTACCCTTTTTTTTTAAGTGACACACTTTTGTTTTTATGTACCATAAAATCATTGAGACTCTGGTGAGGCAAAAGGTTAAGGAGGAAGAGAAGGGAGAAGAGGAAGAGGAGAAGGGAAAGAGGAAGAAAGCAAATAGACAGACACTGAATGCTTATCACTGTGAAGACTGACTCGTGAACACTTTCATTATGACCATTTGCTCTTACCAAATTACATCATTTACAACTCCCCTAGTGAGTTATTTTATTAGTATCATTTATTGAGTCACTACTAAAGGCCAAGTATCATACCAGCCAATCTCTGTACATTTCACATATGTGTGCCTGCATTTTGCCCTTCCCCACTTTCTTCGTCTAACTCTCCTATTCCTCTCCCACTCAAATCAAGCAATGCTCTCTTCTTCAGAAAATCTTCCTTGAAACTCTCTGTCTAATTTAGATTAGCCCCATAGAGCCCATAGAGCTTTGTGCTTAATCGCATCACAACATTTAAAAGCCAGAATGTGTAGCAAAGATTAAGGACTTGGGAGCCAGGCTACCTCAGTTCAAATCCTGACTCTGCCTTTTATTAGCTGTCAGACTGTGGGCAAAATTACTTAATCCCTCTAAATCACAATTTTCTCCTCTGATAAATGGACCTACTAATAGTACAAGAATAAAATCTCCAGCAGTATCTGGGGCAGTTCTCAGTAATCAAACAAATATTTCTGTAGTAAAAGTATGACTGTTCATACCAAAGTGGAGAGAGATGAGAAATAGCATTACCTCAGATCAAACTTTGCTATCAAATGAATTTTAAAAATAAACATTTAAGCTGTCAGGAGTGTTCGGAGTTCGGAACTGCAGATGAAGGATTGTGTATCTGTATGTTTTGTATAGAGTTGCAAGGCTTAAATGAGGCAATGTCTGGAAAGCATTCAGAATAATCCTAGTGCAGGTGAATGCTCCATGAGTTAGCATTACATAGCCCCATCACACTGACAGGGACTGTTAATTCTTTTACCCACTCCCTCAGGACACGCCTTGAAATGGGGAATTTCTACTCCAGATCTTTGAATCCTCCATTATTGCCATGACACCTGACACATTTTAGGCACTTGTTAAATGTGAACAAATGGATAATGGTCAGGCTTCAATCTGTAGAAAATCAAACGTTTACATGTCTCCGAGTGTTAAACATCTGGAGTTCATTGTACACATCAAAAATCCATGCAACAAACCTGAGAGTTTACATTTAGAGCAGTACCTGTGCATTGCTTAAGAGATTGTGATGGTTAACTTCACCAAGACAAAAGTTCAAGGTTGCTGATGTTTTCATATTAGTGCTGCCCCTAAATTTAGTAAGAGGCATGTTTTTCCATTTGTTGACATTTATTTGAAAGAAGGGAAAGGCTTTCACTAAGCTAACAAAAAACCTCTCTTGGTGAATAAAATCGCCCCTTCCTAACCCCATGTGATCTGTTCTTTCATTGACAGTTCTGAGGCCTGCCTGCTTTAATATCTGCAAAAAATAAGACCAGAGAGCCTGGCAGGTGTCGCTCAGTGGTTGAGCATTGACCCATGAACCAGGTGGTCATGGTTTGATTCCTGGTCAGGGTACATGCTCGATCCCCAGTAGGGGGCATGCAAGAGGCAACCAATTGATGATTCTCTCTCATCATTTATGTTTCTATCTCTCCATCTCCCTTCCTTCCTCTGAAATCAATAAAAACATATAAAAAATTTAAAAGTAAGACAAGAGAGAACAGTCAACAAACTATACCAGTAAAAACTATCACAAGATCAAATGCAATATAAAAGGGAACTTCTGAAATATACGATTATCCAAGAAAAACAACCACAGTATTCAAACCCAAACAGTCTTCTGAATGCATTTTAGAAGGTTTCCACACTTGAAGCAGGCACTGTATTCTAATCTTTTGCCTTCCAATTTACAGAAAATAAAATGATTTCTCAGATTTTAAAGGGTTGGGACTATGGGGCAAGGAATGCCATTAACTTTTTCACTTTGGGACTTCATTTTATTTTATATTTATTCTTATTTTTTTAATTAAAATTTTGTATTTCAATTACATTTTACATTCAATATTATTTTGTATTATTTTCAAGTGCATGGCATAGTGGTTACACAACCTTTACAAAGTGTCCCCCACTCACTCATATTTCCAGTACCCACCTGGCACCACACATAGTTACCACAATATTATTGACTATATTCCCTATAGCTATACTTTACATCCCCATGAATATTTTTTAACTACCAATTTGTACTTATTAATGTTTTCATCATTTTCACCCAGTCCTCTAACACCCCTCCCCTCTGGCAACCATCAGTCTGTTCTCTGTGTCTATGACTCTGTCTCAATTTTGTTTGTTCATTTATTTTGTTCTTTAGATTTCCCATATAAGCGAAAGTTAATTTTTAAAATGAGGTTCATTACAGAATTCATCTCTTTTAGAGCATGTTATTTGAGTCTCTATCACACAAAATATAAGATACAAGACTATTTTCTATTCCAAATTACATATTCTTCTTTAATATCCTTGAGATATATATATATATATGTAGATAGATAGATAGATAGATAGATAAGTATATATATATATATATATATATATATATATATATATATATCTTTTGTGCACTTTTATTTCATACTTCTGTGTTTACTGTGTGCTTCAGAGCATTTAATTTACCTCTGACATTTTAGGCTTAATATCCTTTAATGTTTGTTTGCAATGTGTTTATTGGTTTTATAAATGTGTTCAGTTCTGTTATGCTTATGTAAGACTCATGATTGTTAGATGAATAAAGCAGAATCTTTGCCCTCAAGACATTTATAGATGTTGTTTTACCTAAAATAATAAACATAAGTGTTTATTTGTGTGGGTATATATATATATATATATATGCATTTGTATGAAGGTATTATATGTGTGCACACATATATGAAACTAGAGGCCCGGTGCACGAATTCGTGCACCAGTGTGGTCCCTCAGCCTGTCCTGTGGGATCGGGCTGAAACTGGCTCTCCGATATCCCCCAAGTGGTCCTGGATTGCGAGAGGTTGCAGGCCAGGCCAAGGGACCCCACTGGTGCTCAGTGAGGGCTGGGGTGGGACGCGGGAGGTTGGCTAGCCGGGGAGGGACTGCAGGAGGCCTCTAGGGCATGTCTAGCCCATTTCACTTAGTCCTGATCAGCCAGACCCCAGTAGCAAGCTAAGGTACTGCTTGGAGCATCTGCCTCGTGGTTGTCAGTGCACGTCATAGCGACTGGTTGATCAGTCGATTGTCTGCCCCCTGATGTCAGTGCATGTCATAGCGAGCAGTTAAGTGGCCTTAGCATATCATTAGCATATTGCGCTTTTATTGGTTGAACAGACGACGGAAAGACCAGACACTTAGCATATTAGGCTGTTATTATATAGGATGTATATGGACTAGGTATATGTAGATATTAGGTAGCAAGTTGGTGATGAATTTGTACCTGTGTTTTGTTTAGTTTTGGAGTGGTAGGAATCAATTTAAGAGAACAGCAAAACTTTTTTTTTGTCATTTAGAAAGCCATCTCTTTTAAAATCTAAAAAGGATTTTCTCTTCTGATGATATGGTTAGAGTGCCTCTTCCTTTTATATAATATATGATTTTCAAGAATTTGAAATGGCTTTTATTCTACACCTCATTCAGAATCACTCACTTTTACATGATGAGTTTCCTTCAAAGGCAGCAATTCTGTTCTCACTATTTCTCACAGAGAGGAGTGCTTGCCCCAGGAATCACCGAAAGTGTCCACAGGAGCTTGAGAAAGACTTTAATCTGCCAACTCATCATTCACTTTCCCTGAATCTGGAGCACCCCACCTCAGTGAGCTGACAACTCGTCCCTTCTCCCCACTATCTGTCCTTAAGCCTTTGGCCTCTGGGATCCCAATCAGATTGCTGCTTCAATGTGAATAGAAGTCAAGACAAGATGATAGCTGGAGGAACAGCTGAATAACAACAAATGGGGATGGACTGTGGTCCTAACTACCTTTACTTTCCCTCCTCGTTTCACTACTTGTCTTCTTACATCTCAGTTTCTTGCCCTTGTTTCTGGATTGCAAGCTGTATTGACACTCCTTTCCAATTCACTCATTTTGCTTTTATTATTCCACAGTATCAATTACATTTAAAAAAAACCACAGTAACTTATAATCTTCTCGACTGCAAGTGCATACTTTAATTATAATCGGCAATGTCCTGCTCTGGGGAAAATACCTGCTTTTTATACTCACCGCTCTTATCCCACCCTCCTCCTTTCTCTGGGGCCCAGATCTCCTACAACTGGCACCTAAGTGCATTGAAAGCCTCCCTCTTTTATTGTGATTTAAATGTTTTCCACATGTCTACCCACGAGTGATAAAGTCCATTCACTCCTTCAGAATGTCCCTTGAAGGTAAAGTGGTCAAAAGGAGAAAGGCAGGAAGGTGACCTGGGAAAGATCTGCAGCCACCAAAGAATGGCTGGCAGCACTACCTGCTGGGTCTCTGGGGCAGACTGACCACTTCTTCACTGGCTGGTCCTGCTCCTCTGCCTGCCAATCTGGCCTCTGCACTCTCCATCCTTCATCCCAATCCATTGTGCCTCAAGACAAAGTGATGAACTAAATGTAATGGACTGAATGTTTGCGTCTATCCATATTCCTAGGTTGGAGCCTAATCCCCAGTGTGATGGTATTCAGAGGTGTGCCCTGTAGGAAGTGATTAATCATGAGAGTACAGCCCACATGAATGGGACCAGAGCCCCTCTGAAAGGGACCCCTGTCTGCCTTGTGAGGACACAGCGAGAAGACTGTGTCTGAACCAGGAATCAGTCTCTCACCAAATCTGCCAGCGCCTTGATCTTGGCCTTCCAGCCTCCAAACTGTGAGAAATAAATGTTTGTTGCTTAAGCCCCCCAGTCTATGGCATTTTTGTTATAGCAGCCTGAACAGACTATGACACGAAATCAAAATGATTATTTTGAAGATTGACTCTGACTGTTCTTACAAGTCCCAGAGCTGGGCAAAACAAAATGATGAGATCATGACTGGAAACAGAATTCTCTAGAAGAGAAGGTGGAAATGATTTAATTATATATATTTACGAATACCTGAATGTTAGGAAAAGTACAATACTGATGTTAATCATAGATTTATTTTGGAAACAGAAAGTGTGTACGCACAGAGATTGATTTGTCCCCTTCCTCTAAATCCCCATTCCCTCTGCCACTACCTCACCATTTTCATGGCTCAGCATCTTTGCCTAATGTGTGTCCTCTGCTTGCCCTGCCCCCTCTATCATAGTACTGAGCACCCTGAATTACAGCTGTCTATTTACTGACGGATCTTTGCTTCTAGGTTGTGATCTCCTTGAGGACTAGGAGGATGCATTTTGCTGTTATACCCCAATTTACATAACAATGAATGGGTAAAGTGGAGGTAGCCCTGCCATGTTGATTACCAACCACCTCCCTAGCCACCCAAGACATCAGGGTAAAGAGAGAATGTAGTTCTGAAGGGTAAAGGCAGCCTTAGGAGGAGAGCCTCGCTCCCTAGTCAAGCCTGTGATCACTCCATACTTCCTGCAGGTACCCCGGTTATGTACTGAGTGTTTGGCAGAGTGCCTGGCCACAAATTAATGCTCCATTTATGTTTGTTGACTGAATGTTTTCATGCATTTAAAAAGTAAATCAGTTTCGCATGATATGCCAAGAGAAGCAAAAATTCCCTCTAAAATGTTATAAGAAGCTTCTGGCCTGGATGCTGAATATGCGCAACGAAAGGCTTTTCTTCAGGTCTAATTGGATTTATGCTCCTGAACTCTCCTCTTTATACCCCTATTCAACTATTTCAGAGGAAAAAAATAGCTAGGATAGTATTCACATTTCTGTGTTTAATCAAATCTAGCAATACATTATTATATCTCAAAATCTTTCCTGAATTGGGTTGAAAAACTCAAGCATGCCCACACAAAGAAAATTAGCATTTTTTTCTCCTTTGTGAATACTTCTGCCACTTCTACATTATCTAAGGAAAAATGAAACTCAAAGGTAATTAAAACATCAAAAGAATCTCAATTGTAATCATTATTTTTCTCTAACAACTCTTCAAAAAAAAGGTCCCCATTAAGTACACGATTTTTTAAAAGTGAACATAAATGCCTGGCCAGGGTGGCACAGTGGTTGAATGTTGACCCATGAACCAAGAGGTCACGGGTTCAGTTCCCAGTCAGGGCACATACCTGGGTTGCTGGCTGGATCTCCAGTAGAGAGTGTGCAGGAGGAAGCTGATTGGTGCTTCTCTCTCATTGATGTTTCTCTCTCTATACCTCTCCCTTCCCCTCTCTCTAAAATCAATAAAAACATATTTTAAAAAATGGATAAATAAAAATGGCCATACATATACCAAGATAGTTGAATCTATTCTGTTGAAGTGCAAATGTAGCCTCCTGTAGCCTTCTTATTTCATACAGCAGGCAGAATGATCCTTTCGAAGCTTAAACTAGATCATGGCATCTCTCTGCTTTCAACTGTTCCCTGGACTCTCTTCACATTTTGGATAAAATCCACAGTCCTTGCCGTGGCCTCAGTGTGCCCCCACGAAGTCACCTTCTACTCCTCTCCTCCTCCCGCTACACTCGCCTCTCTGCCTTCCTTCAACAGACAAAACATTTTGCTGTCCCCGCCTCTTGAGATGCTTAACCCACTTTTTCATGGTTCGCTTGCTCACTTATTCCAGGCCTCTGCTCTGAGGGCACCCCCTCAGAGAGGCTCTGTCTCAGACTTCTTCCTCACCTGAGTTCCTTCTCCACAGCATCTTCCTGCAGCTAACATTAAACTATACAAAATGGCTTGCTGCCCTAACTGGTTTGGCTCAGTGGATAGAGTGTCAGCCTGCAGACTCAAGGGTCCCAGGTTTGATTCCAGTCAAGGGCATGTACCTTGGTTGCAGGCACATCCCCAGTAGGAGGTGTGCAGGAGGCAGCTGATCGATGTTTCTCTCTCATCGATGTCTCTAACTCTCTATGCTTCTCCCTTCCTCTCTGTCAAAAATCAATAAAATATATTTTTTAAATAAAATAAAATGGCTTGCTTATGTATTGATGGTCTATCTTCTTCATTAGAATAGAAGTTTCATGAGGGCGGAAACCCTATTTTGGTCGCTGGTGTATCTATAGCACCTAAAAGAGTTTATTCTCAGTAGAAACAGAATTTTACAAAGGAAATTGGGCTTCAGAGACTGTACCCTTCCCCAATTTTTTTTATGAATCACATGGAGAAACTGAGGCTCGAGAAGATTAAATGACTAATTCAACATCACAGTTAATAAACAGCAGAACTGGATCTTAGTTGTATTTACTTCCAACCCAATAGCCTTTGACGACAAGAAGCAAACACGAAGAAGATAAATGCGCATGTTAACTTTCAACTTTATAGAAATTTATACCTTTTGTTTTCTAAAAAAGTCTATAAAAGCTGCAATACTTTTAATTTTAGTTTATTTTTGTTTTCCTTTCATTCACCAGACGTGAGTCCTGGTGTGATTTTGTAAATCCCCAGAACGTGAAAGCTAACAGGTGTGACAGCTGGTCTGTCCCCTGCTCATCATATTCAGTGGTCTGTAACGGGGGGATGACACAATTACCTGCTGTAATCACTGCTGCTGACTACACCGTCTCCCCGGTGACCACTTTATGAAATTCAGAACTGTTTTTCTTGTCAATCTACTAAAAATTTCTGCCTACATATTTTGGGCAGTATCTTTCTAAATAAACATTTAACAATTAAAGCCCAAATCTAAATAGGCATTTATTACTTAGCAAATTCAAGTAGTCTGTATCCATTCTGCTTTGGCATAATTTTTTTGCATTGAAATGTAAAACTTTTTAATAAAGTTTTGCTTTAAATCAAGAATGTGTCCTCACTAGTTATAAAGATGCACAGACTACTTCATAGAAAAACAGATGTCAAGAGACAAATGAATAAAGCATCCGCCCAAATCCTAGTCCTGAGTGGTGTGCTGTACACCAAACTTGTTACTTATCTCCTTTCAACTGTAAAGACCCTGAGTGGTGTGCTGTACACCAAACTTGTTACTTATCTCCTTTCAACTGTAAAGACCCTTGAGAATACATATAGACACAAACAATTGTGATAGTTGATTGCTCTGAGTGTGTCTGCCAGCCAAAATCCTTCACAAATTACAGGTAGGCTGTCAGAATAAAAAGTAAAAATGCACAGGGACATCCTTGCCACTGATATACCTTAACCCCCTTTTTTGTAAAGGACAGTTATCAAATTCCCGATTTAAGACTCGGATTAGCACATTGTATAGTTTAAACATAGTATTAAAAATCGGCCACTTAGGAGAAAGTAGTAGAAACTCGTTTTGCAAACAGATTCAAAGAACACACTTTTTTCTCCCTATAGATAACACCAATATGTTAATAGAAGTACATTTGTAACCAAATGATTTTGATTTTGCACATAAGTAGTTCCTGCTCTAATATATTGCTGGAAACCATACCGGAAGGCTGATTATCTTTAAATGGAACTAATCATGTCCTTATTGGGTTCACATGTTCTAACATAGTTTGGCATCAGCAGCAGAAACTGATGAATAAATGGGTGAGGAGGTCAAAAGCAAAGGGCATGCACTTGCTAATCAGTGTTGAATGTGCTCAGCAGTGAAACACAGAGATGAGAAAACAGGGCTGATATGCAATTCAAGGACACAGTGACTTGAAACAGAGTTCCTCGTTGCATAGGGACACAACAAAATTGGGCCCTTCTTAACTTTTTACTTTAATGTTCTTTTTTCTTTGTAAAAAAAAGTTAGAGTAAAGAAGTGCTATCCAAATATCAAGATGGAAGTGCCATATGAATATCCAGAAGGATGAGTAAAGATAAGGGTACAATCTCTGCATACACTTTCTATCTTAATGTACTAAGAGGAGAACATTTTACATTTCAAAATATAACCGCATGCGAGGTTAAATAATGTAATGGATATTGCAGCATCACTTCTGGAAGTGAAAGTAATGGTAAACCAGTAAATTGTCTCTGAAGGTTTTAGACTTTGCAGTCATCCAGTGGTTGCTAGAAAACTGCAGCAGACCCACTCATACGTAGAGAATAGCAAACCACTTAGCCACTTGCAATGTGACACAATCCAAGTCAAAATGTGGTCTCATGCAAGCTGAGATTGGGGGGATTAAATAAACAAACAGACAAAACAGAATCAGACTCAGAGATACAGAGGACAGACTGATGGCTGCCAGAGGGGAGGGGGTTTAGGGGACTGGGTGAAAAAGGTGAAGGGATTGAGAAGTACAGGTTGGCAGTTATAAAATAGTCATGGGGATGTAAAGAACAGAAGAGAAAATATAGTCAATAAATGGTATTAGGCAATATAGTCAATAATTGTTAGTTATAGACAATAACTATGTATGGAGCCAGTTGAGTACTGGAAATATCAGGGGGGGCACTTTGTAAAGTGCTGTATGGCTGTCTAGTCACTATGCTGTACACCTGAAAGTAATACAAAATAATGCTGAATGTAAACTGTAATTGAAAAATAAAAATTTTTAAAATGTGTTATACCAACCTCTAATTCTATTGGGTCCCATATAACTCTCCCAGCTTTGAGACCTGCCCTCTATTATTGGTCCGCACTGTGTTTGGGGATTGTTGAACCTGCTGATTTCTACACCTATAATGTTCACACCCAGGCTCCTCCTCTTGTGGCTCCAGTGAGGCCCTATCTGATCACATAATTTAAGTAGATCCCCAATACTGGTCTCTATAGCATTCCTTGATAGCAAATATTTAGCCTTTGGTAATATTCATCCAGTGGCTTATTAGTCTTCTAACCGCCCCCCCGCCACACCCAAGATGGTAGCATCAGTAAGAGCAAGAATTGTATGATATGCATTGTGCCCAGCCCAGAGCAGGCTTTCAATAAATATGAATTGGATCAATGCATTCTTCAGATTAAAGAGCTTTTTCCCCTCTTTATGCCTTTTATCACACTTCATAACTCTAAATTTGAAATTCTCTAGGTTTGGAGGCTAGTAAATATGCAGTTGAGGGATAAGACTAACAGTTTCTCTAGTCAATGTAGAATAGCTGTATAATATCAGGCTTTTATTTTAATGCAATTATATTTCAAGAGACATGATATTATATAAAGCATATCTACACTTGGGTAAAAAGGAGTCCAATAATATAATTGCATTCTACTTTATTAATTTTACTTGTGAGAACTATTTCTACACAAATGGCCTAAATTGTCACTGTCAAATTGAAGCATGAAAGGATATAATTTCAGTTCCAGCATATTAACTGGAACTGAATATGGGGTTGGCAGAGTTTAATGTATCTTTTTAAAAATCACTTGGAAGTCTTCTCAGGAGAATTTTTTTTAAGTTTATCGAAAACATTTTTCCTACTGATAGGATTATCTAGTCAATAGAATTATCTAAAACCAGATGGACTTTTAGAGGATTGAAAGATGAAAACCCAGTTAAAGAAATATTGTATTTAGGAAGAGGATAAAGGGTTGTGTGGCCCCTGCAGTAATGAATCAGAGGCAAGGACTACAGAGATGTCAGAGGTAGGTTGATTTGGAAATATAAAGATGTCACATTCATAGTCACATATATTAATACCAGGTAGCCACATTTCAGAGATGAATTGGGCACATACAATAAAATAATACATTGGCAACTCTCTCTGGAACTTCTGGGTTAAAAGGTTACTTTCCTCATTCATTTTTATGAATATCATGGTAATTGAATCAAAATGCAAACTGAAAATATTTATTAGCAAACTGCTTTCTTTAGACATCACCACCAACCACAGAAGCTGGCTTGCATCCTGTTATATTTGCCGACACTGTCATAAATTTTCAACTGCACTGCAATTATTTTTTAAGCTAGAATTATAAGTACATGAAGGATTTTAAAATATCAGTTTATTCTAGAAATTTCTTTTCAAATCTGCCTTTATCCTTCTGGGCAGATTCCCATAAATGGTACTGACTCAGCTAAAAAGACTACCTTTGTAAGGAACAGATCTCTTGGTTACATGTTATAATGAATAGTGAAGCGCTATTACTTGGTCCTATGTCACTAATTATGTTGAGGTTGGTTCGTTATCCAGGCAGAAGCAATACCTATTTGCATATTGTGAATATTTAACATTCCACCACTTTGGGCATATATAATTTATACTGATAAAATCAAGTAGAGTTGATATGAACAGGAAAGTACCTCCTCATTTGTCTGGTATTTATATCCAGACTTAGTTTAGCTACTACTTGTTGAACATTTACAATGTGCCAAGAACTATATGTGATTTATTTTGTTCAGCCACATGAAATAGCTATTGTTATTCACATCTTATGGATGAGGCAAATGAACTAACAAACAAAACAGAAACAGATTCATAGATACAGAGAACCAACTGACAGCTGTCAGAGAGGATGCGGGGGGAGGGAAGGCTGGATATAAATGGTGAAGGGATTAAGCAAACCTACATAATTTTATTAGCCAATAAATTCAATTGAAAAGGACAAAAAGCCAAAAGAACACCGTGATAAAGAGATGTTGACCAACATTTATCCAATGGTATTAAAATATTAAAGGGAAAAGTAAAAGACTGCATGAAGCCTGGAGAAGGAAAAACCAAAGGAAGTAGAATTTGATATATTCTTCTTTATCTGGTAAAGGGGTATACTGACTAAATGCACCAGAATCCAGTTTCCTTAGAATTATCTCATTAATTCCTTTTCTCTGGTTATAATTAACTATACCTACAGCTTTTGTACTAAAGAAGAATGCTGGAACTAGGCAACAGAGAATAATAGTCTTCTTGACCACACTGGTGGATGGGACTACCAGTGAAAATTGTGTATACAAGAAAATCAAAATAGAGAAAATATGAAATAGGACAGGAAAATAGAAAGGAGATATGTGAACCATAAAGGAGTAGAAGGGGGGGAAAGCATTCAGGAGGGCAAAAGAAAAGTCAGAATAGTGTGGTTAATATAAGCCAAGAGGAGGAGAGGTTTGATTAAGAGGCCAGGATAACAGTAACAATGCCAGAGAGACATGAGCAAAGGGATTTAAAGCAGGCATTTAGAAGGTAACTGGTGATTTCCATGTGGGAAAATGCAGAAGAGAGAAAGACAGCAATATATGAGAGGTGAGTAGTAGTAAAGACGTGCCGGTGAAGCAGATTACCAAACCATGCTCTTCACATATTCTGTGGGGTCCTCCCTATCCCATAAAATGTCAAGTCCATAGAAACTCTTCTACCCAATGTGACCAGGAGTCATGTGACAGTCACAGGAAGAGAGAAATCACACAAGTAACATATACATATCTTAAATATTTTAACTTAAAATATGCAAATGAACATCTGATTGTCAGTCCCTAATAAAGGCCAAGTCTTTTGCCTTGAGTTCCTCAAGTTCTTTCATAAATGAAACCACTGCCACTTCTAGGGATATATCCCAAGAAACTGGAAACACCAATCAGAAAGGATATATGCACTCCTATGTTCATAGCAGCACAATTTGCAATAGCTAAGATTTGGAAACAGCCTAAATGCCCATCAGCAGATGAGTGGATTAAAAAGCTGTGGTACATCTATACAACGGAATATTATGCTGCTGTAAAAAAGAAGGAACTCCTACCATTTCCAACTTCATGGATGGACCTGGAGAGCATTATGCTAAGCAAAATAAGTCAGTCATTGGAGAAAGATAAATATCACATGATCTCACTCATTTGTGGAATATAATAAACAACATAAACTAATGAACAAAAACAGATCCAGAGACAGAGAAGCATCAATCAGTCAAACCTCATGGGAAATAATGGGGAGACATCAACCAAAGGACTTGTATGCATGCATATAAGCATCACCAATGGACACAGACAACGGGGGGGGGGGGGGGGGGGGGGGGCGGGCGGGTGAGGGTATGAGCAGGGGTAGGGGGGGCTCTGGGGGGATAAGGACACATATGTAATACCTTAATTAAAAAATAAGAAAAAAAGAATAACTAACAAAAATAAAATAAAATAAATGAAACCAATTATACATTCTGTAGGAGTTCCAGATTTAATTTATTTAAAGTGGAGTGAGAAATTAAAGACACTTGCAGAGCAATCTCAATGAAGAATCATAGGTTTCTAAGACTCTTCCTAATATTTTACAGTATTCTTACCCACACCTAATTTGACAACACACTTTAAGTGACTTGACTAAATTAAGTTTTTTCTATATATTCAACTTATTTTTTGTGTGAAACAGCATTCTTTTTATGGAAAATATCAGTTTATCTGGTGATTGGTTAAGTTGTGGTCCATTAAAAGAGCTTTTACTGTATAGGAAAAATTGCTACCTTTCTTCCTACACTCAGACCACCCCTGTAAAAGTATGTACCCTGAGGAAAAACGCATTCAGGCAGAATTAAATGTTGACAGCTGAAAAGCTCTGTCTTAAAATAGAACTTTTAATTGACTACAAATCCTATATGTAACTGACACGGACCCAATTTTCTCTTTTATACAACTTATAGGGCTACTTTAAATAAGAAAATGTATGTGAAATACTCTGCAAACTGTAAAGCACTTTACAAAAGCAGGTGCTGATTATTGCTGATGGAATGATTTTTTTTACCACCTGTCCTTCACTTTTTAACCCTTCTGCTTACCCAACAATTGGCACTGCTGTTATACACTGGTGAAGGCACAGACATGTTTTCTGTGCTTGTGGGGCTTATAATGAGGAAAACAGGCATCAAACAAGTGAATATATAAGCCATAGTGAGTGTTATGAAGGAAAACGTTTTGGATCGTCTGTGAAAGCATAGCATGGTAGACCAGTATTAAATTGGGTGATCCCAGATAACTTTTTGAGATCAAAAGAATGAGTTATAAACAGTTCAGCAAAAAAACAGGAGAAAGGACTGTTACAGGCAGAAGGGTTGGGTGTGCAAAGACCCAAATGCAGGAAAGAGCCTCATGTGTCTGAGACCTAAAGAAAAGTTGTGTGTTTAGAGTGATGCAAGGCAGAAGGACTGGATGAGGTAACACTAGAAAGGTAGGCAGAAGCTGCATGCAGAGCCATTTTGGACACATTAATAAGTGATCTTTTTTTTCCTACGCTAAAATCAATGGAAAGCCACCAAGAGATAGTATTTTTTTTAAATCAGTTTGCAATATGGAAAATGGGCTGGAGCAGGGCAAGCATGGAGGCAAAGAGGGTATTAAAGAGACTGTCATAAACATCCTGTGAAAGAATAGGGCCATTGACTCCAGTGGGGCATGGGAAATGAGAAGCATGGAAAGAAGCAAAATCGATTTTAGAGACAGAATTGAGAAAACAGCTAATGTGTTAGATTAGGTTATTTGGTTGGATGAAGAAGGGGAGAGAGAGAGAGAGAGAGAGAGAGAGAGAGAGAGAGAGAGAGAGAGAGAGAGAGATCAAGGATCAAGTCTAGACTTCTGGCTTGAGCAACTAACTGGACCATGTTTGACATACTTGGAGGACATTCATGTGAAAATATCAAGAGAGCAGGTATTTAAATAATTGTTTCATTGGTTGGAAGCAAAATCTTTCAAAGGCTCAAACATTACCAATGACCAAATGATAAATCTTAGTTTGGGCAAGACCTGATACCAAACAAGCCTCACAAGATCAGAAAGATGTAGGTATAAAACTAAAATATGGAAAAAAATTGTATACATTGTAATGAAATGCATCCTCTTAGAACTAACCTCCTTGGCTCTCTAATTTTCAAAATTACTCCAACAGTATTTCTCTATACCCACTCCTTACGGCCTTTAGGTTATATTATGAACAAAGAATTTCGAAGGCTGACATACCTCAAAAGTCCTTTGCCAGGTTCCCTCATTCTCGCTACTGCCCTCAATCTTTTGCTTCTTCTAGACCAGTGACTCTTTCACTCTCACCCGAGAGAATTTTCTTGCTCTACAAATTGATGAGGCATCCTTACCCATGGACACCCCTAATTTGCCAGCTCTATACATTTAATAACTCTTGAAACACCCTCTTCTTCATATAGTCTTTCTTAACCAATGAAACAGAAGTGGTTTTTAGGGTTGTTCTATCCTGACCAGATACTCAACTCCTTTTTCTTGTATGCTCAATAATCATTACTCTGTCTCCTACAATGCCATTACAGATAATGATAATATGCACCATTATATCATAGATATGCCTGTGATCTAAATGACCTTGTGAGTATTTTAACATGTATTCAGGTTATACAAAATTTCTCAATATATTATCACTTTATATGATGGTTAGCATTTGGGACACCACCTGGCTGATGGCAGGAAAATGCACAACATATAGATTTGAGTGGGAATAATTGATTAGAGAAAATGCACAGGAAAAATCTTCCATGCAAATCTTGCAGAGAAAGGGCCAAATCTTACAGGGAGAGCAAAAAACAAAGGAGCAGAGAAATCAGCAGAGCTATTGAATATTTTCCAGATATCCCATATTTTGAGTTGTAGCAGATAGATGAATTTCCGGCGGGTAAAGCTGACCTTTAATTCACCCAAGGACCCTGGTCAATCATCTTGGAATGTTTCGTCCACAGTATCTCACTTGCTCTACTCATCAGGAGCCCTGCTGTCAAGAAACCATAGCCTGGCAGAATGAAAGCTCATTCTTCAGATGGCCCAGGCAAGTGGGCATGAGTTAGGAGCAGTTAGATCAGCACTGCCCAACAGATATACAATGTGAGCACATGCACAATTTGATTTTTCTAGTAGCACCATTAAATTTTAATGGAATTAATTTTGATAATGTTTTATTCAGCCCAATAAATCCAAAATATTATTTCAATATGTAATCAATACAAAAATTATTGAGATACTTAAAATTCTTTTTCTTCATGCTAAGTCTTCAAAATCTGGTGTGCATCTTACACCTGACCACAATTCAGTTTAGTCAAGCCACATTTCAAGTGCTCAGTAGCCACATGTGGCCAGTGGCTACCCTATTGGATAGCATAACTTGTTCTTTCTCTGTTCTTATCACCCTCCATGAACATTAAGCCGGCCTAGAGGGAAAAGTAGAAGATAGTCTACAGATAGACTTTATGGTTGTAAATAATAATGTAAATGCATAAAGCACACACAGCCACACATATTTATTTGCTTGATATTCATGAACTCATGCAAACTAACCCCTTACTAGCTTTATCTCATCCATCTCCTCCCATCACACACACACATCATCCTGACCTGAACTGGGCCACTTGCTGTTTCCTAAAAAGACCCTGAGTTCCTTCACTGCAATTTCATTTCCTAGAAACCATTCCCTTTCCTTGCTAATCATGACATCTTATGCATTCTTTCTCTGTTTCTGGGGCTATCACCCTGGTCTGGGTCACTGCCGTTTATTGCTTCAAAAAGCCTCCTAACTGGACCTTTCAATTTCACGCTGACCTCCAGCCAAACCATTCTCCAGATAGTCCTTACAGGAATTTTAAAACGTGAATCAGATTCCATCTTTTCTTTGCCAAAAGTATTCCAATGTTTTACTATGATACCGAGACTAAAACGCAAACACCTTCCATGGGTTTAGATGCTGCATGACTTGGCCCTATCCTATTATCCCTTCAGTCTTACCTCATGCTACCTTCCTCCATGCTCACTATGCTGCAATACAAGGCCTCAGTCCCTCAGACACAATAACCTTTCTCTCAGCTCAGGGCATTTGGAAATGCCTGGCAGTCATTATCTTTTCTCTAGTGTATATCTACCCCCCAGAAGAAACTATAAATTCTTTGAAGGCAAGGACTTATTTGTATGGTTTTTTACTCAAGGCTAGTGTTCTATAAATATGTGTTAATTGCTTCATAAATATGAAAAAATTAAAAAAATGATTTTCCTGACCTTACAAGCTATCATCATCATGATCATCAGAACTTTAATTTATTGGACACTTACTAGGAAACTATGTGAAGCACAATTCACTGACTCTTCACAACCCCACAAGGTAGATGTTTTTATCCCAATTGTAATAATAATAATAAGGAAACAAAGGGAACAAGGGGTAACGATTTTGCCCATTGTCATTCAGTAGTTAAATAACAGAGCTGGGGTTTGAACACTATTATTCTATAAATAATTAGTTATTCTGCTTCCATGAATTTCCAAAAGCTTTAAATTAAGTACTTAATTATTCTCTAGCTTTGTAAAACCATATTAATAACTCAGAATCTGTAAAATCAGGTCTGATCAGTTTCTATGTTCTATATTATTTAGATATCTTATGCTGACATTGCATGCTTCAGATACTATTTTGGGAATATGGTTGCCTAGCAACACGCATTATTAGACTGAAGGATATTCCAGATTGTATTTTGTCTGTTATAACATAGTTAGCATTTTATTCATTTAGAAATATCTGAGAAACAAGGTGGGTAAATTTAGTGCAACATATTACCAACCAGGAACTCTACAATAAAGCATAAACAATAGGTGAATGCTTTTCTGTTCTAGAATGTTTGTTTCCAAACGTATTTGGAATCCAACATGGTTGGGGATGACAACAAGGCACTGAGGATGTTAAAATGTTAACACTGAACCCTGAACCATAGGGTTGGAGAGAACTGTCTACTTTATAAAGGGGAAAAAACTGTTCCAGAAATACCAGCTCCTATTTAGAATTCTCACAGCTACGTTCTCTTGGAACCAGATGTAACTGAGAAGAAGCACATGGCTTGCTCCATTCTAAGCCACCACCACTAGCACACACACACACACACACACACACACACACACACACACACACACACAACAAAGCACATATCTGGAAAATGGTGAGTTTAATACTAACATCTTAATACTAAAAATATATTTAGTGGGGAAAATGTATAAGTACAGAAAACATATCTAACGCATGAACCAGAAACCATGCAAAGGGGACCTCAATTCCTTGTCAGCTAAATCATGTGTCTTTTCCCTTAGCTTACTTCTGGAAACATTTTACTTCTAGGAGTAAGCAATAAAATTAACTATAAAATTCAAGCGAATTTGCTTTACGATAAAAAAAGAATTTGGACAAAACGAAGAATAATGAAATGATTCAGTAAGCAATAAAATTAACTATAAAATTCAAGCGAATTTGCTTTACGATAAAAAAAGAATTTGGACAAAACGAAGAATAATGAAATGATTCAGTTTTTGCAAGGCACCGAGTGTTTCCCAGTATCCCACATAAAGCCAGTCTCCGATGACTTGAGGGGCAACCTAAACCACGTTGACTAAAGTACCCCTGTTAGTGCAGCTATGTTGTTTAAAAAGGTAGTGAGGGAAAATACATTATAATGAGGAGGGAAAGGAAAATAATCATAAACACAGGTGAAGTGACATAACAGAAAGATCTGAAGATTTGGCATCTGAAAAGCTCATCAGGGCTCTGGTAAGTTAAAAATTGTAAGGTCTATACCGGTTTCTTAAAATTTGGAGTCAAAAATTTCTCCTCTGTAAAATGGGGATATACTGCCTTCCTTGCCCAGGTTCATGGGTTTTTGTGAAGTGAGAATAAATTGACCAATGAGGTCACTATTGCATTTTCCCCACAGCTCAATTTATGAGTCCTCAGGGATGGGTGTGGGCAGGTAGAATAGGCTGGTAGCATCTAGGCAAGTGTTTCCAGATCATTTTAATCTGATAATTAGGTTTTCAAACCTATAAAAGGCTGAAAAATCATTTAATTCATTAGGAACCAAGTAGTAAAACATTAACAGACAAAAGGATATGAATACACAATTCGCAAAAGGGGGAAAAAGCCAATATACATGTGACAAAACAATGTTCCTATCCGCTGGTAATAAAAGACATTGAAAATACCAAGATATATATATATATATTCCAAATCCCTTTTTATCGTAAAGCAAATTTGCTTGAATTTTAGTTAATTATATATATATATATGTATATATATATATATACATGTATATACATGTGTATATGTATGTATATATATATTTGTAAACTTACTAAGTTGACAGAGAAAAAGAGAAAAAGTGCCAGCACAAATGATAGTTGAGACAACAGCCTTCTTATATATGCCAGTGGGAATATAAACAGATACAAACTCTCAGAGGACAATTTGATAATATATCTCTGTAGTATTAAAATGTACAGAACTGGGGTTTCATAATTATCTTTATAGAAATATAGCCTAAGGAAATTGTCAGAGAGGCTTACAAAAATTCCTGCATCACATATTATCTGTAAGAGTGAAATGTTGGTAAGAACTTAAAATGTTAACATTTTATGACTGGATAAAGAGTTTATGTTTTATAGAATGTTATACCACTACTATAAATTATCCTGCAGAAATACTACCTATATGAGAAAATATTTGTACTAAATTGATCATTTTAAAATATTAAAAAAACAGTATAAATGGTATAATTTTAATTTAATGTTAAAAGATACACATGCATTACAAGCATAGGTAAAAGAATAAAAACTATTTCTGAAGTATTACCAGCAGCATCTCTAGGAAATGGGATACTGGGAGATTTTAATTTCCTTCTTTCTTTTGGAGGCTTTTCTGTATTTATTTTACTGGGTGCATCTATTACATCTGTATTAGAAAAAAAATGATACGTGCAGCAATATGAAAACAGCAAATTTAGGGGTTCATGTAAATATACCCTATGTAAATTCATCACTTTCAAGCTTTTAAAAATGTGTTTGTTTTCCCCTGAATTTCAACAGAGTTTCTATTGATAAATAACTGATTTTGATGGACTGGTTCTATCACATGCACAAAGAAAGACACACAGATTTTGCAAAATTAAAAGAAAATCTTATTTATACTTTTAAAAATACTTAAAAGACATTTATTTATTTATTTATTTATTTAATTTATTAATTAATTTATTTATTGTAGTCCTTACCCTAGGGTATGTTTTTATGGATTTTAGAGAGAGAAGAAGGGAGAGAGATAGAGAGAGAAACAACAATGTGAGAGAGAAACATGGATGGTTGCTTCCCATATGTGCCCCAACCAGGGATCGAACCTCTAACCTAAGTATATGCCTTGACTGAACCCACAACCTTTTGGTATACAGGATGATGCTCCAATCAAATGAGCCACCTGGCAAGCACAAAATACTTAGAAGACTTTTTAAAAGGTTAGAAACATAGGTAAGCATTTCTACTTGGAACAATATCAACTAATTCACTAGGAAAATCTAATCTAACCGGGGAGATGTTTGATAGGATAAGACAGGTAGAAAGGAATAATGCCTGAAGAAAATTTAGGTTGAAAATGCCTCAGGTTTATATTTACTACTGTTACAAAAGAAGCTTCAGTTATTGATGGACTATAAATACAGAGGCTAGGTGCAGGGAGATTAACAACCCCTTTCTATCCCTCTTTTGGGATAACCTGGGAATAATACAGTCAGGTCATTAAGCTGCAGTAGAAGAAAAAGACAGACAAAACAGGCTTGGTTCGGTAAAGAGCAATAAACATGAGTAAAGGGTTAGCAGGACGGACAGAGAGATGAGCTCATTGTGTGGCATGTAACTGAGTTTAATTCTGTATAATATATCAGATAAATTCTAGGCAATGTAAATAAGAAATAAAAAAGAGTCATGGCAGTCACCTACTGGTGTTTATAGGACATGCCCTCAACCCCTCCTCAAATAGAATCGGGCAAATATGGCAACTGTAAGTGACAAGGAAGAAAAGTCTTAATTTGATGCAGGTGCAGCTTTCTGGTAACTACTTGATTTCCGTCTTCCGAAAGCACTAATAAACTTACAGGCATCCTATACCCGACAAGATACACTTATACATATGTAACATTCTATACTCCCTAATATAATTATTTTAATTCTCGAAACTGCCAATGTGGTGTGCTTCGATGCTCTTGGTAGCTAATCAACACATATTTCTCGAATAAATTATTTACTGATATCCATTCACCTCCCAGAAACTGTCCTGGGTATCCAGAGAGGAGCAAAGCAGGACCAACACAGCTTCCCTGCCTTTGTGGAATGTACATGAGCTCAGAAAAGACACACAAGTGAAAAGACACATGGAAGGGCTTGTGTGTGTTAGTTTCTATAAGATTGAGAACCACAGAGGACGGGGAAGAGGCTATTTAGATGGAGTGGGAATATTTAAGTTAAAACCTAAAGGACTGGAAAAAGGACAACTGTGCCAAAGGAAAGGAAAACTGATCCAGGTAAAAAATAGGAAATCCTGGAAGAGGGTTAGCATTTCTTTCAGAATAAGGAGAGGTCAATGAGACAAAACATGAGAAGCAAGACAGAAACTGCAATGAGCCAATGCAGGAGCGGTAAGGAGGGGCTGCACCATAGGTTTCTAATGGGAGCCACTGAATGGTAATCAGCAAGGGCATAATATGGGCCATTTTTCTATTTAAATGATTGCTCTGGCAGCTGTACACAGACTAGACTGGAGATAGCAAGAGCAAACATGAAAAGCCAATGTAATGGTGACTTAGACTTGTATAATGAGGGGGAGATAGAGATAAGGGTCTGGATTTGAGCTCCTATTTTGAAAACTAAAACCAAGGACATGTAATTGAATTGGGTATGGGCAGTGAGCAAGGAATCCGGTGGCCTCGATGCCTTTAGCAAATGGGTGGTAGTGGAGGCAAAATGAGGTTAGGCTGGGACAAAAATGTTTTCTTATTCTGAATTCCAACTTGCTCCTTGGGTACAATAATCTCTTCTATAGTTGACTAAAAGATTAGAATTTCATATTATTTGGTTAGCCATATGTTATTTTAGAGCCAGCTTAAACATGTAACACTTTTAATACTTACAATATGTTTATAAGGTGGGTATAATTTCTCCATTTTACCAAGAGAGAAGAAGTCTCAGGAAGCTATAGTAACTGGTTGAATTTTTTAGGTCCCGTCCCACACCCCTCACCTCCTAACTCCTAGCTAATGTTTTCTCCTCATTTCCTTTTCAGCTCATTATTCATCCATCCTTAAAATTTTATACAAGCAAATGGTAATAGCACATTGCTTATAACTCTGTTTAGCACTTAATTAAATTTTCTTTTATTAATTTTAATTAACTCATCTTATAAATTATAAAGTCCCCGATTGTATATGTCTTATATATGTATTTGTATCATTCAAAGCATTAAGCATGTCTCCCAAATAGCAGTTAATATTTTTTAAAACACTTATGCCAGTTATTGCTGTAAATTTCTCTCTCTCTCTCTCTCTCTCTCTCTCTCTCTCTCACCCCCCCTCTCTCACACACACTCACACACACACACACACACACACACACACACATATATATATGTATATTAAATTCATCTAATCCTCACATTGAATGTGAAGTATCATTTTTACTCCCATTTTATAGAAGAGAAAATGGAGTCACTGAGAGTTAAGTAACTTTCTGAAGGTCACACAGTTAATAAGCTGCACAATCAGAATTCGAACCCAGGTGGTCTGACTCCAGAGAGATACTTGTGAACAGTACTATACTGTCTACTAAATATGAAGTGTCAAGTTCAACTTAAGCAAAGTCAGAGAAAAACATGAGCCAATGGAACTTAAAATCACTCTTGATTCGTGCAGCTATTTTGATCGCTAAGTCAAAATACTACTAGGACACTTAATTCTCCTCCCTGAGTGGCCCTACCACTTAAAAGCTTATAAATTTTGGATGCTACTTAACGTTTCTTAGCTTAAGTTTCTTCATATGTAAAATAGGTATGATAACACTGATCTGATGTATAAATACTCAATAATTAGTTGTTTAATGAATGTCTGGCTTTATGAGTTCTGCTGGACATATCAAGGTACAAAAGCATACATTTATTCTAATCATCTAGAAGAAAAGTGAGGCTATAGGAAACCTAAAACATGGAAGGGAATGCTGAGGAGTAGGTAGCAGTGTCCCCTACACAATTCTTTTTTTAAATTATATTTATTGGGGTGACACTAGTAACAAAAGTATACAAGTTTCAGGTGCACAATTCTACAACACATCATCTGGACACTGTATTGTGTTCACCACCCCAAGTAGATAGCAGGGTCCCCTACCACAATTCTACCTGGTACTGATGTATAACCTAAGGGACATGAACTTGAGAATGATGAGACTTAGAGATAGTCTAAGTTCACAACTACATGTTTTGCTCACATAGCTGCACTCTGGGGATATATTTGCTTTCCTTAAAATGATGGAAGAGAAGCATAGCCAAACGTTCTTTCCTCTTATTTAAAAAAGTTCCTCAACTTATAGTAACTGAGCTCTTCAGTAAGTTACTCAGCCTCTTTTAGACAGAGCTTTCTCATCTGTGCAGCAGGGATATCTGCCTCACAGGTATGTTAATTAAATATATTGCATTTGCAAGATGATAGCTATACATCCTATATACAGTAAATGCTGTTTAGCTCTAAGACCTGCTGTTGAGAATTCTGTTGGTAAAACTACTGAAAACACAAAAATGCCTTGATTGTGTGAATTCTAATAGAGATAGGATACCAATTTTAGACAATTAATTCAAGAAATATTTATAGAATTGACCACATTTTATTCTCTGGGAGTGAAAATAAAAAAGACAAAAAGACTTTCTTCAAATAACATATAATTTAATGGGGAAGACAAACTAACAACAAAACCAAACAGACTTAATTCAGAGCTATAGAAACACAGATGATGAAATCTTAAAAATGACACACTATGACTAGGAGGTGAATACTGAATCCACTTCAGCGTCATGCCATTAGCAGCTAAATTAATTTACACTTTCTAATGTGAAGATTCAAAGAAAATTTATACAGGTGATACCATGTTGATTGGGCCATGGAAGTTGAATAGCACTTCAGTAAATACAGAAAAAAGTAAAGAAAGTTGTTTGGGCGAATAAAAACCACATCAGCAAAAATATTCTCAGGGTATGGTATAATAAAACCTGCCATAATGGGAAAAGTAGGGGGTCTAAAATTCTAACCAAATAAAAATAAAAGTAGCAATGTTATGAGGTTAATGAGAAACACTATTTTTAATTGGTTGTCCAGTTCTTATGTGGTTGAAGGAGAGAGGTCAGGAGCTGCTGCTCCTACTTTTAGGCAATAGAGCTGTTGGGTTTTCTTGAGGGACTAGGAAGAAGCAGGAGAGTCTAACATGCGATAAAATCATAATCAAAGGGCAATGACATGATGACTCAAAACTTATAGCAAATGTCTTTGTATAGCATAAAAGTTCGTGTATTCCACACCATTCGTGGAAAGCAGAATTTCATGATAAGGAACCAAAGGGAGCATTTCCCACATCCTATATAATAAAAGCCTAGGTTCTGTCATGAGATGTTGTCACAAGATGGCTGTTGCAACATCATCACAAGATGGCCACCACAAAATGGCCACAAGATGGCTGGCAGGGGAGAGCAGTTGTGGGTGATCAGGCTGGCAGGGGAGGGTAGTTGGGGGCAATTGGGCCAGTAGGAGAAGACAGTTGGAGGTGACCAGGCCTACAGGGGAGGGCAGTTGGGGGGGACCAGGCCTGCAGGGGAGGGAAGTTGGGGGCAACCAGGCCAGCAGGGGAGGGAAGCTGGGGGTGACCAGGCCTGCAGGAGAGGGCAGTTGTGAGTGATCAGGCTGGCAGGGGAGCAGTTAGGGGGCGATCAGGCTGGCAGGCAGAAGCTGTTAAGGGCAATCAGGCAGGCAGGCAGGTGAGCAGTTAGGAGCCAGCAGTCCCACATTGTGAGAGGGATGTCCGACTGCCGGTTTAGGCCTGATCCCTGCAGGCCTGGTCACCTCCAACTGCCCTCCCCTGCAGGCCTGGTCACCCACTATGGGATCGGGCCTAAACTGGCAGTTAGACATCCCCTAAGGGGTCCCAGATTGGAAAGGGTACAGGCCGGGTTGAGGGACACCTCCTTCCCCCACCCCCGTGCATGAATTTTGTGCACCAGTCCTCTAGTGTTGTTATAAAATTTAAGTTGTCTTTTGTATTTGACGCTGACATTATTGATGAGGAGACAGACAGTTGTTCCAGGATGTAGCTGAATGCCTTACCATCACCCCAATGATGTAACAGGGGGTAACTGGTTCAATAAATGAGACAGGGGGACAGCCACATCAGACCATGGTGTTTTCCTTCTGTGACTGGTTACATCAGACAGTAATTTAAAATAACTTGTATGAGCTGGCATGTCAGTATTTTACATGTCAATATCAGCTCAAATGTCCCCCCCACCCAAAAAAAAATGTCCCCAAAGACAGAAGGTTCTGGGAACTCAAGAATATTATGTGCTGTTCTAGGATTCAGCTCTATTTGTAATGAGTAAGTGCACAGAAAGAAAATGGCATGGAAGATGATGCCATCCATGCCAAGATGGATTAAAATGTATAAATAATAATAATAATAATAATAAACTATTACTAAATTAGCAATTGAAAAAAATGAAGCAAGAAAATTACAGACCATGAGATAGTAGAAGAATATCTGAAATGTCCAGGTAAAAAACAATGAAGGTTTGAACTAAGAGAGAGTGAGAATAATAATAATGCCACCTTATATTTTTTAATGCTTTGAAAGTTACTCAGCAGTCTTTTATGTATAGTCTTACCATAGAACCCCACACCAGCCAAGCAGAGTAAGTAGTAAGGACAATGTGAATTGTCTTTCTTTTTCTCTCTTTCTCTTCCTCCCTCCTCATTCCCTCTTTCCCTCCCTGATTCCCTTCTTCCTTCCCTCTCTCTCTCTCTTTTTTTGCCTATCCAGCATCTCAAACACCTATTTTATTTTGGAAATATCATCCATTGTGTGAGACTAGGTAGGAGGCAGGGCACCCCTCCCACTATAGAAGCTAGAAGAAAGCAAGGCACACCTGCTAACCCCTTGCCACATGGTGAATACAAAGCCTGGACATGTGTTAAAAACTAAGACAAGTTACATGTAGTTCTGCCCAGGAATTCTGAACTTGAGCGGGTGACTGGAAGGGAAAGAGATAGTTAGAATTCCTTTTCAGTGCTGTGTATCCCCACAGCAGTCTGCAGTGGCCGCCAGCAGCAGGGTGACAACATCCTATGACTGCCCCAATTTGAAACAACTGTTACAGCTTCGAAGGCTTCATCTCTGCACATTTTCCAGGCTGCTCTTCAGCTTTATGTGTATTCTTTATGCCACTCACACCTCTGCAGAAAATCCCTTTATGGTTAAGACAGACAGTTTTTCCTTTTACTTGCAACTAAAAGCCTTTATGACAAACAAACCATATTTCCCCCCTGTTTGCTGACAGGAAGCTAAGAGCAAGGGAGAGTGTTGCCTGTGAGAGAGGACAGTTGGTGGGCTCTTGCCACTATGCTCTTTCCGTTGCTTATCACTGGACTCACAGATTCTGCATAGAAATGTGGAAAGTTTTACTGCTAAAGGAGAGGTAATACCACTAACTAGAATGTGTGCAAAGAAATGCAAAAACAAAATCAAAAGCATCAATAATATCATCTAAGCTAAAGCCTACAGGACCAACTCCTCTTGCAAAGGACTTGCAAACAGTAACATACCCTCTTTCCCTGGTTAACGCACAGTGAAATCCTGCAGACTCTATCTAGGCGTTGTATTCCCTCAGATAATTACATTCTATGTAAGATTTTGTCATCTTCTGACAAGCCATTTACTGCTACCCCCTTTTGAAAAATATCACATCTATCAAAGAAGAGACTGGCCATTAGAAAACAAAATAACATCCAGTATTCAGTAATTCCACTGCCATGGACCCTTTCTAGTTTAGCAACAAATTTTATTGGTCTAACGATTTCCTCTTTACAATGAGCTAAATTTTTAGGACTTTTAAAAATTGTCTAACTGATGCTACAGTATAATAGCATAAATATATTAATTATATGTATATATATACATATAATATATATATATACACACACACACACACACATATATATGCTGCATGTGACTTTACTGTTTAAGGTTATTATAGTTTAATTTCACAAGGAAAATCAATGCAGATGAATTCAAAATTTATTGAAGTGTCTGATGGCTCTTCTGGGGCTTATGTCAATGTGAGTTATGAACTTAGTAGGAACGTGACTCATAAAGAAGCCAAAGCTTTGACATTATTTTTGTATTAAAATCTCCATGGCTTAAGATGACCATATTTATGATCACTTTAATACTATAAATCATAGTTTGCAAACTAAAAATACTCCAATTCACAGGTCAGACAGATACAGTAAGTGAGGGAGGCCGACTGGCTGTAAGGATTCTGGTATTCGGTGTTTTCTTCCAGGAACTGCTGAGTCTCAGGAACTGGGGGATGGGGACCGGGGACCTGGAGAGGCCTCTTCTTCTAAGAGAGCTGCCACTATTGTCTGCATTTGAAAGCTGGAGTACAGTAGTGCAGACCCAGAAGAAATGGAGAAAGCCAGATTTTCATAATAAAATCTTTAGACTGTTTAAATGTTGGATCGTTAAAATGCCCCAAAAGTCAAATATCTCGCTACCAAGAGACAATCAAGGTCCACAGATCACTAGCTGGTGAGTTGGATATAGTCTTGCTGGCATGGAGCCTTTCTGAATTTAAAGGTTATCCTCAGCAACCCTGCATTCCCTCCCAAAGATCTATGGCAACAGCCATTCCCAACAACACGCCTAGGTCTACAAATGAACTTCTTCATAGTGCTTTCAGAATCATTGTCTGCCAACTTCCTGTTATTAATTTCAGATGCTTTAAAAAGAAGGCAGATGAGAAATATACTACGTAAACATTTGATTTACTATGTTTTGGGTAAATGTATGGTCTATTTCTGTGTTAACCGTGTTTTTTGGGTTTACCAGAAGCAGGCTAGGAAAATGTTAAAATAATGAGTACCCCTAAATCTATACCAAAACCAAATACAAAAAAAGCACCTCAATCATTAAAGTGAGGAATTTGGCCCGGCTGGCATGGCTCAGTGGTTGAGCATCGACCTATGAACCAGGAGGTCAGGGTTCAATTCCTGGCCAGGGCATATGGCCTGGTTGTGGGCTTGATTCCCCAGGGTGGGGCATGCAGGAGGCAGCCGATCAATGATTCTCTCTCCCTCTCCCTTCATCTCTGAAATCAATAAAAAATATATATATATATATATATATATATATATATATATATATATATGTATATTTTAATTTGAATTGTTGCTTCTAATAATTAGAAAATAGATGGGAAATGAGAATCATTTTAAAATATAGTTTTGGACAATTCAACAGTGTTAGCTAATAATAATAGTGTATTCATTTTCTATTGTTGTCATAACAACTTATTCTAAGCTCAATGGCTTGAAACCACATAAATTCATTATCTTATAGTTCTATAGGCCAGCAGCCTGACAGGTCTACTAGGCTAAAATCACAATGTCCACATTGCTGCATTCCTATTTGGAGGCTGTTTTCTTGTCTATTCCACCTTCTAGAAGCCATTCCTCTAGAGCAGGGGTGGGAACAACTGGCCTACGGGCCATATAAGGCCCCCGAAATCACTTGGTCTGGCCCTGCCAAGGCATTAGGGGTGAGTTAATGGAATGTTTGACCAAATATAGCAGGCTAATTTTTAAGTTTATAATCTTGTATGGCCCATGAATGATGTTGTAAATATCCAAACGGTCGTTGGCCGAAAAAAGGTTCCCCACCCCTGCTCTAGCAGTTATTTTTGCTCATGGCTGTATCTTCAAAGCCAATAATGTTGCATCTCTCTGACCATTCTTTCATAGTCACACCTCCCTCTGACAAAAGTCGGGGAAAGTTCTTCTCTTTTAAGGATTCATGTGATTAGATTGAGCCCACTTGGATAACTGAGGATAATATCCTCATTTCAAGGCCTTTAACCTTACCCAGATTTTCCCTATAAAGTAACACATCACAGGTTCTGGGGATTATTAGGATGCGGGCCTCTTTGAGGACCATTATTCCATTTACCACAAAAGGGAGCAATAATAACAACTATTCCTTTCAAGTGCTTATGTTCCCATTGTCATGCTGATGACTGTGCCTGCTTCTTCTCATTGAATTCTAAAAACAACATATAAGGTATGCAATATCATTCCATTTTAAAGATGAAGAAACTAAGGCTATGAAGTTAGGAAAATTGCTCAAGATGACAGCTAGTAGATAGCAGAACAAGGACTCAAATCCAAAAAGCCTGAATAAGATAGTACCCATAAGCTAACATGCCACAGAATATTCCTGGTGAAGAGGGACCGAGGGAGAAGATTATAATTTGATTTGGACCAACTAAAATAGAGGCTCCATGGACCGCTTAGCTAGTTCCTGTCTTGTTATAGTTGTTTGTTGTTGCATTTCAGAACATTTAATGAGCATGTATCTGCAAATCTATTGTATAAAAATGCCTCAGGTAGCAACTTAATGGTTATGATTTCATTCTAAAAAAATTTCTAAAATCACTTCTCATTAGGCCACACTGAAAATTTGCTTTCAGGGAGTTCCTAGAATATCAACAGAGCATTCTGTCTTCTTTGAAATGAATTAACATATCACCTTGATTCAAGGTCATCATTGATTGTTAGACATATCATCTACTTAATAAACAACTTTCTAGCACAAAAGAAAAATAACATAAAACAAAATAAAGCATCATAGCTTCAATATGCACATCTCAATTAGAATATGCACAAACTGAGAGAAATGTTCCAGGAACCATGTCTTCGAATTTTCTATAGGATTATCTGACTTTATCTCTTACAATTCCAGTCATACTAAACTTGCTATTATAAAACAACCTATATTTTTTGTATCTACTCTTCCTTCCTGCTGAAATGTCTCCTCTTCTGAGATGTCTGTTTCTGTCCTTAAACATCTCAATTTAAATGTCACTTGGTGATGCCTGCCCATAGGCAGGCTTAAGCCAGATCACTCACTGCCTTGTCTGGGCTCCCAGCAGCTCTGCACATTTCTTTGGTAACAGAATGTGCCACAATGCACTGTAATGATTCATTCCCACTATTTCTATCTATTAAGTTGAACAATAACACTACCATGCACCCATATCAAAGCTCTAGTGTAAAGAAAAGTAAAAGAAATGTGTGACATCTCATAAGTTTGCACAATCACTCATGCACAGTTCTTATACAACACGTTTTTACTACTCTCTCTTTACTCTTATCCTTCAGTTTGGTGCTCTTTATCAATATTTAGCTGAAATGGGTTAGTTCTGAAAACTTCATGTAATATTCAATGTCTGTAGTAGGCAGCCTTTACATTTTTTAATATAGTTTTTTTTTTTTAATTTCAGAGAGGAAGGGAGAGGGAGAGAGAAATAGAAATATCAATGATGAGAGAGTATCAGTGATTGGCTGCCTCCTGCACACCCCACACTGGGGAATCGAACCCTCAACCCAGGTATGTGCCCTGACTGGGAATGGAACCGCGATCCCCTGGTTCATAGGTCAATGCTCAACCACTGTGCCACCCCAGCTGGGCTAGGCAACCTTTAAGATGGTCCCCTATGATCTCCATCTCCTGATATCTATGCTTTTGTGTAATTTGGCCTTTAGTATGAGCTGGACGTAGTGATTTGCTTATCATCAGTATATTACAACAAAGTTAATAGGATGTCACTTCTGCAGTTAGGTTACAAGAGATGGTGATTTCCATCAGGCTAGCAGGCTCTCTCTCTTACTGCCTTTGATGAAGTAGGCTGCCATGTGAACAAGCCCCTATATCAACAGCCAGTGAGACATTTAATCTGCCATATAGGTAAGCTTAGAAAAAATCCTTCCCTAGCTCTAGAGGACACTTTGATTACAGGCTTATGAGAGACTCTGAAGTAGAGGGGACCCAGCTATTCCATGCCCAGATTCCTGACCCACCAACACTATCCTATATAATAAAAGCTTAATATGCTAAGTGTCCAGTCGTCTGGTCATCTGTTCAACCAATCAAAGCATAATATGCTAATGATATGCTAAGGCTGCTCAACCACTTGCTATGATGTGCACTGACCACCAGGGGGCAGACAGTCGACTGGTTGACCAGTCATTATGATGTGCACTGACCACCAAGGGGCAGATGCTCCAACTGGTAGGTTAGCTTGCTGCTAGGGCCCGGCCGAACATGCCCTGGAGCCCTCCCACGGTCCCTCCCTGGCTGGCCAATTTCCTGTGTCCCTCCCTGGCCCTGATCGTGCACCAGTGGGGTCCCTGGGCCTGGCCTGCATCCTCTCGCAATCCAGGACCCCTTGGGAGCTGTCGGAGAGCCAGTTTCAGCCGGATCCTGGTCAACGCAGGGGCTGCCCTCCCTGGTGGTCAGTGCACTCCCACAGGGGAAGAGCCACTCAGCCAGAAGCCAGGCTCATGGCTGGTGAGTGCAGTGGCAGTGGTGGGAGCCTCTCCCACCTCCATGGCAGCACTAAGGATGTCTGACTGACGACTTAGGCCTGCTCCCAACAGGAGCCGTCAGTTGGACATCCCCTGAGGGCTCCTGGACTGTGAGAGGGTGCAGGCCAGGCTGAGGGACCCCCTGCCCCCGCCCCGAGTGCGCAAATTTCGTGCACTGGGCCTCTAATGAGACAATAAATGTGTAGTGTTTTAAGGAGCTAAATGTTGGGACTATTTGTTACACAGTAGTAGATAACTTATACCATATTATTTCCTTTGAGAAAAGAACTTTGTTTAAGCAAAAGGAAGCCTCTTATATGGCTTCAGACGTTATATGAAGGAAGTACCAATCACTGAAGTAGGTGTCAACTGCAGATGATGAAAGCACTATCCAAGCAATCAGTTTGGCTCTGCCCCACCCCAGCAGAAGCACATGGCAGAGACAAGGCTCCGGATTTGAGAGAAACTCACCCTCAGAGCCCAGATCCATGACCTGCATGTGACACTGCTGAGGTACCCTGGACTGGGGAGGAAATGAGTGCATCGACACCAGCAATATCACCAGGAGGTTACACACCCATTGCCAGATTTGCTCAGCAGCACGTCCATGGAGCACTGGAACAGCGAGGAGGCACAGGGAGGTCACACTTCCATTCTGGCTATCATGTCAAAGCCAACAATCAAGGGAGGAAATGAAAGGCATCTGCTGAACCTCAACTTCAATAATCCTGTCCTCCACAGCTGCCTGTTGCTAAGACACCGCTATTATTACACTCCTTGCTTGTATAATCTTTTTACTCCCCTATGTGAGTTTTCAGCTCTGTGCTTTCCATATAAAAATACAACTCAAATAATACAGCCGTTTGAGACAAAGGTGAATTAGGGTTTCCTGACTAACCACGTCAAAGCAGGTGAGGCTGGCTAATGAGGCTGTGCTCAGGTGAGCCGGCACAGAGGCCGGCTGGTGTGGACACATCCCACTGGGTGCTCTGATGATCAGACCACAGCCAGCTGGAGGTCAGACATGGGGACAAGGCTGTGTGGCGATGCCGCATAAAGGTTCCGACAAGCCTGGAAACCGTTGGAGCTGACAGATTCAGATAGCTCAGACTTCTTTCCAAGCTTTTCATCTTTAAAAAGGCAATTCGGCTCCCTGAGCCTTTGAGCCCGTTTCATTTTGAGCTGGCTGCTAATTGTATGCGTGCACATATGTGTTTCAGGAAAGAGATAAGCACATTGCCTTGGCCTCCTCACCAACTGCGCAGACACGTCTCACTTCTGCTCTCTGCAAGTTTTCCAGACATGGCCTGAAGTTTTCTAACATTAACCCTTCCTGGTGACTACAGTACACGTTCTCCTAGAGATGCTCTCTTGATTATGCTTGCTTAAAAACAGCTTTTCATTATGAATTCTTGGAGTCTCAGGGCTTGACATTTTAATTTTTGCAATCATGTTTATGTTTTCAAATTATTCAATAATGACTACACAGTGTAATAATGTTCAGTGAACTACAGGAGATGAATGAGGCATCTTTTGGCATCAGGGACCACATTGTACATTTCTAAAACCTAAGGTTGTCTGATTTTCATGTTTGATGAAAGATAGCACAATTTTATCGTATTTTGCAATGCCGACTCCAAAAGAACAAGATGTGGAGTGGTTGTTCATAAAAATGCAAAAGTCTTTCCCAATAGTCATGGCAACTCGTGTCCAGATGGCAGGATTGTCTGACTGCTGACTGTGATTCTTTAGAAAAGAAATCCACATAGAAGCAGCCGGCTGGGAGAATCTGCCCTGCCTGAGAACTGGCCAGACTCTCTAATTCTTAGAGGCCATATTCTCTACTCTGGGCACGTTAGTAACCAGGGTAGGTCCCTGGCTGCCTCTATCTCGCCCCAGGGTATCCCAACCTAACACTCATTCACAAGAACAATAGGAACCTTCCCGATCCTAGGGAAAATCCTCCTGTGGAAGGAAGAAGTGCTACTCAGTTACACCAAGGGCTCTCTTTTTACATCCCTATTCACAGTGCACAATAAGTACAGTTGAATAAACAGTAGCACGTTGAATCCATTGCTCTAGCAAAGCTATCTGCTTTACGAAAATAATAACTCAGTTGGAAAATAACAAGTGCCCGGTGGAAAGGGTCCCAGGGAAATAAGAGGAGAGCTTGTCTAATCATAATAGTAACAACAATTATAGTAGCCAACACTTTCTGAAGATTTCTCCTTTGCTAGGCATTTTGCTAAAGATAAGCTGCCAAGGCATTTTACAACTAGCATAACCTTGTTTATGTAGGATTTTTTTTTTTTTTTTTTGGTGAAGTCTGATATGCTTATTTTCACTTCCAGCTCTTTAGCCTTGTTTCTCTCTGATCTGTGTTTCTTGTGTACTCCCCCACCCCCACCCCCCAGCCTCTCTGCCATTGTCCACAGTATTCTTGCTTCCTTTACTATTTATACACAGTAATTATCACGGCACGCACACACACAATGAATTATCTGTGTTGTACTGTGTTGTTCTGTAGGTGCAATTTTGATAAATCCATCCAGAGCTATTTTTAAATACCGGATAATAAAGTTACTATCCACCCATACAATAAATTACCAGCTTCAACTTAAATTCTTTTTGGAAGAATGTAGAGTAAAAAACAATAATGCTATTGCTGCCTTTCTACAATATTATCTCTTTAAACACTTTATGCAAATTAACTTTTCTAGAATTGCTTGATAGGAAACTTGAAAGAAAAAAAAAAAAAAAAACCACACCAGAGGAAGCTGTTTGAGGAAGGGGTATGCATGGGTTACAACTGACTGAAAATCTTTGCTTCAGTTGCCCAGTAGCAAATCCTTCTCTGTAAGCTTTTGTGCATGGCAACAGTACCGCAGACTCTTTAAAATGCTAGGAAACCAACAGTAAAAAAAGATAACAATAGCATCATAAAATTCATGACTCTTCTCCATAAACACCAAACTAAAGGAGCCTGACAAATAGGATGGCCATAGTGATTAAAAAAAAAAAAAAGTAGTGACCATGTTAGAGCAAAAAAAAAAAGTAACTCTAGGGTCATAAAATGTAAGCACTAGGAGTATTCAATGCTATAAAAAGTTAAGTACTTTTAGAAGTAAAACTCCTTGGGGAACACCACAGGAGGCTCTTGAACAACAAAACTCAAGTATCAAGTAGAATTCCTTGTGCTCAGTTTAGACACTTTATGGGCCTTCTTTGGTATGAGGCCTGGACCAAAGCCAGCATCAGAAGGCCCTGGGTAAGGGAAGCAGGGCCAGTAGAAAGCACATTGAGCAGGCATCGGGATAGGTGTTTGAAGGGCCCTAAGCAATCCCCTCTGCCACCTACAACTGTGCCATTGCAGAATATTCCCCTGGCTGAGCTAAGAGGAGGTTTTCAATAAGGGAGAAGAGAAGAGAGGGAAGAACTTGAGGGAGAGTGGGCCTTACCGAGAAGGAGTCCCTTTGTCATGCCAAAGGCTAATAGGAGGACATTGGGCACTATAAGAAGTGAGCGAAGTGCCTAAAAGAAACTTGAAGAAAAATAGGAAAAGTTGAAAAGAAAGTGCATAGCTTACCATTTTCATTGGGTGAACCTAAAGCTGAATTTATCAGCCTTGGCCCTACTGGCTTTTTGGGTCATGTAATTCTTTGTTATGAAGGGCCACCAGTGTGGGATAGAGATTACTGACTCAGTCAGAAGGTAACCAGCAAAAAGCTCCCAGCTGAAAAGGTCCCAGAACAATAAGGTATTTTCTTAAGAGGATACTCCAGGCGTCCTCAAACTACGGCCCGCGGGCCACATGCGGGTGTTTTTGCCGTTTTGGTTTTTTACTTCAAAATAAGATATGTGCAGTGTGCATAGGAATTTGTTCATAGTTTTTTTTAAAAACTATAGTCGGGCCCTCCAACGGCCTGAGGGACAGTGAACTGGCCCCCTGTTTAAAAAGGTTGAGGACCCCTGGGATAGTCAGTCTAATAATAATATTATGGGATGTTTATCAGTATCCTTGGCCTCTGCCCACCAGATGCAGGTAGCAGCCCCCTTGTCCCACAGTTGTGATAACCAAAAATGTTTCCAGACATTGTCAAATGATCTCCGGTAGGTGGGAAGGTAAAACTGTCCCTGTTGGAAAACCACTGTCTTAAAGAACCCATTTTCTCCCTAAGCTGGGCAAGACTTTCCCCATCCCTTCTATGGCCACCTTTCCCACTCTCCTGATCCTACTCTAAAGAACTGTACAACAGTGGGAAGATAGCAAGTTCCTCAACACACACAAGAAAGAACCGGAACTGTGTGTTTCTTACTATAATAATCGGAGCAGAGAGACATATCAGGAAGATCTGAAATGAATATGTTTTATCCTTTGATAATTCCAAAATTCTTGATTTTATCTTTGCTTCTAGAGATTTTTATTCTTCGCTCATTATATAAGACCCGTGGTCGGCAAACTGCGGCTCGCAAGCCACATGCAGCTCTTTGGCCCCTTGAGTGTGGCTCTTCCACAAAATACGACAGCCTGAGCGAGTCTATTTTGAAGAAGTGGTGTTAGAAGTTTAAGTTTAAAAAATTTGGCTCTCAAAAGAAATTTCAATCGTTGTACTGTTGATATTTGGCTCTGTTGACTTATGAGTTTGCCAACCCCTGTATAAGACCAATTCCAAGAAGAGATGTCCAGTAAGATCAAACATATTTGCTGAATTTAATGAATGTTTATGTGAGGGACTCAAGAAAGCCATTTGTCAAGACAAGTTTACAAGAAACTTTGTTATGCATAAAAATTGTTTTCACAGAGTTGCTGAAGAATGCCCTTTTAATATCTTGGCTCATGTGAACCAAACCTTTTCCTTCTCTTATATTCCCTTCCCTTTGTCTTTTCTCCCTTCTTTCTTTCTCTCCCTCCTCTCTCTCTCTCTGTCTCTCCTCCTCTCCCCACCTCTCTCTTTCTTTCCTCTCTGAGAACAGAAAAAAAAATGTGAGAAGTAGAAGAGATTATGAAGATTTAATTAGGACAAAAATATACCTGCACTGAAAGGAAAATTATATTAATGAGTTCCGAAGATTATAAACTGCTGCATCATTTGTGTAAATGGCACAACTGAGTCATTAGTGTAATTGTATGATAGAGCCAGAGGCCTAGAAAATTGTGATTTATATTTCTTCTACTGATTCTGATTTAGGATTATTATTATAAAATCTGTAGGGGAAAAAATGTCTCTTGGAGTTAAGCTAATGAACTGAAACAATCTCTAAGAAAGGCAGTTTAATTAATGAATATTTTAAGTTGAATAATGTATTTCTACATAAAATATAAATCTTTTCCCCTTATTTATTTTTTGGGTTGCAAATTAAACAAATGATGATGAATATAAAGAGGCTTATCTTCTGGCCCCTCATTGCCTCTCACTAACTGTATGACCATGAATAAGACAATTCATCTCTCTGCCTTGGTTTCCCCCCATTTATGAAAGTTAGGAGATTGGGTGAGATTATTCTTAAGAATTTTTCCAGCCTGGCCGGCGTGGCTCAGTGGTTGAGTGTCGGCCTATGAACCACGAGGTCAGGGTTTGATTCCCGGACAAGGGCACATGCCCGGGTTGCAGGCTCAATCCCCAGTGTGGGGCGTGCGGGAGGCAGCCGATCAATGCCTCTTTCTTATCATTGATGTTTCTCTGTTTCTCTCTCTCTCTCTCTCTCTCTCTCTCTCTCTCTCTCTCTCTCTCTCTCTCTCCCCCTCTCTCTCTCTCTGAAATCAATAAAAATTTAAAAAAAAGAATTTTTCCATCTCCAAAATTTTATGATCATGAGGAAAATATAACTCAAATCATCTGAAACTGAAAGAAAAAAACAGAAATTCTACCAACTATGGAAGGTAATTACTCTGTGGCATACATAATTTCTACCCCAGAGCTATAGGCTTATAAAGTAAAAAAGGTTTCTTTTATTGATCAAAGCTCTTGACTATAAAGTACAGGGTAATGCTCTTTGAGTATTCTTTAAATTAGAATGTCTATGATTAATTTCAGACAGGGGAAGCAAGTTTGAGAGACCTCTGGGTACAGGGTTGAGCATGTCAGTTTTTTAGGTTATGTCAAGGGGCTCTTCAATAGGAAAAAGGAGTAGGAATACAGAAGCAAAACAAAATCAGGACTCCAAGAGCTCAGCCACAAACCAAAGAATGGCTCTGCAGTGGCGTCTTCACATTTATTCTGGAGACTCCTACTGCAAGGATGTATCTGTTACTAAAACTCAGAGAAAATAAAGCCCAATCTTTATCGGAGAAATGAAGTCCTGCTCTGGTCTTTTGTTTTGTTTTGTTTTGTTGTTGTTGTTGTTATTAATCCTTACCCAAGGCTATTTTTCCATTGATTTTTAGAGAGAGTAGAAGGGAGGGGAAGAGACAGACAGAGAGAAACATCGCCTGACTGGAATCGAACCCGAGACACTTCAGTCTATAGACACATGCTCTATTAGTATACACTGAGCCAAACTGGCTACAGCCTTCAGCCCCATGGGAAAAACCTCTACCAGAAGAGTCATTTCTTCATAGTGTCTGTGCAGATGCTGATATTAAAGTGTGGAGAGAGGGATGCAAAGTGGTAATTTAAAAAAAAAATTTTTTTTTGTAACAAGCATTCATTGACCACAGCAAAAATAGACTTAGGGCAGTGAAACAAGGAAGGACATAGAAGAAGCAACAGGAGAACCTAGGCTGGGCTGCTTGGTTCACTGGGAAGTTGGAGAAAAAGGGGCCTTGGTAACAGGTTCAAAGGGTTAGCCCAGACAAGGTGCCTCTGTCCATTGTTTCCCTGGTTGCAAGTCGCATGGGGTCCCTTAGAGGTTAGGGGATACGTGCCTGTGGGGGAATGGCAGAGGGAGGGAATGGAGCAGGCTTGCTCCCTGGAGGGAGAGTGCCCCAAAGTGGTAGAATTTAAGCATCCATTTCCTTTACAGGAACCAGCCTGAATATGTGCCCACCCTGCATAGTCTAACATAAAATGTTTGTCAAAAATCACCTGACTTGGGACTACAAAATAAAATCCACTCATATTCCCTAGCAAACCCAGCTTTTGTGTAAAAATATAAATTCTCATATTTGTAGACCTACTTGTAGCGGATAAGACATTTAAGGGCAAGAAAGTCTCCCTTCTTTAAGTAGAAGCATGGAAATAGTGGTGCCAGTTGGAAATACTGGCATATCAGGAAGGAAATTCATCCATCATATGCCAGATCTTGAAATTCTTGGCTTTGGTTCCTGAGGCACAAAAATCATGGCCTGAACAGCTTTTCTTAAAATAAATTTGGCCTTCCTTCACATTCCTATAAAGAGACACTTCATTTATATCATTAGGTACTTTGGAATCTTAGGGGAAATTTTTCCCAAAGTAATAGAAAATTCACAGTAATTTGTGGGATTTTACTTGGAAGGGAAATGCATTCAAAGAGGTAAAGACAAAGCAAGAAATTCTCCGTAAGGGGTGACAGCTAAGCTGGTCCCTGAATTGACAGCCAGCAGACAGGTTTGGAATGGTAATGAACCCCTTGAAAATATCCTGCTGCTCTGAAATGCTCCTCATTCAGTACTAGGCCCAATTGTGTGTCATGCACTCTTAGTCAAAATCTCTAACATTTTTTAAAAATATAAGAAAACAGTCCAACTGGCGTGGCTCAGTGGTTGAGCATTGACCTAGGAGGTCACAGTTCTATTCCAGGTCAGGGCACATGCCCGGGTTGCAGGCTCAATCCTCAGTATGGGGCATGCAAGAGGAAGCCGATCAATTATTCTCTTTCATCATTGATATTTCTATATCTCTCTCTTCCTCTTCCATCCTCTCTGAAATCAATAAAAATATATATTTTTCTAAAAAGTTAAAAATAAGAAAATAATAAAAAGAATATAAGAAAACAAAAAGAATCACTAAGAAGTACAAAAATGTACACAGCTTTTTACGTCCCTAAAGCAAAGGAATCAGAAAATTGCTGGTGCTCTTATTTTCAATGAGCACATCTTGAAATACCACACTCTGGGAGTGGCAATTTTATCTCAGATAGTTTTTTTTTGTTATTGCTGTCAACCATTACTTTGGAACTCAGACTTATTGATATTACCAATATTACCACAAACTGTGTATTTATTGAAACTTGTTCTTTTATATTCCTTTTTTATGTTGAAAAATATCTCCATAGCCCTTCAAGACACTGCCACTAAGGGGGATTAAATTTTGTCTAAAGAAAAAGTGCACAATTTTTTCCCATACTGTGGAAATGTTTAGGATGAACTAACAAAATAAAAAGCAAGAATTTGTAAATTTATTGGCAACTCTATATATTTTCTTCCCTCGGAATATCTTTGGTTATTCTCCATTGATTGGGAAGTCACTTCTCATTATTTTTTATTTCCATCATTTTTTCTATAAATACTATATTTGAATTCAGAGGCAGGCCCTTCCCCTTGCTCTAACTGATGAACGGGATATTAAGTAGTACACGGTATGGTCACTATAATACTTAAGGGGGACACACCAATACAAAGGCATAAGGTAGCACTTTTATTATAGATTCATATTATTACTGGGAAGTGTTAAAAGCCGCTTTCCCTGGAAAACTCTAAGTATTCTTTACATATCTCTCAGATAAAAGTTATAAAGTTGGAGGTACGGTAAACAGCGACAAGAATAACATTTTAAGTGCTCTCCAGTTTTATGATTCTACCTGTGTTTTTTTCTCACATATACTTATAAAAATAAAAAAGAAATCCAAAGGAATGTCTTATTTCACACCCACATTTCCTCAAACCCCATAGTCTTCAAACTCCTCTTCCACACCATTTTCTTTCATATTCTACAGGTAGGAGCCTATACCATATGAAGTTAATAAGTTGTCTTATCCCAGGACTATCTTAAGACATTACAAACATTCAAGATATCCCTGAACAGGACTCTGGGTGGTACTAAGAGGTCTTGATATGATATTTTAGAAAACAAACACAAGCAAAATTTTTATGATGTATTCAACTGTACTGCCCAAAGGTATGAAGAAGGTCAATTCTCTTTAATATTCCCATTTCCCAGCACTCCAAAAATCTATTTCTTAAAGATATAACATTATTTATGTTATTCCTCTATTCAAAATTTACTCTCATATATGTAAAGGAGATTCTATTTAGGGGTCATTTCTCAGATTTGCCATAGAATTCACACAAGTATAAGTCCTGTTTGTGTTTAAAATTAGTATAATACTGATTTGTTTATTAAGTTGATCTTTACCTTCCTATCAGGGAGTATAAAACTTTCATCAGACTCACAATTAACTACCAAAATCAATACCATATGCTTTTAGCCCAGTTGGTGTTGCTCAGTGGTTCATCATCAACCTAGGAACCAAGAGGTCATGGTTCAATTCTTGGCCCAGGTTGCAGGCTCGATCCCCAGTACAGGGCATTGCAGGAAGTAGCCGATCAATGATTCTCTCTTATCATTGATGTTTCTATCTCTCTCCCTCTCCCTTCCTCTCTGAAGTCAATAAAAATATATTAAAAAAACAACAACCATATGCTTTTGCTTATGACTTGTTTTGTAGTAAGGAAAAATTTATGGCAGACTTCTCCAAAAAATTAGAATTTCTTTTAGAAACTTTAAAAAGAAACTGAAGACATAGAAAGATATTATTTCATAAGGAGCCACTATTTACCTGTACATGAATAGTCATCAATCCTGATGTATCCAGTTTTACAGATGCACATGAAGGAGCCCGGGGTGTTGACACACATGGTATTCTCGCGGCAGTAATGGCGCCCTTCAGCACATTCATCAATGTCTGTGAAGAAAAGGCAGAGGAAAGAAGTCAATAGTGGCCAATATTCTAGAGTTTCTTATAATTTTCTTTGGCAGGGAGTAACAATAGTTAATAGTTGAAAAGCATTTTTAAAAAGTATTCAAGTGCTGGCTAATTTGGCTCAATGGATAAAGCATTGGCCTGAGGACTGAAGGGTCCTGGGTTCGACACCCATCAAGGGCACATCCCAGGTTGCAGGTTCAATCCTCAGTAGGGGGCGTGCAAGAGGCAGCCTATCAATGATTCTCTGGCATCATTGATGTTTCTATCTCTCTCTTCCTCTCCCTTCCTCTCTGAAATCCATAAAAATATGTTAAAAGTGTTTTTTAAGGTATTCAAAACATCTTTAATAGGAATGATTAGTTTTCAAATGACAGAAACTATAAAAGTTTTTCCAACAGCTCTTTCTGGGGTTTCAAAGATGTCTATGTATTTCAACTTGCAGCATTCTAAATATAATTGGAAATTTCCAGTGCATTCATCTACCTGTGTGAGATTAACAGAATCAGAAAGTACAGATTGGGCTGCCTTACAGTCTTGGAAGCTTCCATTACTGAGCCTATCATATATTATTTTTTGATTCACTGGCTGTTCTGTACACTTGGTGAGACCCTGCAAGAGGTGAATAAAATATGCAATATATACTAGGACTTCAATAACTTCACTTAGAGATATGAAACCAATAACATGTAGCTTATTAGAGATACAAGTAGAGATACAGCTATCCCAGTAAATGTCAGAACAGAGATGAAATTACAATGTAGAGAACTGATATAAATGAGAAACTGTAAAATAAGGTATCATAGTGAAGAACTTCTATAGTAATTCATACACCAAGTTTTGAGTATAAAGACTTACAAATGTTAAGCCATAATAGGCACTAGTGCTAATTGGGAAGAATGTGAATTTTGACCATAAAACTGTCCCCATTGTACAGCATCTCTCTGCATGGAACATAAAGTATTTTACAAATATTTTATCATTATGTAAAACTCTTAATTAAGGGCCTTAATGTATTGACCAGGCAAGATTCTTCTCCTCCAGAAGTCTGCTTTCTCAAATCCTTGTGGCGAATTCATAAAGTAGTATTGTCCTCATTTGTACTATTAAGAGAAATGGATCAATTACAGGACATAGCCAGGTGAGCCACACAGGGATCGGGCCTAAACCGGCAGTCGGACATCCTTCTCACAATTTGGGACTGCTGGCTCCTAACTGCTCACCTGCCTGCCTGCCTGATCGTCCCCCAACTGCCTCCCTACCGGCCTGGTCGCCCCCCCCCAACTGCCCTCCTGCTGGCCTGGTCACCCCCTAACTGCCCCCCTGCTGACCTGGTGGCCCCCTAACTGTCCGGAAGGAAGTCAGACGTTCGCTCACCCAGTCTAATCAGCATATTACCCTTTTATTGGTATAGATGACCTCCCTCTCCTTTTCCCTCTCAGTGTTCTGGCCACACTGAGCTTCTGATTACTCATTGAATGGGCTATGTTCTTGCATAATTATATGCCTTGGCTTATGCTTTCTCTCTACTCCTTCTCAGCCTACTACAACCCAGTGGCTCTGTCCACCAGTGCACACATCTGTCAGAAATCCGTTTACATGTCTCTCTGTGAAAACTTCCCTAATGAAGTAAAATGCTCCCGAGGCAGTGTTCCCTTGGAAGTTTGTAAATGTTTACATTTTAGATCCATCCATTGTACCTTTTTTAATTTTTGTGAGCCTCTTCTCCCCAATAAACCATGTACTCCTCGAGGGCAGGGATCATCTGTTTATGTTTGTTAACTCTGGCTGCACATTATTTTATCTAGGATACTTTTTGAAAACAATGGTTCTTGGCCAACTCCCAACCCCCCACTCCATCCAAATTCTGATTTAATTATCTTGGTGAAACACAGGCAATTTTTTTTTTTTTTAATTTTCTCCATGATGAGTCTAATGCAGGAGTCAGCAAAATTTTTCAGTAAAGAGTCAGATGCTAGATATTTTAGGCTTTAGGAATCATAGGATCTCTGTTGCAACTTATTAACTCCGGTGTTGTAGCATGAAAGCAACCATAGACAATATGTATGTAATGTTCTAATAAAATCCTATCTAATAATAGAGTAATATGTAAATTACCATCACTCTGCTACTCCCACGATTGGGCAGCAGGAGACTGGGGGGCGGGACTCGGGGTGGCCTATCCGGCCATTGAGAGGTACGGATCCGTGGCCACTGAGGGGGGCTACCCTGCTGTTGAGAGGCGCAGGGGGCGGGACTCCCGCCCCCTGTGCCTCTCAACGGCCAGATCCGCGGCCGCTGAGGGGGCCTGCCGCGGACATCCAGCTGCGCCTCAACGGCAGGGTAGCCAGGTGTCCATGGCAGCCCCCCTCAGCGGCCATTGAGAGGCACAGGGGGAGGGAGTCCCACCCCCTGCACCTCTCAACAGCAGGGTAGCCCCCCTCAGAGACCGGGGACCATCAAAAGTGGGGGAGCTGGGTGCCTGTCTGCTCCAGCACCAGCGGACAGGCACCCAGCTCCACCGCGAAAAGCAAAAGCGTGTCGGGGACCCTACACGCGCATGATTCAATCATGCACTGGGCCTCTAGTGTTATTTATAAAAACATATGGGGAATAAAATTTGGCCTGCAGACCATAATTAGATTAGCCCTGGACTAACGCATAACCATGTTAAGAAACACTGAGAATTTAATTCATTTTTGTATCCACAATACCTTGTAAGGTGTCTAGGACATTATGGGGTCAATAAATATTACAGGATGAATGAACAAATGCTTCAAGGATAGCTTAAGGAAGACCTAAGAGTGGCTCTCAGATTTTCTGACTTATAGGATAATATTCTTTCCATGATAACATGCTACTTCTCAATGTTTGCACTGCTCTTCAAGGAAAATACGACAATTCAATTACAGTCTGAAAATTAAACTACAAGCAACCTGGGGGAATATGATGAAAAACTCATTTGCTTCCAGGGTCTTAAGATCATAATAGGAATGATGGGATTATTGATGTGTTCAGCTTGATCGATAGACTTTAACCCCACTCCTCTGAGAGGGTGCTGTGAAGAAGTGGAAGCTACTGAGAGCCATGGCAGGAGTCCGCTGGGCTTATGTTTGGGAGCTGGAAGGATGGCCATGAAGAACTTCACATGCACAAAGGCATGAAGAATTCACCTTTGGGGACAAAACAACCAAGAATAATGAACATGACTCAGTGAAGACATCTTGGTTCTCAGAGGGAAAAATTACTGAATACAGGGTGGAATCTGCTCAGAAGAATAGTTCCTGTGAAAGGCCACAGACCCTAGAGAAATGAAGGAAGTAGCTTCAGTGTCTAGAGCAGGGCTAAGTCCCAGAGGAGGGAGCTTTAATTATTTAAGGCACTGCACCTTTCTCTACACCAAGCATGTCAAACTCGCAGCCCATGGGCTACATGTAGCCCACAATGAATATTGGCCCAGCCAATATAATGGTATATAAGAAATGTTTTAATAAACATTTTGTAACTTAATTTTTACAATATCCTGTCATACATAATTATTAATAACGAACTACAACATTTGCTAATGACTGATTACTATAATCGTGTTGCATTCATTTCCCTTACGCGCCTTACGCACAGGCGCACCATTTCTCTCCACTAATACTAGCAGTGAATGTTTTAGCAGTCGATTGCCACGTCATTAGTCTTGAACTGACTTGTTTGCTGTGCGCAACAGGAAATATTTCGCTTTTGGAGAACAAGAAAAATAGGTTTATTTGCATTACACTTATTGATTTGTGCAGTTATTTGGTGTCTGGTAAGTTAATGTTCAAGAAAAAAATATTAATTTTTATTAAAATGTTCTATTATTTTATGTTAACGATTACTCATTTATTTCAGCCCTTTGTATTCAGCATGTCTCTATTGAAATAAACCTATGTTTCTATGAAAATTGAAGCTTTTGTTTTTTTGCAGCCCACATAACTTAAACCTTGTTTATTTGGCCCGTGTTAGCCTTTGAGTTTGACATGCTTTCTCTAGGCAGTCTCCTAAGGAAGGACACCTAACCCAGCAGGAGTAGCTACCAAACGTGGAAAAACCAAACTCATAAGTATGGGTGGCACATCGCACATCTCCTCCAAGAATACTACAGGAATGGGAACGTGGAGAGTACTAAATCCTATAGGAGGAGATGGGGAAAGACACAGTGACTTAGGATTATTTCTATTAAATGTGACCCTAGTTACAGCCACACACTATTGGAGAAGTTGGTTTATAGGAATAATTTGTTAAATGATAACACTCTTAACTGTTGTTTGTTGTTGGGTCTACATGTTGGGAGATACTGCTCTACCAATTTCCTTTAGTAAATGTTTCCTTTTTAAGCTACCATATAGTCAGAGAAAATGCAAAGTTGGGTCATAAACAAAAACAAGGAACCTAGTTAATATGAAGCCTTTTAGGAACTTGAATGATCTAGATAACATGGAAATATTAGATCCATGATCAAAAGATATAAAATGTCACACCTATTTCTTGAAGCACTATTGTGAGGGGAAGAGAAGTAAAATACCAAAACATATCATCACAACACTGTACACCTAATCACCAATTGCCTTTTTAAATGTCTCATGCCCAATCTTCAGAAAAAGAACTCCCAAAGAGCCACATTTACATACCACAACTGCAAAGCTACATAAATGTCATTTCCATTGACATAGGCAGATACTCACAGGCACAAAAATAGCAAGATTAAAAAGGAATCTAATGTAAAATCATGTTCAAACTTAGCCCAGCGTATATTTTTGTTCCAAATCCCAATTCAAAAACTTAGTCAAATTTTCACAGTTCAATTCAATTCTCTACACTTTATTGAATGTCTTCTCTGTCCAAGTCTTTCATGGACTTTGAGTCATATTGATGACCCTAAGAGTTAGAACTACAACATAGGTGGATAGTATGGGGAATTGAGTGTACTTCCATATAACTTTCTCTTAAGCAGAGACAACTGCACCAAGTTGGAAAGGGCTGCCACAGAAGATATCTTCCTGCCAAATATTCAAACACTAGAGGCCCGGTGCACAAAATTTGTGCACAGGGAGGGGTGTCCCTCAGCCCACCCTGCACCCTCTCCAATCTGGGACCCCTTGAGGGATGTCCGACTGCCCGTTTTTGCTCGAGGGATGTCCGACTGCCAGTAGGGATCGGGCCTAAACGGGCAGTCAGACATCCCTCTTACAATCCAGGAATGCTGGCTCCCAACTGCTTGCCTGCCTGCCTTCCTGATTGCGCCTAACTGCTTCTCCCTACCAGCCTGATCACCCCCTAATCACTCCCCTGCAGCCTGATTGATGCCTAACTGCTCCCCTGCCAGCCTGTTTGCCCCTAACTGCCCTCCCCTGCAGGCCTGGTCCCCCCAACTACTCTCTCCTCCAGGCCTGGGTCCCCCACAACTGCCCTTCCCTGCAGGCCCAGTCGCCCCCAACTTCCCTCCTCTGCCAGCCTAGTCACCCCTAACTGCCCTCCCCTGCAGGCTTGATCGCCAACTGCCCTCCCTTGCAGGCCTGGTACCTCCCAACTGCTCTCCACTGCTGGCCATCTTGTGGCGGCCATCTTGTGTCCACATGTGCGCAGCCATCTTTGACCACATGGGGGCAGCCATCTTGTGTGTTGGAGTGATGGTCAATTTGCATATTACTCTTTTGTTAGATAGGATGAGTTGGACGTGCTATAGAGATACCAGCAAAGAATGCTTTCACTGGACCATGTGGCTTTTACCATCCATTCAAAATTTAGTACAGAGAGAGTTAAAGCACAGACCCTGTCTTGAAAAGGTTTACAGTCCAGGAAACAGTAATATCATCATCATCATCATCATCATCATCATCACCCAGTTCAGTGCATTCGACATTTTCAGCCTGCATTTTAGAGAGCAATATCTCTAGAGATTTATGGTTCCTTGAAAACAGAGTTTGGCATCGTCAAATAAGGCTCAGGACTGTTATATTACTGTACTCCCCCCATGCCCCTCCTTAAATTCACAATGAACATGAGCCAATTACAGGCTCTGGAATATCTAGTTTTTCTAAAAAAGTTCATTTATTCAACAAGTATATAATGGACCTGCACCATGCCCACGTTCTACATTAGGCAACAGACAAATTCTAGCTGGAGAAATAACACTTAAATGACAACGTTATAAAGTGGTACATACTATATAACAGGAACATATATAATGTGCATTAAATGGGCAGCAATTAACTTTTTTTAATCACAGTGCATGTTTGTTCTGAGCACCTATTAATGTAGAACACATTTGGGAATTTATATTTGGTGATATAAATCATTTTATAATTTTTCCTTCCCCCAACCTGGGAAGCTGATAACAAAATTAAGAAGCCAGAATCCAATTACATAAATAAAACATGAGGTGGTTTATGTTAAGTGATACAGAGAAGAGAAGAGAAGAGAAGAGAAGAGAAGAGAAGAGAAGAGAAGAGAAGAGAAGAGAGAAGAGAAGAGAAGAAGGAAGCATGCACTACAAGGAGTGGTATTCAGAGGAAGGTTGGTGACTAGGCCATAGACATTTGACAGGAGTAGCAGGGCTTGAGGTGGATTTTGAAATAGGCTTAAAGCGACAGACTTGCACAAAATTGGAGGTGCTGCCACAAAAGAGAATTTCCCGTCAAAGTGAGATGCTCAAAGATGAGTGGGAGTACTGTAGAGACTCAAGTCTAGTATAGCCAGCACAAGCAGGAACATATAAAATCTTGAGAAACTGAATATTCTGTCTGATTGAAGTTTGTGCAGAAAGAAGAAATGGAAATACAGTTATGGGATAAGAGATACAATGTGTGTACACATAATTATCCAACAAATATGAGGAAGGTGTATTACTTGCTCTGATATAAAGACATTAAAGCATTTAGAAGGAAGGGAGTGGGGAAATGGCACAGAAAAATAAACCGCACAAGAGTGGTAAGACGGCCGAAACCGGTTTGGCTCAGTGGATAGAGCGTCGGCCTGCAGACTGAAAGGTCCCAGGTTCGATTCCGGTTAAGGGCATGTACCTTGGTTGCGGGCACATCCCCAGTAGGGGGTGTGCAGGAGGCAGCTGATCGATGTTTCTCTCTCATCGATGTTTCTAACTCTCTATCCCTCTCCCTTCCTCTCTGTAAAAAATCAATAAAATATATTTAAAAAAAAAAGAGTTGGTAAGACAGTGCAATCGTGGAGTTGATAAGAGAGGTACAATCAAGGAGAGAAGAATGTTCATGAAAGAATAAAAATATGAGTCTTAGGTGGTAACTAAATTTAAGTCCTAGTTCTCCGTATTACTTTTCAATATCTGAAAATATCCAAAGTCACCTATTAAATTATTTGTTAATATGTCTGTTATCTATAATAATCCTACCTAATAAAAAGGTAATATGCAAATTGACAGTACCATCGACACACCAACAAGCCATGCCCACCAGCCACGCCCACCAGGCAATCAGAGCAAGTATGCAAATTAACCCAACCAAGATGGCTACAGCCACAGAGAGCAAGGTTTCCCAGGTAACAGAGCAAGCCAAGCTTTCCGGGAGCTGTTGCAGGCCTAAGCCTCCACTCAAGCTACAAAGTTTCAATTATAGAAGGTAAACAAATTCAAACAGAAATGGGGGCAGAATGGAGCTTGAGAGAGCAAGCCAGGGTTGCCGGCGGCAACAGGGGAAGCAAAGCTTTCCGCACACCCTGTCTGGGCCCAGCCTCCACTTAAGGCTTCAAAGTTTCAATTATAGAAGGTGAATTAACTGCCACAGAAATGGCTGCCGGCCACAGAGGGAGCAGCAGGCTTGGCTCCGCTCAGGCTACAAAGTTTCAATTGTAGAAGGAAAATAAATTCCAGATACCAGGGCCTCCGCTTGGGTTGCCAGGGGGCATGGCTGGCCTGCAAACCACCACAGGCCCCTTGCTCAGGCTGCCCCACGCCCCAAGAGAACCCCCACCCTGATCTGGGACACCCTTCAGGGCAAACCAGCTGGCCCTCACTCCTGCACCAGGCCTCTATCCTATCTAATAAAAGAGTAATATGCAGATTGACCATCACTCCAACACACAATATGTCTGCCCCCATGTGGTCAAAGATCCTGCCCCCATATGGACACAAGATGGCCACCACAAGATGGCCAGCAGGAGAGGGCAGTTGGGAGGCACCCAGCCTGCAAGGGAGGGCAGTTGAGAGGGACCAGCCTGCAAGGGAGAGCAGTTGAGAGGGACCAGGCTTGCAAGGGAGGGCAGTTGGAGGTGATCAACCCTGCAGGAGAGGGCAGTTAGGGGTGACCAGGCTGGCAGAGGAGGGAAGTTGGGGGGCAAACAGGCTGGCAGGGGAGCAGTTAAGCATCAACCAGGCTGGCAGCGGAGTGGTTAGGGGGTGATCAGGCTGGCAGGCAGAAGCGGTTAGGGGCAATCAGGAAGGCAGGCAAGCAAGCAGTTGGGAGCCAGCAGTCCTGGATTGTGAGAGGGATGCCCGACTGCCCATCGGGGATTGGGCCTAAACGGGCAGTTGGACATCCCTCCAGGGGTCCCAGATTGGAGAGGGTACAGGCTGGGCTGAGGGACAACCCCCCTTCGTGCACGAATTTCATGCACCGGGCTTCTAGTAAAAGCATAATATGCTAATTAGTCCGGACGTCCTTCCGGACTAAGCTGGGGCTGCGAGGGAAGCCCAGGTCCCGGGGGCCAGTGGGAAGCCGGTGCCAGCAGCCAGAGGAAATTTCGTGCATCAGGCCTCTAGTCTATTTATATTGAAATATAAGATTCAGGAGTGTCTGTTCTAGAACAATGGCTGGCCCTCATGAAGTATCTGCTGAATTAATCCTTTCATGGCTTTTCTTCTAGAATGATAAAAAGGTAAGTATCCTTATTCATACTAGTCTGACCTGGAACTCAATTTGGCAGTACAACTTTCTTCCCAGTACATAGTTACTCAGACATGGGCTTTTTGTGGGAACGGCGAACATAAGCCAAGGTGATGAAATAGTCTTATATAGTGGAAACACTGCAGTGGGAATAAAGAAACTTAGATCCCAGTCCTTGGCTCCATTATAAACCTGACAGGCACTTCATCTGTCTGGACATTAATTCCATTATCTATAACAGCAAAGACTAGACATTCCCGTCATTACCAGTCCTCATACTTCACAATTCTAACAATGAGAACATGATCTATATGGTTGCAGTAGGGAATCCGATTCTCCAGAAATCTGTAGGATGCACAGTCACACTCCACCAAACTTAAAAAGCGTAAGTAAACAGTATCTCTTCTACTTGAACAAGTTCTCTTGCCTCAGGATAATTCAAGCTGGTCTACTTTAGAACATAAATTTATAAATTCCCTTTTATCCTATCTGAAAGCTGAGGCCAATTTGTAATTATTGCGAATCACCGACTTTTAGATCTGAAAGGAACTTTAGAAATCATCTAACCAAACCCCAGTCATTTACGATGGACGAAATGGAGGCAGAGATGCCAGAGACAAACTAAAGAGAGAGGAGGGATCCGATCAGGACACTTTTGTGAGTCACATTAAAAACTTTGGACTGCATTCCAATGTGAAATAGGAAAGCTTTTAGGAAAGGAATAATTGAATTAGATCTGTGTTTTTTTAATATCCTCTTAGAGCAAAAGTAAAACAGTTAATGATTGGCAATCATAATGAGAACAGTTTCCAGACCCCAGGTCCCCAGTTAATGTTCCTTTTGGCCTATAGACTGGTCTCCACGCTAGCCGTGGAGGCAGTGGGCACACATACTCCCTCTCTTCTGTGTTTCTGCCACACCACCTAGCTCCCCATAATGCCTTTTCACTGAGGCCATTAGGAAAAAGCACGCTGTGTTTCTAAGGCACAGCATTTATCTCATTTTGCCCTGCAAAAAAAATTATATTAATATGTTGATGAGAGGAACAAGAACAGAACCAGAAGCAAGGAGGCATTGATCGGACTATCGGGCCTCCGAGGGAGGATAGGGGAGGGGAGGGGGAGGGGGGGGGGAGGGGGAGAGTTCAACCAAAGGACCTGTATGCATGCATATAAGCCTATCCAACGGTTAAGTTCAACAGGGGATTGGGGCATGCGTGGGGAGAGGGGTGGGATGGGAATGGGGGGATGAGGACAAATATGTGACACCTTAATCAATAAAGAAATTAAAAAAAAAAAAAAAAAAGAATGACTTAAGTAGCATAGGAGCTCTGTCCATCTCTGAAACAACCCCTGGGCGGTTGTTTTGGTCTGAGGACTCCTTTGTCCTCTTTAAAATGATTGAACACTCTGAAGAACTTAAGTTGCTATAGAAATTCAAACAGACATTTTAAAAAAATGTATCAATTAATTAAAAATCACAATGAACTTACTACATAACACATTTTTGTAAAAACTGACTTCTAAAAAAATAATGAGAATGGCACTGTTTAATATTTTTATTTTTTCAAATTTCTTTAATATCTGGTTTCACACACACAAAAAAAAATATGTTGATGAACACTAATGCCTTCTTGCTCAGCCAATAAAATCATGCAGCTCAACTGCAAGAATTCCACATACTGAAGATCTAATACCGATCAGTATGGGCTATTGCTAAGTCTAGGCTGTGGAAAACTGGCGTGGCAAAGTTGGCAAAGAGATCAATAGAAAAAGGCTAAGTTCTGAGAAATGAAATTTTGGGGAAAAATTGAGACTAACATTTGGGGAGATAAGAGTATTTTTTTTAAATAAAAAATTAACAAGTGTAAATAGGCTGCTCAGTGAAAAATCAGTAAAGAATATTTAAAATGTCATTTACAAATAAGCTAACATTTAAAGGAATTGCCAGTAACCATGTTTTTAAGTCATTAACATTAATAAGTTTGTTTACCAAATATTAATTTTTATATATTAAATACTATATCTATCATGTTACTAAAACATATGATTTTTGACATTTCAAAAAATAACCATACATTTATTTCATTTATTTTTAAAAATTCACTCATTGTAAATTGTATGGTACATTTTTCAAGAAGAGTTAAAGCTATATCAGTTTTTTTAGTACTATTAATAGAATATGTTATTCCTACCTTTGGGATTCCTGAATTTAAATATATATATGGAACCCTAGCCAGTTTTGCTCAGTGGATAGAGCATCAGCCTATGGACTGAAGGGTCCCAGGTTCAGTTCCAGTCAAGGGCACATCCCCAGGTTGCAGGCTGGATCCCCAGTAGGGGACATGCAGGAGGCAGCCAATCAATGGTTCTCTCTCATCATTGATGTTTCTATTTCTCTCTCTCCCTCTCCCATCCTCTCTGAAATCAATAAAAATATATGTAAAAAAAAATAAAATAAAATATATATGAAAACATGCAGAAGAAAAATCTGAGACAAGGTTGAGAGTGGATCATAAAATAATACCTTTGGGAACAGATGAGATAATTTGAAAAATGAAGAAATAAAGGAAACAAAGCATGAGTTTATCCATGTAAGCAATATCCATTGAATTCCTACTATATCCAATATATTTACTTTTATACCAATGGCATAGCCTTGAATAAAACAGCTATAGCATGTGTCCTGTATATCTTATGGTCTTTCTGACAAAAGAGACAAATAATACTTTTAAGAATGTTTTGGGAGCCCGACCAGCATGGCTCAGTGGTTGAGCATCGACCTATATGAACCAAGAGGTCACAGTTCAATTCCCAGTCAATGCATATACCCAGGTTGCCCGCTTGATCCCAAGTAGGGAGTGTGCAGGAGGCAGCCAAGCAATGATTGTCCCTCATCATTGAGGTTTCTATCCCTCTCTTGCTCTCCCTTTCTCTCTGAAATCAATAAAAATATATTTTAAAAATAAAATATAAAAATGTTATGTGGGGTTGATAAGAATAGTGCCGTTGCGGGGGAGGGAGAGGTGAGAATTTCAAATCTAGTCTTATGACAAGGTAAAAATTCCAGGAGGACATGCCATCTAAGCAGAGGACTAGGGAGAAGTAGAATTACCCAGGTGAGATGGGAACGAAAAGTGTATTTCAAACAAGGGACTATGTGCAAAATGCTAGAAAATGAGAGAATTTGATATAGTCAAAGAATAGCAAAACAATCCATGTGGCTAATGAAGTAAGCAGGAGCTATTCTGTGTGGTGATCTTACATATGTACAAGAGTTTGACATTATCTTATGATCAACAGAAATCTATTAAAGTTTTTTAAATCAATTTTTAATATATCACATGTGCACAGAGTATAGAATTTTACAGATACTATAGAATGCACAATAAAAATAAGTCTGACTCTTAGCCACTCAGTTCTCCCACTCCCAATCCCTGAGGCAACCACTGTTACCAATTTCCTGTGCAATCTTCCAGAGATATTCTACATCCATAGAAGCACATGCATTGGGGGGGGGGGGGGGGGGGGAGGGGCAGCCACGGGTGCTTCACCTCTGAAGAATGTTAAGTAGTCAAATGAGGTGACATGAGTTTGCTAAGCAAGACCTGGATTAGAAAAGAGCAAAACTAGAAGCTAAGAGGAAGCTCACTTAATAATTTGGATTCCTATATCTGTGGACAGTATATTGTAGTTAAATATAATGAGAGTGTGGCAGATTCGAAATATATATGTATGGGGTCTACAATTGATTGCACTTTCAGATTGACTGGAAACCTACAGATGAGAGAGGGAAGCTCCCAATGATAACATCCTCCTTTCTTAACAACTGGGTGGATCTCTAATGTGGGAAACTGGAGGAATATATGTGGGTGACAGAGAAGTATGGTTTTAGATGTGTTGAATTTGAGGTGCTTATGGCATATCCAAGTAGGAGTGTCCAAGAGGCAGTTGTGGGCCTGGAGTTCAGGAGAGAGGATAGGACTGGAGGTCAAAATTTGGGAGTCTTAAGCCCAGAGAATGCAACTAAAACCATGGTCTTACCCAACATCACCCAGGGAGAAGGACAGAATGAGAAGGAAAAAATTAAGATGGAGCCCTGGAGAACTTCAGCATTTAAGGGGCAACTAAAGAAAGGAGACTGAGAAAGATGGCTCAGGCAGGTAGCAGCAAAATTAGAAGAGTGTTGAAAGCAGACAAATGTCAAAATAGTGGTCAACTCTCACCTTTTCAATAAACCTTTTATATTTGGGGAAATCCTCATCTCCCCAAGAAAAAAAAAAGTCAGAACTGAAATTTTTAGTGTACTTGGCAGCTAGGACATAGGCCTGGAACCTAGGAGCACTCAGGCAAAGCCAGTTCAGAAGAGAACTCATGACTAAGCGAGGCTGTGAGATCTTCCAGCAGGTGCGATGGAGAAAGCATCAGCACTGAGGCTGGTAGCAGGGGCCTAGCTTCTGGAGTCCAGGCTTGGGCATCATCAGTGAAAAGGATGCAATGTTTGGGTGACTTGTGTTGTCAACACTAAGAGGCCAGGGTAGCGGGATTTGTACCCAGGTGTGATAGGTTGTTGCCTTGTTTGAATATCATCTAAACTGTCCTCCCATATATATTGTGACCCACCTAACATCCCTCAATATATTCCTTTTCTGTTTAAATTACAAGAGTGAATTCTGTTGTTTGTAACTCTGATCCCTGATCAATAAAATGTAGTACCATGAAGAGAAGGTAAATAAGTGTTTGAAGGAGGGAGTGATCAATAGAATTAATTGCTGCCTAGAGGTCAAGCAAGATACAGATGAAAGATGTCTGATTTAACAATATAGTTAGTTATCTGTGACCTTGGTGAGAGTAGGTTGGAGGGGATATGAGATGAAAAATCTAGACTGAAGTGGGTTAAAGAGAGCATATAGCTTGAAGACATGGAGACACTGAATATAGATCACACTTTTAAAAAATGTGGCTAAAAAGGGGAAGAGGAGCAATGACACAAAAGCTAGAAGGAGACATGAGGTTTAGGGATAAACTTGATCATATTTAAATGCTGGCTGGAGGGCGCTGGCTGGCATGGCTTAGTTGGTTGGAGCGTCATCCCATACACCAAAAGGTCATGGGTTTGACTCCCAGTCAGGGCACATACCCAGGTTTCGAGTTCCATTCCCAGTCGGGTGCATGCAGGAGGCAACCAATCGATGTTTCACTCTCATATCGATGTTTTTCTCTCTCTTGCTCTCCCTTCCTCTCTCTCTAAATATCAATTTAAAAAAAAGCATATTTTTGGCTGAGGATTAAAAAAATAAATGCTGATGGGAGGGAGTGAATAGAAAGATGTTGAGAGGATAATAGATGGCAGGTTTCCTCTGAAGACAGGAAGAAATGGGATTCAGTACTCAGATGGACCCATTACTTCTAGGAGGAGTGGTATCTATTCCACTGACACTAGGGAGAGGGAAGGAAGGGTGAGTGTGAAGGGTGTGGGTTTATGTAATGGGAGCAGGAGGATGAGGAAGTTATTGTTCCTGTTTTATGTTTTGTTGGTAAAGAATGTATCTTCTGAGAACAGAAGAATGGGTAGAGCCAAAGATTTACAGGAAATGGTGAATGTTTGAAATAATTATTGTAGGAAATAAGAGGAAACTGAGCTGGGGTGCATACTAAAATACTTAAGCAGAGTACAGCCCCCAGCCAAGGTTGCTAACCATGAACAGATCTATCACTTGACATTTCCATAGAACTTGGATTCTTATAGTGCATGTTCATATGTATGACATGTTTATTCTCACAATAACCCTATGACCTGCAGGAAACAGATAGGGTTACCACTTCTCACAGCCAAGGAACCTGTTAAAAGTTGAGAAGTTTCACAAATGGTTGCTGTAAGCTCATGATTGGCAAACCTAGAGCAGAACCACTCCTTATAACCCACTGTTCCTCCACAATCTGGTCCCTATCTTTGCAGTTTAATCTAAGAACACTCCTGGATATAAGCCTGTTGTTGCAGAAAAACTCCAAAACATGTCTTGCTCTTTATCTTCTCTGCCAATCCAAATTGTATTCGCTCAAGACCCAGAAGAAGTCCCAATTCCTCCACAATATCTCCCTAACCCCCCAGGCCATGGGGATTCCATCTGTCTCTATTTCTGCACTTTTTGTCAGTGCTTATTCATGGCTAGATAGTAGACTGTTTTGGCTGAATCCAACTTGCTTGAAATTAAGGAACAGACAGGCTCATTTGAAAGATTGCCTTGTCGTGTTGAATTTGAAAATTCATCAAGTTGAATAGCCTTCTTTCCAAGAAGGCAGATTAGTATTTTCAAATATTAAAAACTAATTTAATAAATATATATTTACTTTGCCAAAAAACAAGGGTTTTACTCATTACAATATCCAAATTGCTGCCTATTCAGCGTTATCAGATTAGTCTAAACACTACTTCAGTGTTTGCATGAAAGAGATGGAGCCACTCCAGTTTCCAATGGCTTGTTTAGACATAAATCACCGACTAAGGTGCACTGCTACGTTTGCCAATGTTAATCAATCTTTAATGTGGATCAGGAAGTATGACCTCACAACTCAGTGTAAACAAACACATGTTCTACAATTTCAATTCCATTTCTTCCCCATCACATTCTTATTTAAGGATATGAACACTTTGTAAAAATATATTTGGGAGCACATTCTTCATATTAAAGAAAAAATTACTTGAGGGAATTTTAAAATGGAATAAAAGGGAAAAACGAAAATATTCTTATGTATAATTAAAATCCCAGGGATCTATTTTTATATCATACCAATGAATAAGAGATGTAATTTAGAACCATAATGTGCTTGCCTCTTAACCAAAGTTCCATGTTCATTAAATGTAGCACCAACTTCCTAAGGTCCAAATGCATGGGCTCTTTTTTGCTCAGGAATAGTCATTTGCCTAAATAAGCCAAGTCCTTCCCCATCACGTAACTCAAATCTCTCACTCCTCTCTGTCACATTCATTTAGTTTGTCCCACAATCCCCAGGGGAATAAGTTTTCCCCTAAAAACATATTATTGTTTCTAGTCATAATATTAATAATGAAACTAACATTTTCTCCAATGTCTGATGCTTTGGCCATACCATTTCATTTTCCTTCACCAGCATCACATGTGCCAACAGGTCCCAAACATCATCTCAGGACCATTGAATCAACATTGGAATTGTTTTATTTGTGCAATCCTGATCTAGTTCTGGCTATCTTGTTTTCCTCCCATTAATCATGCTCCAACTTCCACTGCCTATCTCCAAGTCCTTTATTCAGATGTCCTTAATGCACATGATAATCTTATTTTATATTGAAGTTGGTTCTTCTTTTTGAAAGCTAATGAATACATAAAGGGAGGGAGAGAATTGTAAAAGGAATGCTAATAGTTGTGCTTCATTTCAAGCCAAGCATTTGTTAAATTGACTTCAACACTTTTAACAAATATAACTAGGACGTATGACTTGAAATCTTGGAAGGCAAGACAAGAGCTGGTATTTATAATTTAATATCTAAGATATACTTGACATTAAACTTAATGGAGTTACAAAAATACTTTTTCCATCAATTAAATTATTAAAAAATTTAATCATATGATGCCTCTTTTCACTTCAAATTAATTCTTTTCCAGGGAGAGAAATAATTTTCATTTATCTAATGAAAAAATGATAATGAACTGCTGCTTCACCTAAGACACCTGCAATTAATTTAAAATGAATTGTTTAATTCTAAGCAGACATTTTCTCCCTGATAATAATAAACAGGGACATGCATATGTAATTATCAAGTATTTTAATCTGTTACGCATTTACAGAAAAATAACATAAATCCCATAGTTACGTTTAAAATCTTATCACATAATTTGCAAGTGAGGAAAAATAATACCTACTCTATATCGAAGAACTGGTTAGAATATTATTCAAACCAGAAAGGAATTAGGCATGAAGTGATTTGGTTCTGGAAATAAACCATGGTAACTTAGTTACTGAAATAGCTGGAGATCTTATTATAATTGGCTTAAAATAGAAAGTAATATTATTATATGGACTCTAAGTGTATTGTTACCTAAAGTTTTCAATATACTAATGGTGTAATATCTTAGTTCCAAAAATAAATGCATGTTGCACTAACTGACTGATACACTGGTAGTAATAAATATATCTAAGAAACACAAGTTTAATCACAAATGTTTACCAATGATATATTTTTCTGGCAGGCATTTTCACATACTTAATCTCCTTTATCCTCCACTCTCCATCAACCTCATGAGACATATTCTCCCCCATTTAATAAGTGAGGAGACTGAGGCTCAGAGATATTGATTTGCACAAATTCCCAGTTAGTAAAATAGCAGAGATAAGAATAAAATTCAAATCTTTTGTGTAATGTTCTTTCCATAACATCAGAACTTCCCCCATTTGTCAAAAATGGAAAGATTTTTATTTGATCAATTAAATAATTTACATTAATCTGTCTATTAAATCCCAAAATTTCTTCTGACATGTATTTTAAAAATAATGGCAGGTGGTTGCACATATAAATCTACAAAGTATCCACCCAGGTACCAGAATGACTCTTTGTGCACGGGGAATATATACAAACAAAATAAGTATTTGTTCTGATTTGCTTTTCAGCTTTGAAACAATTGACTAGCAATGGGTGGTAATTATAAATACTTGTTTAACACTGGCAGGCAGTGTTTCCATCATATCATACTACAAAGAAATTGCAAAGGCAAGCAATTTGGTGAGCATGGCAGGACAAAGAAAACTCAAGATCATGCCAGAAAGTCAATAATGCTACAGGCTATGGACACAAATGTCCTTGGCTGCTGATGAATCTGAGGCCTCCCTTCAACATCTCCCCAGCTACTTCTGAGTGCACCCTGGGTGTTTCTCCGGGCTCGGGAATATGTCAACACACACCATCACTGCCTACTACCCTGCCCCTGGGCATCCCCTGAGCCTTCTCCAAGTTCTCTGAGTCTCTGCTAAAGCTAGTACATAGCTCTGTGTCCCTCTTTTTGTCCCTTTCAAAGAAGTTCCCATCCCCAAAGCTACAAAACTGAGACACCACCATGCAGCATTATCTTCAGTCTTCCCAGCAAGTCCAGAGCTACCCAAAAATAGAAGAAGAAAAAAAGTCCTACCTAATTTTCTTTTGTTCTATGGGACCTATGCCCTATGGTAGCCTTGTTTCTATCTATATATACAAAAGGCTAAGCGACCATCAGACTGACTGACCTACCAGCTGGTAGGCATGACGCACACTGACCACAGGGGGCAGACGCTCAATGCAGGAGCTGCAGAGTGACAACAACTTTGCAGAGTGCCCTCTCATACTCCAGGACCCCTCGGGGGATATTGGAGAGCCAGTTTTGACCCAATCCCCGCAGACCAGGCTGAGGGTCCCCACCTGCCTGAGTACCTCTGCAGATGCCCTTTGAGCCACGGTGCCGCTCCAGGTGCAGTCAGCCAGGGAGGGACTTCGGGAGGTTGGCTCCAGGGCAGGTCAGGCCCCTCTCTCCCAGTCCCGCCCCGCCAGCCACCTTCTAATGAATTTCCTTTCAATGTGCACAAATCTGTGCACAGAGCCACTAGTCCTAAATATCAGAGTTTATCCTCTTCCCCATCATCACATCATGTCTCTCCCACCACTCAGTATGAAAACCAGCCCGAAGGTCCAAGCAGCCCTTACAGGCTTGTACACAAACTTCTCTTCATTCCTGGCATGAAACCAAAATCCCTAAAGACAATCAAATAATATGAACAGACACTGGGGGTAGGTGTCATGCTCACACATAGCCATGTTTTTATTTTTTTAATCAGGTGATGTTTATTTTTTTAATTTTTATTTTTTTAATATATTTTATTGATTTTCCACAGAGAGGAAGGGAGAGGGATAGAGAGCTAGAAACATCGATGAGAGAGAAACATTGACCAGCTGCCTCCTGCACACCCTCCACCGGGGATGTGCCCGCAACCAATGTACATGCCCTTGACCGGAATCGAACCTGGAACTTGTCAGTCCGCAGACTGACGCTCTATCCACTGAGCCAAACCGGTTTTGGTTTATTTTTTTAATTAAAAAAAATCTTTATTGTTGAAAGTATTACCTATGTCCCCTTTTTCCCCCATTGACCTCTTCTAGCTCACCCCCACCTCCCACCCCAGGTCTTCACCACCCTATTGTCTGTGTCCATGGGTTATGCATTTAAGCCATATAACCATGTTTTTATTCTTTAGTTAGCTTAAACAAATGTTTCTCAACTAGAAACAATTTTGCCCTCCAGGAGAAAATTTGACAATGTCTGAAGACATTTTTGTTATCACAACTGTTTTGGGGGAGAGGGGTGGACACAGGTGTGCTACTGGCACCTTGTGGGCAGAGGCCAGGGAGGCTAAACATCCCAAAATGCACAGGGCAGCATGAATTCTCCAGCTGAAAATGTGAATAGGGCCAAGGCTGGGAAACCCTGGTTTAAACCAACACCACTGTGATACACAGGATTATATGACCAAACAGGCTCAACAATTCACCTTCTAGACAGGAGCACATTAACTAAAAGCTAAAAAAAGAAAATAGTTTTTGAAAATTCATCCTTAGAAGGATGTCCATATAAAATTAGAATAGCCTTTTTTCAAGTTTAATGTACATAATCACCTGTGAAGCTTGTAAAAATGCAGATTTTTGAGACCCAATCCTGACTTCCTTAGGGAAAATTAAGGTTGCACCCAGGAATATGCATTTTCAGCAGGTTCCTTGGGTGATGTTGATGCAGCTTGAATCACACTCTAAGAAACCAGATTGAGGACACCACACTGTATCCTGACAAAAATAAACTGAGACTGTGAACACTGAAATTCCTCTCCACGTGAGCATATGGCTGAGAAACACTGGATAGCTACCAAATCATTAAGATGATAAATTAATAAATGCTAGGCCTTATCCCAGGGCTCTTCGCATTTTCTGATGTGTAAGAATCACCTGGAGATCTTGTTAACATGCAGATTCTGATTTGGTAGGTCTGAGATAAAGCTTGAGATCCTGTGTTCCTAAACAGCTCTCAGGTGTGATGACCTATATTGCTGGTTCTTAGACCAGCACACTGAGTACTAAGGTCCTAAAAGACAACTCCAAAAAGAGTATAAGGACCAGGACTAGTTATTTTAACAAAGCACAAAAACATCAATCACAATTCTCCTTTCCCTCTGTGTCTAGAAAATGGGCATTGACTTTAAATGTGACCTTCACTAGAAAGTCAGCTCCATGAGAGCAAGTGCTTAATTGGTTTTGCTCATGGCTGTGTAACTAGCACCCACTCAACACCTAGCATATAGTATATACTTGCTGAGAACCAATTCCAGCATGTAATAATTATAAGAGTTCCATCAAAGGTTGATGGGACTTGGGCAGCTCAACAAGGGTGAGCCACGTATGTAGTTTACCTGTTGGAAATGGCTAAATGGCACTTCCCCCAAACCTGAATAGGACAATTGTTTGCTGCCAGACAGCTCAGAGCATTTTATTGCCTCCTGTTGGCCAAACACCTGAACAGCTGTAGGCTGTTCCCCAAACTGATAATGCTTCTGTACCCTTTGATACCTTACCCTTTGAAGTGTATATTTCCACCTTGCCTTAGGATAAATCGTGTTGAATAAAAGCAGGGTCCTGAGTCAAGGGAGAGTCTTCAGTTCCCTTTAGCTGAAGCTCCTCTGACCTCCAATGCCTTTCAAAAATATCTTTCATCCTTGGATTCCTTTTTAATCATCTATGCACAGCCCCTTTCTCCAGAATGCTGAACCCTTTGTAAGGATGGGAAAAGAACCCTGGCATTATGACGTCCTAATGAGGGATACCAACATATACTCAGCAACTACTGTGAATAAATGAATGCTGAACAAAGATTCTCTATGTGAAGTCTAATGATAGAAGCCAATCATAAATCAAAATTCCAAAAAGAGCCTATGGATCCATCTCAGAGAAAGAGAAAAAGTGCTTGTTCTTAACTCTATTTAATACACAGATGTATCATTAATTGATGACTGATTTGTGATTTCTTCTCTATTCATCATCAAGTGATCATAAACTCCCATAGACTTCTATGGGTATTTTCTAGAGGAGTGCATTCTCTGGGGTGGGGAGAAATCAGTTGTTCATTAAAGTCACACAACTACGATGTTTTGTTTCAAAAAAATAGTATATGGGTAGCCTTGATTTCTTCAACTTCCTTTGCATGAGAACCTCTTTCTTTTTTTATTGATTTCAGAGAAGAAGGGATAAAGATAGAAATATCAAAGATGAGAGAGAATCATTTATTGGCTGCCTCCTGCACACCCCACACTGGTGATCAAGCCCACAACTCAGGCATGTGCCCTGACCGGAAATCAAACCGCAACCTTGTGGTTCGTAGGTTGACACGCAATCACTGAGCCATGCCAGCCAGGCCTATGCCTCTTTCTTAACTTGTAACTATGATAGTGATTTCAAATGTCAACTTGACGAGGCCATAGGGTAGCAAAGCATTTGGTCAGACCTCAGTCTGGGTGTGTCTGTGAGGGTGCCTCTGGATGAGATTAACATTTAAGTTAGTAGGCTGAGTAAAGCAGATTGCCCTCCCTAAAGTGGATGAGTCCCATCCAATCAGTCCAAAACCTGAATAGAACAAAAGGGCTGAATAAGAGGGAAACTGCCTGATCAGCTGGGACATTGGTCTTGCCCTGTCCTTGGGCTGGAACTTACACCATGGGCTCTCCTGATTCTCAGGTCTTTGGACTTTGCTGAAATTATATCACTGGCTCTCCTGGGAATCCTGCTGACTGTAGATCATGGGACTTCTCAGCCTCCACAATCACATAAACCCAGTTCTTACTATCTATCTATCTATCTATCTATCTATCTATCTATCTATCTATCTATCATCTATCTATCTATCTATCATCTATCTATCTACTTCCATTTCTATATCTCCATCTATCTATATACAGTAGTCCCCCTTATCTGTGGGTGATATGTTCCAAGACCCCCAGTGAATGAATTTCTGAAATCACAGACAGTACCTATACACATATACCTGTGATAAAGTTTAACTTAAATATTAGGCAATTCACAGATAAATGATTTGTTCTTAGCAACCTCTGTATACAATTATTTTTCTTTCCTTATTAGGTTAAGAGCTTTCACCTTTCACTTTAAAGTAAGCACTTTACAGCTTCTCTTTGACATATCTGAATTGCCAGCATCTTACACTTGCACTTTGGGGTCATTATTAAGTAAAATAAGGGTTACTTGAACACAAGCACTGCAACACCATGACAGTAGATATGGAACCCAGACAACTACTGCCTGGTCAATGGCTAAATGGGCAGGTGCTGGACAGAGGGATGACTCATGTCCAGGGCAGGACACCTAGGGATTTCATCACATTACTCAGAATGGGGCTCCATTTAAAACGTATAAATTGTTTCTTTCTGGAATTTCCCATTTAGTATTTTCCAACCATGGTTGACTGGGTAACTGAAACCATGAAAAACGAAACTGCAGAAAAGGGGAAAGTGCTATATGTCTTTTGGCTCTGTTTTTCTGGAGAACCCTCATTAATACAGCAACCTTGGACTTTTTAAATTTAAGACACTCTACCATAACACACCACCTAGAGTGCATCATTAACCATAGTTTTGAAAGCTACAGTGTCTGCTAGAATTCCCTAATTAATCCCACAGGGCTCTGTCCTCTGGTTATTTATCCCCACCCTGTTAAACATGCCTCCCATGAGCTCCAGGGGGGACTTGTGTGCTGGGTTTAGAATAAAAAAAGAAATTGAACTCATTCCACATCTTTCCCTCATATCTCTTAGAGCAGCTCTGTGAGGCTATTCCTCATCTTACTCTTGAAGAAATCCTCTCAGATTAGCCCTGTATTATTCCATAGTTAATGATATGCAGATACTGGGTATGTCAGGAATTAATCACTAAACTAATTAGCAGAGAGAGAGAGAGAGAGAGAGAGAGAGAGAGAGTGAGGAGGGGGGGGGGAAGGAAGGAAGGAAGGAAGGAAGGAAGGAAGGAAGGAAGGAAGGAAGGAAGGAAGGAAGGAAGGAAAGACAAGGACAAATGGTGGGATGGAGAGAAGGAGGGAGGGAGGGAGGGAATGAGGGAGAAAGGGGAAGGACAGGAGGGAAAGAGAGAGGGAGTGTTTTCCCATTGTTTTCCTGTGTGGGTTATTTATCATGGGCTAAGCTCATTACAGTTTCTGTAATGCCAGTGAGATGCTTTCTGGATGGACTAGAGAGATTTCTTTTTTTCCTTTTCAGAAACATTCAATTTTTGAAGCCCATCAACTGCTTTAAAAAATGTTTGTATAAAGAAAAATCTGCATACCACTTTTATTTATCAAAACAAGAATTAGCTTAATTATATAATGAGCAAATTAAAAGTAGTAAACATTTTAAAACAGCTCATTTAAAGATAGATGACATAAATTTGAACCCTGGATTTACTGTTTATTTTCTGGGTTTACTGTTTAATAAAAAGAGATTTGGGGCAAATCATTTCCTTTCCAAGCTCTTCAGCTTTCTGAACCACAAAACAGGAGATTCTAATCATGTCGCCATCACAGGATTGCTGGATGAAATAAGATAAATGTAAAAGGCATTTTAAATACCTCTAAAAAAACATTTGATTATTAGAAATTGGTGGTGTTTTTTCATTATAGCCTTATTGACAAACAATAGCAGGAAAGGAGAATACAAAATAGAAACAGAGACATTGCATGTTTTCATTAAGAGCTATGTTCACATTACTACATGGCTAGAATCTTGAAATTCAGAACAAGAAAAAAGGTAGATGAGATATCATTAGCTAATGGACTGCATTAAAAAGACAGAAATGAGGTAGGAGGAGACAGTATTTCTTTTGATACAATGGTTTAAAAAAAGAAGAAAATAGGTGCGTGTGGTCCTTTTACTACGCATGCCATTTATCAGTATACATATAATTTAATAAATAATGACTGTTATAAATGAATAAATTCCTTTTTTTGTACTACTCAAAATAAAATTTAAGGCCAATACATACCAGTTTAAAACAACTGAATCCATTTTTAGTTATAAAAATTAATACGGCAATTAGACTTTTTTACACAATATAAACACATCCACTAAGTTCAATACTTGTCCTAAATAATTCTTTGGTGGTGAGGTAGCCTAAAGGGACCCATCTGTTCAGCATATCTAAGCATTTCAAACAATCAATAAACAAACATATCTTTTTTTTTTAGTTGTAAAAAACTTTATTTCCCATCACCATTTATTCCCCTATACCCATTTTCACCCCCATCCCCTGTTCCCCAGCAATCACCACACTGTTGTCCCTGTCTATAAGTTATTTCTCTTTTTTTTTCTTTTTTGTTCAATCCCTCCATCCCCACCACCACCCTCCACCACCAGTTGTCTACCTGCTCTCTATCTATGATTCTGTCTCTATTTTGCTTGTTTGTTCAGTTTGTTCGTTAAATTCTATATATGAGTGAAATCATATGGTTCTTTAAAACAGCTATGGTACATTTACACAGTGAAATACTACTCAGCTGTAAAAAGGAAGAAAATTTTACCATTTGCAATGGATGGACCTGGAGAACATTATGCTAAATAAAACAAGCCAGTCAGAGAAAGACAAGTACCATCAACAAATGTATCTTAAACTCTACTTGTCCCTCTCTATTTTAGAAGTTAGGAACAATTCAAGAAAAATAAACAATCTATGACAGCAAGACACTTATATTATAGATGGGAGAAATATATATCAATACATATATATGAATCCATTAATAAATAATATAGTACATAATTATATATATATATAACAATTGGACAATACAGACAAGGTACTAATTCTTCAGTCAGATAAAATTTAAAATTTGATTTGATAAGTTAAATCTATGTGCACTTAATCTATCAAGAAAATCTTCAAGGAAAAAATAAAAATTAAGCAGTCTAGAAGGGTAATTAAATCATGGGTAATTAAACCAATAAGCAAAAAGTATTTCAGATTGCATTCATTTGCTAGGGCTACCATGGAGTACCACAAACTGGTGGCCATAGCAACAGAAATTTGTCTCACAAATCTATAGGCTAATGGTCCAAAATCAAGGTGTCCAAGGACTGGTTCCTTCTGAGGACTGTGAAAGAGAATTTGTTCCATGCCTCTTGCCTCACTTTGATGCTTGGCTGGTGGAAATCTTTGGTGTTCCTTGGCTTATAAGCACATCAACCTGATCTCTGCCTTCACAATATGATCATGGCACCTCTCTGCTTAAAACTTGCCATTGGCTTCCCCTTGTTCTTATCAGGAAACCTCAGTCTTCATTGTGCCCTTTAATTACCTGCTTCCCACCTTCAGTCTCATCAGGCACCTCTCCCTTGCTCTCTGCCTTGTGTCAGTTCTTACAAAGTCCTTCTCTCCACCTAGAGGCCTTTAGGCACACTGATTATTCCACCAAGGAAATTCCCTTCTTTCCCACCCTTACTTATATGCCTGGCTGATTTTTACTTAATCTTCAGATTTCAGAAGAAACGAAAAACAAAAACATCTTTTCTTCAAGCACTACCACCCACCCAGATCAGACCTCTGTTAACCTGTTTCTCTTTCAGGGCATTTGCCCCATGTGCAATTCAATGTCCTTTGGTGCAACGATCTATTTATCTTCTTGCCTAAAAGAATATCAGTCATTATTATATCTTATTTACTGTTTCACCTCTAGCCTGGCCTTGAACAAAGTAGGTATTCAATGCATATGTGTCAAATGAATAAATGAATTTCAATATTTACCAGTGTTATCTTAACACTGATCAAGTAAACAGTAAAAATCAATCATTTCAATTAAACAACCCCACAGATTTAGTAAATGTATATTACTTACAAGTTACCACTTGCTCATTTTTGTATATAATGAAAAGTCATATTTCTTAGAGGACCAGAACTCTATAAGACCAGCTGATTGCATAACATTTTTTCAAATGTTGCTTCTAAGAAGTCAAAACATCCTTAAAATTAGTAACAACAATAACAAAGTAAAACCAAATTTGATCAGAATACTACAAAGCCTGTTAACATGAATAACAGAAGATATAATATTAAATGTCTTCATGTATAAAAAAACAATCCTATATAATAAAGAGCTAATATGCAAATGGCCGTCGTGCCCTTGTGCCCTAGCGTTGGGGCCGGGGGACCTGAGGCTGTGCCAGGGGACCTAAGGCCACACCCCCTACCTGGTACCGAGCCAGGGGACTGAGGCTGCACCCCCCGCCCTGTGGGGCTTGATGAGGGTGGGGCCAGCTGAATCTGGATCTCGCGTGATTTCGAGGCACACACGGGTGGGGCGGGAACTTAACTATGGGTCCTGCAGCACGCCCCAGACTCTGACAGTAGAAAGATTTTCATATACATTTTACTTTTTCTTTAATCTCTGACACTTCTATTGTAGAGAAAGGGCAAATAACAATATTAAAATATTTCCTCTAATTAATTCCCTTTTAATGTGCACGAATTTCATGCACCGGGCCACTAGTATCTCTGTAATAAACCAACAAGTTTTTCCATCACTTTCTTAACTTTTGAAGATTACATCTTTAAATGAACAATACATATCATGAAGCAATTTACAAACCATTTTTCAGTCTGATCCATTCCAGATGGTTCTACCATGAATATCCCCCCTCCTCCTTATCTCTCTTATCACTTTCCAATCCGGGCCACCAACATCTTTGCCTAGACTCCTGCAGTAGCCTTCCAACCAGTCTTTTTGTGGGCACTTCTGTTCTCCCCACCACATCCAACTCAACATTTCATCAAACACATTGCAGGCAGAACTGTCCTTCCAAGTTTGAGCATGTCATTCCCCTCCTTATAGTCCTATTGACATTGTCTTCATGCTGCCTAATTCTTAACTGCCTCTCCTCTGACTTGTCTGCTTCATCGCATTATCCTTCTTTCTGTTTCTAGAACAGCCAAGCTGGTTCCTACTTAGGGTCTTTCTACCTGCTATTTCTTCTTATGGGAATGCTCTGTTCTGGACCTTTCAATGTTGCTTCCTTATCATCGAGTCTCAAGTCAACTCTCAACCTACCCTCCTCCAGTCTCAGAGGCTTTCCCTGACTATCCTACCTAAATTACTCCCCAGTCACTCTCCATCACACCATCCTGTTTCCTTTTCTTCCTATTACTTATTGCTACCTGGAATTGCCTTATCTGTATCAGGAGTTACTCACATAGTCTCTACCCGCCCCGCTGCCGACTCCACCCCCCACAGAATGTAAGCTCCTGAGCACAGGAAATGTATGAGACTTATTCACCATTTTCCATCCAGCCCTAGAAAAATGGGGTACAGTAAGTGGGTGCTCACTAAGTACTTACTACATGAGTTGAATATAGTTAGCAACAACAAAAGCAGCAGCTCAAAATAAAAAATAATTATCATAAAAGTAAGATTCAGAAAGAGGTATCACATGAATTTATATCATGTGGTTTCATATTATACATATTAACAGTATCAGTGGGGCTTATTACATATTAGAAATCTTAAATATTATAAATTAAAATGCATTATTTTACTAAGTAACTTTAAATACATTTCTTGTATATAATCTTTCAAAATGAGGAATTTTAAATAAATCTTCATTATGAATGGGGAAGGGAAGCCATATGTCCTTCCTTAGGCAAAAAAGGAATAGTCTCTTTAGAACTGATTCAGAAGCATTTAAAGGAATACTTTGGAGAAAAATGTCAATTTAGAACTGATTCAGAAGCATTTAAAGGAATACTTTGGAGGAAAATGTCAAAATAAATACTGACTTTTAAGGCAAGAAAAAAAAAATCTATTGAAAGCTAAGGGAAACAATAGGAATTGGTTTCCCAACAGCCAATAAATCACTGTGTAGCTAAGCAAAGGTTAAATGTTTATACTTTGGAGGTTTTCCACCTCCAAGGACCAATGGCACATCTTTGACATTTGGAAAGGGCAAGTCTAGAACACTCCAAAGGCCCAAACCCCACTATAGCAGTGTTCTTCCTTTCAAGACCCACTAGCTAGACACACAGTTAATGAGAATGATTCAAATCTGTGCCTCGGGCAAATCATAAATTACTATATCTCATGCACTTCTAGATACTTCATGAATAGTTAAAGCCACAGTATTTATGAATGCCAAGGACTTCCTCACTGTATTTGGATTGTTTCCATGAGAGAATAAACTACCTTGGGTATTAGTTGAGATTTTTAAAAATAACTAGGGAACCATTTATTTCATTGGAGCTATTTACTAAATACCACAAAGCATCGGTACAACTACTGAGATTACTTACGTTAGCAAACAAAAATAGCAGTGGGCACTTTATCTTCCGCTTAATTGATTGCCTTTGTTATACAACATTGTCTGGAAAAATCTGCCTACAATGCTAACTGCAAGCCACAGTAATCATGTGTCAATATGTGAACTACCTGAACATCTAATTATGAAAAAAAAAAAAAGGCAATTTCACAGTGGGAGTATTGTTCTCATTCAAGAAACCAGCCATATTAACTTATTAGTCTGACATACAGCAGATAGCTGAAAAACTTTAATTTGAAAGATAAATTACGTTTAGCTGATTAATATGCTCCAAATTAAATTCACCACTTTTAATGGGCCCATCAACCTGACAACCTGGGAAATTAATAAATTTGGCATGCAGTAATCTTAGGAAATGTATCCATCTGAGCTACAAATCGGCATGAGGATTACCTTCACAGTAGGCGTTGTCCTCGCGAAGGGCCCTAAAACCATCTCGACAGCTGCAGACGGCCCTGTCATTCAGATTTCTGCAGACAGAATTCTCCATGCAGTTATGCCTTTCAGAACAAAAGTCATAACCTACAAGAAAAAAGGAACTTATGGAGGTAAATGAGCCATGACAAAGCCAATAAACCCCGACTACTTCATATTTCCTTTTGATTTGAAGCAATTTTTCCCTACATGATTTTTAAAGTAATATCTTTATCCAGTGTTTACAGAACCACATGCTATGTGTACTAAAAACTTTTTCTTTCTGTGTAAACTCAATTAATTCCTATTTCAAGTTAATCTATGTCTTGTTTCAGTTTTTGTAAATGCTCCCTAGTCCCTAATATTCTAATAAGAGTCCTCCATTACCTGAAACAACGATTCTTGGAGTCCAAAATGCAGTTATACAACACAGGAGATAATACAGTGAGAAAGTGATCTGAGAACTGGTGGTGGAACACTATTAGTAACTATGGGTAATAAAATTCAAGTCAGATGAAATGGGTACATTGTGTATTTAAGAAATAAAACAGACAGCCAGTATCCTTAAAAAAAAAAAATTCAAAGCCTGTTTAAAAATGAAAATTACACCACTTCAATCTAATTTTCTCTCGAAATCTGCCAGGCAAAATATGTCCACTCAGAAGAAGAAGAAAGTTTTTATGAATTACAAAGATGTCATGGATTCCAGAGTCTTTATGAGAAGAAAGAAAAAATGGAAAATTTTATAAACAGTGACACCAATCATGTGCAATTTCTGAGGATCTCCTTTTCCTGTGTGAATCCCTTGTTCAAAAATAATCTGAGATGCTGAAATGAAAAGCTTGAACACTGGAATCCATACTTAATGGAAATTACATGATTATACATCATTCGAACAATTTTCAAATCGCCTGATGCATAAGTTATCTCTCTAGTTTTATGTTGTTTAATGAATGACAATTTCAGTTCATGTATAAAAGACTAGAAGAATATATTGCATGTAACTAGAATAAACTCACCTGCCTATAGCCAAGAAAAGACTTTTACCTAAGCAAATCATGAAGATGGGAGTTCTAAACTGGCTCACCTTATTTGTAATCAAATTACCATAAATGCTGTGATTCAGTAAAAGGTGGATTAAGCTATACTACAGCCAACAGGTATATCTGGTACAGCAAAAAGGTTGCTGTGGATTCTGATTAGTTGGTATCCATAATGACTGCTATGAATATCACCCAGAATTAAAACATATCCCTAAAGATGACCTAAAAAATACAATAGTCCCCCCTTATCCTGGGAGAGGTATTTTCAAAGACCCCCCACCCAGTTGATGACTGAATCCACAGAATAGTATCAAACCCTATAATCATATGTTTTTTTCTTATATAACACACCCATGATGAAGTTTAATTTAAAAATTAGGTACAGTAAGGGGTTAACAACAACAACAATAAAATAGGACAATTATAACATATATTGTAATAAAAGTTATGTGAATGGCTTTGGGGCCATTATTAAGTAAAATAAGGGTTACTTAAACACAAGCACAGCAATATCAGGTTTGTTGATCTGATAACCAAGACAGCAATCAAGGGACTAACAGGCGAGTAATGTGTACAGTGTGTGTGTGTGTGTGTGTGTGTGTGTGTGTGTGTGTGTATGTGTGTGTGTGTGTGTGTGTGTGTACAAAGGGCTGATCCATGTCCCAGGCAGGATGCAGCAGGGTGGATTGAGATTTAATCATGCTACATAGAATGCTGTGCAATTTAAAACTTACTAGTATGAATTGCTTATTTTTGGAATTTCCCATTTAATATGTGGACTGCTGTTGATTACAGGTAACCGAAACCATGGGTAAGGAGGGACTACTGTATATAGTGAATCACAGCATTGAAATCACTTGACAAGATTCTTCACAACATAAATTCTCATGATTAAAACATTTAGAAGTAAAAAGTTCATTTTTAAGAGGGAAAAAAATTCTTGTAGGGCCTTTTTACCTTCTTCTTTAAATAGTTAAATTGAAACCATATTTCTTAAAATGTGTTCCAATGCCTTATTACAATGCCTGAGGGGGAATAATTTCAACTAAAAAAAATCATCTCCATTCTCTATCCCAATATCTCAGCATATCATCAACCTAAAATGAAAAGGCACCAAGAAATCACTTTGTGTTTATTCTAAATTAAAACAAAGTCACACACAAAAAAAAAAAAAAAAACGAAAAACTTCCCCACTCCTTTAGATACACAAAGAATTAGGAGACAATCTTCTAACACAGTGCTAAACTGTGCATACTTTTACTGCAATGTTTCAAATAACTTTTAGAGGCCTGGGACTAAGAACAGGTGCTGTTCCTAATATATTTAGATTTTTCTCTCATAGTTTATATTTTTTCAAAACTATCTTTTCATTTCTCACTTTGCTGCATTTTCTCTTCTCCCATATTTCAGATTCTACCCAATCTATTACAGACCATTCCTGTTCTGCCTAAGTAATGGCGAGACCCTTCATCTCAGCATCAAATATTGTGCACATGCTCGCCATGCAGTGTCTAATTGCTACAAGATAACAACTATAAGGTAACAACCGTAAGTGTGATGCTACTTTTAATGTTAGGTTTAGTTAGGGAGTGCTTTAGTTTTTATCAGATAGTGTATGTTTTTTTATTAATCCAGAGACTTGAAAACTGAAAATTTCATCAATAAAATTCAAATTTACTCTAGACAATGTCAGATAGCTATTTTGATTTATTCTCTCAACAAATAAATTCACTGAATATATATTTGATTTCAGCAAGGAAGAGAGAGATAGAAACATCAATGATGAGAGAGAACCATTGACTGGCTGCCTCCTGTATACCCCCTACTGGGAATCCAGTCTGCATCCTGGGCATGTGCCCTTGACCAGAATCGAACCCATGACCTTTCAATCCACAGGCCAATGCTCTATCCACTGAGCCAAACCAGCTAGGTCGGAAACTTGGATTTACTTGTTATCTCTACCACTTACCGGCTATGTCAATTAGCCATGTAAGTTAATTAACCTTCCTAAAACCTTCAGTTTTTCTCACTTGTAAAATTAGGATAATATTTACCTCACAAAAATGTAAGGTTCAAATGAGGCCATCTATGTAAAAGCATAATAGTATGGTATTTGTTAATAATTAAAGCAATTAAAATATTGCTAATAAGCCATAAAACAAATCTGTTGAGATATGTATCACAGAAGAAAATTCTAATATTAGTTCTAAATGGATGGATCAATAATATAATACAATCTAGCCTTTCTTTCATTTCTTCCTGTGGATTTTAACCTCAAAGATACCAAGTTTTCTATTCCTTTTGTGAGCTTTTCAAATGAAGTTCTGTGTCTTTTATTAAATGTAGTTTTATGAAATATTAGCATGCATTTCTGTGTAACTGGATACCAAGGGAAGGGTGAATATGAAAGACTATAAGAACAATATAGATAAAGGTTATCTACACTAATAAAAGAGAAAGATGCAAATTGACCGTACCTTCACAATGCCCACCAGCCAATCAGGAGTGAGTATGCAAATTAACCCAACAAAGATGGCAGGTTAATTTGCAAACACAGGCGCCGAGCGGCTGGGGGCAGGGCAGGATGCTTGCATCATCGCCATGGCGACAACGCAGGCGTTCCACACCACCCCAGCCACTTCAGGCCTCTGGGCAGTGTCAGAAGGAGGAAAGGTGGCTCCAGGCTGGAACGAAGGTGGTGCCAGCAGCCAGGGGAAGGAAGGCCCAGTCTTGCATGAATCTTCGTGCAATCGGGCCTCTAGTACTTAATACTCAGGAGAAAGATAATCCACTGATTTTGAAGTGAATATTTGTTGGCATTGCCTACACACATCTATTCCTCCTTTTCAGAAAATAAAAACAAGCTAATCCTACTCTGGATGAAACTGTGTGCTCATAAGGAAATGGCCTCTGCTGCCCCACAGGATAAGGCAGTGCCAGCAGCCAGGGGAAGGAAGGCTGCCCCACGGGCCTAGAAACAGTAATTTTTCCAGGTCTGGGCACATGAGCGAGTCCAGGCTAATAAAGACAGAGGAAACTCAATTCTGGGTCTTTGTTCAATTCATGAGAATATTGAATTTTTCTTCCGCTTACCTAAGTATGGTAATGATGTGAGCCTGAGAATGTCAGGGGTCTACCTGAGAACACAAAGAGCCTAAAGATAAAGCCACCTCAGAGGAGACAGACTAAGAAATGCATCTAGGGAAAGGGGTGGGATTTGCAATCTGATTCAAGCTGCTTACTGGGGCTATATGTTCCATTGTTTGCTTAAGTCAGTTGGATTAGGAGTTCTATCTTTTGCACCTCAAAGAATACAAACTTATTTAGGTATTGTTTGCAAGACAATAGATAATCCTGATTTTTCCCAAAGTTTGATTCATATGTGTGGATGACGTGCTGTGTGTGTTTTCTTTTAACTTAAATTTTGTTTTTCAATTACAGTACATTCAATATTCTTGTATTCATTTCATGTGTACGCATTGTGGTTAGAAAAATCATATATTTTAGAATGTGATCCCCCTGATATTTCCAATACCCACCTAGCACCATACATAATTATTACAATATTATTTACTACATTCCCTATGCTGTACTTTGCACCCCTGTGGCTATATTGTAACTACCAATTTGTACTTTTAATCTCTTCACTTTTTTCACCCAGTCCCTCAATTCCCTTCCCCTCTGGCAACCATCAGTCTGTTCTCTGTTGGATGAACATTTTTTACAAGTACTAATAGCAGTGGATTTTTTTTAATGTGTATAAGAAACACATGAATCTAATAACAAATAACCCCATTATTTCATGGATACCATTTCTTAGGAATGAAACTAAAGTTTTAAATAATGACTAATCTACACTAATAAAAGAGAAAGATGCAAATTGACTGTACCTTGGCAATGCCCACCAGCCAATTAGGAGTGAGTATGCAAATTAACCCAACAAAGATGGTGGGCTAATTTGCATGCACAGGCGCAGAGCGGCCGGGGGCGGGATGCTTGCGCCATCGCCATGGTGACAACACAGGCATTCCGCACCACCCCAGCCACTCCAGGCCCTGGGCAGCGTGGGAAGGTGGAAAGACAGCTCCGGGCTGGAGTGAAGATAGAAAGGTGGCTTTGGGCCGGAGCAAAGGCAGAAAGGAAGCTCCGGCCGGAGCTAAGGCAGTGCCAGCATCCAGGGGAAGGAAGGCCCATTCTTGCACGAATCTTCGTGCATCGGGCCTCTAGTAACAGATATAAAACACTAACTAAATGCTATTAGTAACATAAAGATAATAAGAATCCTAAAGGTGTAATTGGATAATGTGGGAAACTGAGTTATCCCGAAGTTGGGAGAGAACAATCTACACCCGCTCAGCCTTCTGCATACCGATGTCCCTACTACTTATAAGTCACAATGAAGTAAAGGCCGACTTAAAGTGGGGTATCCAGTAAAAAGCATCTGGTAGTGTTGCACATAGAGAAAGGGGCTGCTACGGGAGGAAAAGGAAAATGCAGATATGAAAATTGTCACATTAAGTCACAGTCCTGTATCAAGTCTGCACTGCTTCTGAGGTGCTGCTATAGAAGATAGCCAACTGCATGGTACTGAGAAAACAGCCTTGGCTGGATTTGAGTTGGTGCCTGGAGATTTGGAGCCTCATTTCAGTGCACAGCTTGGCTTCCAGTCACTGGCAGAGCCTAGTGGGCAGGTCAACACTTTAATCTCCTGCTCTGCCCTCAGGGAATACTGACTAACCCTTGCTGAACAACTTTCTCAGGTGTGAGCACAGCATCTTTAGCACTAGGCAGAAAGACCTGGAAACTGGAGGCCAATTTTATTCAAATGAATTTGTCACAGCGTAAGTGTAGGAGTTGACTCAAAATGTAAGCCTAGAGAACTTGTCTTTTTTTTTTTTTTTTTAGTTTAAAGTCAGAGAATGCCAGGAGAATTCATTTGGTTATATATTTGAAGTCAGAAATAGAAGCAACCTTTATTATAAATTGCACTAAATGTTTCAAGAAGGGCTAACTTGTCCAATTTCAGTTTCAGTATCATCTAAGCCAGTGGTTCTTAATTCTGGCTGCTTAAGAGAATGTATCAGATTTTTTTTTTTTTAATGGTGATACCAAGACTCCATTTCATCTCTATTATGTAAGAATCTCAGGTGGTGGGGGTATACTGGTAGGTCACAGAATATTTTGTCATTGTGTTTGGAGTGTGCTGTGTAAACACATTAATTTTTAAAACTATAAACAATTTAAATATAACAAATTTTTAAAACATTTAATCACCTTTATTTATTTATTTTTTGTTTGTTTGTTTTTGTTCATTTATTTTTGTTCATCCTCACCCAAGGATATTTTTCCATTGATTTTTAGAGAGAATGGAAGAGAGAGAGAAAGACAGAGAGAAACATCAATGTGGGAGAAACACATCAATTAGTTGCCTCCTGCAGGAGCCCTGACCAGGGCCCGGGCCAATGAGCCTTTGACCGGAATCGAACCTGGGACCGTTTGGTCCTCAGGCTAATGCTCTATCCACTGAGCCAAACTGGCTAGGGCTAAATATAACAATTTTTGTAGCTGTTTTTCATTTTTTAACTTGCTTTTTGTAATTTTATATCATGGCTCTTTTAAAAAGAAATGGATGTGACTGGAGCTTCTCTTGACATCTCAAAGGCCCTATCTCAGGTTCTTATTAAATCTCATCCTAGCCCATCTTGGCTAATTTTTATACTATTTACCTCTCTAATATCTGAGTAGCTCCTCCGCACTACCAGTGGATTAAAGGTAGCCACACAATTTCAGCACTCCTATCATGGCTAGCTCTGTTCGGCCTCCCCTTAAACCTGGGCTGTCCTATGACTACGCTGACCAATGAAATATGGTAGAAGTGCTGCTGTTTCAATGCTAGACCTAGTCTTTAAGAGCCAACAGTCGCCATTTAAGAAGTCTGACTACTATCCTACTGGAGAGACCACAGGGAGAAGTCCTGAGATCATGTGGGAGGGAAAGAGTTCTGGCTGTGCCCAGCCTTCCCGTCATCACTACTGACATGCCCAGCATGTAGTGAGGCCATCTAGAATCTTCCACCCCAGCCCAGCTCCCAGCTGAGTGACCCCAGTGAACACCTAGTGGAGCAGAAGAATGTCCTGGCCAACCCCTCTCTGAAGTCCTGACCCACAATATTGTGAGATATAATACAAGTGGTGTTTGTTTTAAGCCACTGAGCTTTGGGGCCACTTTGTTATGCAGCAACAGGTAACTCTGCGAATGTGGTCCCACAGACCAGTAGTAGCATCACCCAGGAACTTATTACAGATGCAGATTCTTGGGCTCGACCCCAGACCTACGGGCCACGGTCTGCATGTTAATAACATCCCTAGCTTATCTGCATGTACGTTTCAGCTTGAAAAGCACTGGGATAGCCTCCCTATAACTGTCTGCTTCCCAAATCAAGTGACTGGAATGAACACTCTTGATTGAAATCAAATTCCACACATGCTCTGTGCAAGGCACCAGTTAGGTGCTGGGAGGATGAAACCTCTAATGGCCCTTCTTGTTTGTCCATTTGGTTGCGGTCCTTTTTGGCAGTGTTCCTTCATTCCTCAGAGCTACCCTAACAGCTCCTTGAAGGGCAAACCAAGTCTTAAACAACTTTGAAATTCTCAAAGAACCTTTCACAGAACTGAGGTTTTAAAACTCATAATTGAATGGATGGAGGAAGGCAGTAAAAAGAAAAAACTGCACCACCCTGCTAAAAATGGAAAAAGAGTATCTTATGTCTATTTTTAATAGATTAGGTTAAAAGGAAACAAAATGGCATATTACTTTTTACTTATTTCTATTTAAGTTTTCCTTTGCATTAGCATAAAGGCCATTATTCAATCAAGTGTTAGTAGCTCATTTAGAGCAGTTAGCTATGTAGTGTCAACTACAGGAGTTATTAACACCAACTATATCCCATATTAGGTTTCAGGCATTAAGGACATAAAGGTGAATATAAAGACCCAGCCCTACCCTCAAGGTGCATAGTCCAATGAAGGAAATGGATTCACAAACATATAATTTCAAGATAATACAGGAAGGTATATATAATTTCATAATTGGTAGGAATCATAAAAAGTTCCATATAATCAATCCATTAGTTTAATACTTGAATCTACAGTAGACTATCTAGTGTAAGAATCATTAGTGATGGGAATTCTCTTCCTCTTAAGGTGTCCCAGTGCATATCTGAATAGCTTAAAATTCACTGCTTTCTTATATTGAACTAAAAGTCCAAATCCCTTCTACTTATCGGTCCTAGGTCAGTGGTCGGCAACAACAGTACAACGATTGAAATTTCTTTTGAGAGCCAAATTTTTAAACTTAAACTTCTTCTAACGCCACTTCTTCAAAATAGACTCGCCCAGGCCGTGGTATTTTGTGGAAGAGCCACACTCAAGGGGCCAAAGAGCCGCATGTGGCTCGCGAGCCGCAGTTTGCCGACCATGGTCCTAGGCCATTCGTCACAGAAGCAATGCAAAACATGTCTGATGACCTCTCTCTCCTTGGTGGTATAGAAGCCTATGAGTGAAGAGAATGGAAATGATAAGAGAGGGATCTGAAGTAAGCAGATGGGAATCATGCTAAGTCAATTATCAGTATAAGAACAAACTGAAGAGAAGCAAGCAAACACACAAAACATAAAATAAGTCAGCACTGTTGTGTACATTTCCTCAGCAGTGTCATGCTGAATCAGACCAGGGCACAGCGGGAGTTATACAGATCCAGAGCCTGAGACAGGTCAGTAGAAAGCACTCTGATTTTATTTATTACTATAATAACTACCTCATGGCTATCTACTGTATGCCAAATCAGGAACACATTTAGGGAAATACAACTAATCTTTAGAAATAACTTGCTTATAAAAATGTTTCTTTCTTCTCGGTTAAAAAAGCCTCCTAGGGTGACACATACACATAAACCTTCTTTACAAAAAAAGTCATCTTACCTTTACAAACTTTGCAACAGCTATGAGACAAGGTGATCTGTTGAGACTCTGGACAATCCAAAGCTGGACAGCCTGAACTCTCAACCAGCTTCATGGTCTGCTCCTGTTAGACAACAGAAAATAAATCCTTCCGATTTCTGAATTAGGGCTTACTGAGAAGTTTTCAGGTCCAGTATCTGAAAGGGCTCTTCTGATATAAAACTAAAATTTTCATTCTGAGAACCTCTGCATAGGCCACAGGCTCATTAATGATCTTAAATCACAAAGCGGGAAAGCCTTTGAAATGGACAATCAGCACTTGGAAAGCACTTTAAAATGGATACTGCCGTCATGCCTACAATATGCCGAACATGATAATTTTTCAGGGTAATCCTGAAAAATTCTGCTGGTTTTACAACACATTTGCACATCCAGATGACAATGTGGCAAAGACACAGCTTGAATTAGATCAACAGCTCACTGGAAAAATAAATAAGTAAAAACTGAGCTTTTTTACATTCTCATTTAAAAATTTTCTAAACTGTTGCAAGAAGATTCTCACAGGTGACTCTGTAGAGGAATATTGATGGTCTCCCAACAAAACTATAAGGGGAATGGCCGGATTCATATCTCCTGAGAATGAATGGCTAGAATATTTCCTGGCACGTATTTGGTATTCAAAAAATCTTTCTTAAAGAGATGAGTAAATCAATGTCTTATTACAGTTCTAGCAATCAAAGTAGATAAAATCCTTCTCAAGGAGAAACCAAAATACAAAATACTTTTCTGATAAATGTATTAGCCCTGCTCTCAAAGCAAACATTTGGTTTCTATACTGTCAATCTCTAAACTCTGAAGAACTGGGTCATTAACTATGTTATATTATGCTTACTGGTACATAAGTAATAAAATAACTATTGGAACTTGCAGGCTTCCATTTAATGCTGCTCAATACACTAGATTTTTAGTTATCATTTCTGCAAGAACTGCGTTTATGGGAGAAGTATTCATTTCAACATCTCCCTCTTCCCGGTTTATATATGAAAAAGACCTTCAAATCATAATCTCTTATCAAGAAAGTGGCAGGCCCATGCCCTGGCCAGTTTGGCTCAGTGGATAGAGCGTCAGCCTGCAGACTCAAGGGTCCCAGGTTCGATTGCGGTCAAGGGCATGTACCATGGTTGTGGGCACATCCCCAGTAGGAGGTATGCAGGAGGCAGCTGATAGATGTTTCTCTCTCTTCGATGTTTCTAACTCTCTATCCTTCTCCCTTCCTCTCTGTAAAAAATCAATAAAATATATATTTTTTAAAAAGTGGCAGGCCCAGCCAATGTGGCTCAGTAGTTGAGCATCAACCTATGAACTAGGAGGTCACGGTTAGATTCCTTTCCTCTCCGAAATCAATAAGAAATATTAAAAAAAAAAAAGAAAAAAGAAAGAAAGAAAGAGGCAGGACATGTATATACAGTGGAGTCAAATGCTAGTCTTCCTTTGACTTGACAGCAATATCCATTCTGGTAATGTTATTTCCAGAGCCACGGTGTTTTTCTGTGTTACCCATACTCCCAGGACACATTTTCAAGGCCACAAAACTGACAGCAAAGGAACAAAGAAGGATTAGATTTGACAGCCCAGAAAATGGAAGCATAAGAGAGCTGCCAATTACGTAGAGGTGTAAATACAAAAGCTAAGGGACCTGAGGGAAAAGAAACAATGGAAGTCCTTACTGTTCAGAATTTAGTCAAGTACTACAAAAGCTTGTGATAATCTGGGATAGCTGTGCTGTATAATCAATAGCCACCAGCTCCATATAGCTCTTGAACACTGCAAATGCAGTAAAATACATACAAGATTTTGAAGACTTAGCATGACTCATTAAGAATGCTATATATATTACATGTTAAAATAATATTTTGATATATGAAGTTAAATATGGAAAATATAAAAAATTTAGCCCAATAAAAATTACATTTGTTGTTCATATCATGTTTTTATTGGACAGCACAGCATTAGAGGGTAGGAAATTGTGCCTTTTGTTTAAGCAAATAAAATATTTACTAAGCACCCAGAGTTGTCTATAGAGACTGCTCACTAAACCAATTTAAAGTTAAAGCATTTTATAGCTATTTTTAAAATCAACTATCTCAGTAAATTTCTAAACCACGATGATCAGTATTAGGAAACACAATGGTCAGATAAAAAGAATACACATACACACATGAGGTAGAAAACTTCAGACGCCCTCGAGAATTTTAAATTTAGAGCTGATATTTCAAAGTTAGAGTTCACCATTAGAAACCAGCTGACAAACGTTTTCCACTTTCCTTAAAGTGACTTTTCTCTGATTCTGTTTTCTCAATTTGGAGGAACTCGATTTCCCTCTAATTCTTACATGTATAGTGGGACCTACTCCACTCAAAACGGCACTGGTATGAGATAGAGAACTAGGCCACCTTGAAATACAGTTAAGTAATTCCTGCTAACAGTGTTCCTATGCCTCAACTCCCACATCAGAGGAGACCCCATTCAAAACCAAAGGAGCAGCTAGAATACTTTACAATGAGCATGAAGAAAGCAGAGCTTTCATGTTCTAGAAATCAAATCTGCCACAGTCTTGCCTCATTATGTCTCCTCTTTGCTTATCCCAAAAGTCGTTTAACTTAAGATGCCTGAAGTATGTAGTTGGCTTTTTTCATATTCAATTACCTTGGCAAAATTTTTAGGATTTTCCTTTCTCCAACATTTAAAACTCACAAATGTTTGCAGTTTATTGGTGGTGCCAGCATGGAAAATCATTTAACTTAGTTTTCTACATAACCTAAATCATCCCCAAAACTCATGGATGGGAGGCATTTAAAAGGGAAAATTCAAATTCAAATAGAAATGAAACCTTAAAGCAGAAACTTTATGTATAGACAGTTTCCTTCAGGTAGAATGTGGCTTGAAATATGTATTGTCAAGAAATACAACATTATAGTTTATAAAAGGCAAATATGAAGAGTGTTCTGAAACATTGTTAGTTTTTTAATTAGCAGATCAAGAAGCAGAGTTAAAAAGAATTGAATTTGCTTCAGAAGCATACTTCAAGAGGCCAAGGCAGTAAATTTAAAAAGAATTCCCCTTCAAATCTTGTAAGATGTTCCTCCCAAAGGGATTAAGATTAATATCAGCCTCATCTCTATCTAACAGCTAATTCTTTTTAGGTAATTTTTATGTTTTGTTTTTAATTGGATTGGGTGATATTTCTCACAAGGGTCAAAACCACAAGTGACAGCGGGCTGTCTATCTTTAGCTACATTTTCTTCAAAGCAGAAAACAAGGAGCTGATTTGAATTTAGAAAATATAAGAAAACTTCATAAAACTTTAATTTGACAAAACAGCATTTTTATATATTGGCAAAAATATTTTACAACTATTAATTTACATGTTTGCAAAATAATGGGAATTTCGATATATTTGAACTCTAATTTATATCTTAAATTTTCCCTTAGATGTTTTAAAGGTATCACAAGGGTGAGGTTTTAAGGAAACATTGACTGTGTTTGTACAACTGAGTTTTGAAAAACTCATGAAAAGTTTTCTTACCTTGCACTCATAGAGAACACATACTCCAGACGAGGAATAGACTGTATGTCTTTCTCCTTCAAAGTAGGTTCGCCCTTGAAATTGGCATATTGCTTTGGGGGGAAAAATACATATATATTTATTTTTTATTTTTCATTAAGAAAAATAGTTTCCAAGTGTTCAGATTATTCTGCAACAATAGTTTTCTGTTCTCCTGCCTTTTCACAGTGTTTGAGTAACTATAAACCTAAATTCAATCTAACATAAAGCACATGCAGGGTCAAGTTACCATCATGCCCTTTGAGTTCAGAGAGTAAAATAAGCTACAGAAAGGATAAGTGGCAACAGCAAGTCAGAATTAGACTCTGAGAAAGGAGTGCCCATAAACAGACTCTCAGCCAATTATCTGCCGTTAGATGATGTCTCACATAGGGGAATATTAAGCAGGTGCATAGGGTGGCTCCAAATGAAGCCACAAATATGAGGAAAGTTCATTTTTTATATTCCACTAGAGGCCCGGTGCATGAAATTTGTGCATGGGATGGGGGTTATCCCTCAGCCCAGCCTGTACCCTCTCCAATCCTATTGGCCTAAATGGGCAGTCGGACATCCCTCTCACAATCCAGGACTGCTGGCTCCCAACTGCTCGCCTGCCTGCCTTCCTGATTGCCCCTAACCACTTCTTCCTGCCAGCCTGATCACCCCCTAACCACTCTCCTGTCAGCCTGATTGATGCCTAACTGCTCCCCTGCCAGCATGTTTGCCCCTAAATGCCCTCCCCTGCCAACCTGGTCACCCCTAACTTCCCTCCCCTGCAGGCCTGGTCACCCCTAACTGCCTTCCCTGCAGGCTTGATCACCCCCAACTGTCCTCTCCTGCAGGCCTGGTCTCCCCCAACTGCCCTCCTCTGCCAGCCCGGTCACCCCTAACTGCCTTCCCCTGCTGGCATGATCACCCACAACTGCCCTCCCCTGCAGGCCATCTTGTGGAGGCCATCTTGTGTCCACACGGGGGCAGCCATCTTGTGTGTTGGAGTGATGGTCATTTGCATATTGCTCTTTTATTAGATAGGATTATAGAACTTTCAAACAGAAAATTCCAAAGAAGCTGAATTAATTCAGCACATGCATGTAAATGTCATGTCATGGGTTGGTATAATTTTATGTTTAAGTACATATGGGTTAGGGCACCTTATTTAGGATGTTGAATCTGGGCTTGCCTTGCTTCCATCATAATTAAATGCAACTTTGGAAGAGAACTTCACATTCGATGGGGAAAACATCAATTTAATTAGTGAAAATGTATAGAAAGTGTCTAATAATTCTTTGAGACTTTCAAAACATTTACTTAAAATTCATACAAGTGTTTAGCCAAGGGGAATTGTGTGCTTGTTTTGAAGGGAATGCTTCACACTACCCAGGATGACTCCTCACCATAACAGAGGCCCATTTTCCCTGAAGCCATTGAGGCTTAACATTCAGTATCAGTCTCTAGCTTAGACCCCCTTCTAAGACTCTGAACTAACTTTTGTTTTCATAATTTTGTGTTGTTTTTCTCTGAAAGGATGGCACTCAGCATTGTAGAGGCTTGGAAGCTCTACAACACCTCCATCACCTCAAGCTAATTACTTCAAAAGACCAGTAGAAATGATGACAGGAAAAGATTCAACAGTCTGTTAGCCCTATGTACAAAATTCAATGTTCAGTTTTAACTACATGAATTTTACAAAGTTGACATATATGTTTCCTTTAAATTTCATTGTAAGACTAGAAGAAACATTTTTTATCTTCAGAATTTATATATTCCCAAGACTTTGAATGTATCAAGTTGCACAGAATAATTTTTAATAAGGAAATTAGATGTACTTTCTATTAATAATATTAAATATATATATGGTTGTACTACAAATATTCATATTTAAAGCATAAACCAACTTTCACCTTGGCTGAAAAATTAACTGATTATTTATGCACACTAACATAATGTAAAGTATGCATATTTTTTTCAATGTCATCCTACAACCAATCTCCTTACTCAGCTTTTATTAATAATTTCACTATATAATATGTATCAGTGGCGAATTGATGTTAAAATTTTGGAGCACGCTGGAGAAGAATACAACTCACATGCATAAGTTATACTACTTAAAAACTGGCTGAAGCTTGCTCACTCATGAATATTCAAAATTAAACTACAGATTTGTCAGCTGCATACTATCTGTCATGTGAATAAATAGCATGTGCATTTACTTAATGAACCTGATTATAAAATATATCTCTCCAACATGTAATTTTTAAGTGTGTTTTCTTTCTCTTTTCTTATGAGATTCAGTAACCTCAAAATGCCAAGCTCTGGCATGTGTTCAATTACACTTAATAAGTAGCACATTTTATAAGATAATGAGAACAAATAAAACTTTCGTACTCCCATTCAGCACCTGCCATTCAAAGATTTCTAAGACTATTTACGACTTGATAACTGCAGCCTAATTAAGTCCAAGGGTATGTTGAAGGAAAACACGGATGCTCCAAGCCTTTCTCGGAGCAGAGAGGAAAGGAAGCCCAGTAAAAAACACAAGGGTACGTTCTCCTCATACAAAGTCTTATGATAATTTAATATTCAAGCAGAGCAGATGGACCGTCTGTTCTAAACTCTTAATTCAAAAGATTCAGATAGGCAACTTGTGGGACGATAGGGTACCAAATGGAGCTTGGCAGAGGGCGGAAGCACAAAAACAAATGAGATCACCATTGCTTCATATCCTTCCAAGCAATGAGCACAAACAGGGTGAACTTGGCTTAGGGAGAACCCAAAGTGACAGGTTTCGGTCTTGAACTCTGAAAATCTATCATCTTTCCTAAAAATACTACAAAAAAATCCTGAAAATGCCACTAGGGTGGCCTTAGGACTTAGGAGTGGATTGAAGGGGCAAAAGTCATATTTATTTATTAATACATTTAACAGACATGTACTGAGCTCCCACTATAGGTCGGTAGTCTGCTAGGTTCTAGGATTCCCAGATGAATGATCAATATTAAAATAAGTGCATTTTATGTACTTTACATATGTTTTACTTTGATTTTAGGAAAATGAAAAGAAATGCAGATTCTTATGTTCAAGAGAAGTAATAACAATAATAATAATTTATTGGGGGGGGAAGATGAATGAGACTAACTCAGGCCCTCACGATATAGTAGGACAGACTGGTGCATACACAACTAACTACGACGAAAGCCAAACTGAAGTGCTATAATTGAGAAAATCATAAATTATAATGTTAGCACAGAAAACTGAGTAGTGAACTTCTAAGAGGGGACAACTAGCTAAGGGTGAGGAAACAAATAAAAGCTAGTGCAGCCAGACTCTGGCAAGTGGGAAGTCATCTTCACCCTAGGGCTAAGGAACAAGGAAAGGAAACGGTTTTACTGGAGCCCAATGTGAGGCAGTTCCGAAGGAGAGGCTGCTGAGTGAGAGCGTAATCATGGGACACTAAGCTACTGCCAGAAACACAGGCTGGTGCAGCGAAGGAGCAGGGAAGAGATGTGGCCAACTCTCTCTCCTCCCGCTCCTCCTGCCTTCCGATTTCCTGCCTGTGCCTTCCATTGGCAAACCCTATCCCATGCCAGCTGGCAGGGAGACCAGGGCGATGCAGAAATCTGGCTCCTGGGGCACAGGCCTGGGAAGGGAAGAAGAGAGCACCCTGGGAGTGAGAGAAGAATAACCAGCGCAGGTGGCTGTCATATAAATTCACTTGAAAGCATGAAGAGAGGTCAGGTTTACAAGAATAGGTGGTTTTGAAGGACACGAGAGAGTGCAACACAGAACAAATATATTTTAAGAGAGAGAGAAAAAAATTGAGACATTAAAAAAACTGCAAATCCACTATCAGGAAAATTCCAGAGATATTCAAAATGAGGTCCATAGGTAGGCCAAAGGCAAGAGGAAGGAACTGAGAGAGAGCAAGTGTGCAAACAGGCAGGAATGCAGAGTAGGCCTACGACCCGATTTTAACCAAGGCCCCTGCAAGTATAAGGAACAAAGCCTGAGAAATAATAATAATCACAGAATAATAATCGCATGGCGACCACAATGACTGCGAGAAAGTCTCTAGAACTCCCTAACGGAAAATGTACTTGCCTGCTGACCTTTTCCTAGTAGAGTATAAAGCAAGGGTGGGGAACATGCGGCCTGCAGGCCATAAAGGCCCGCAAAATCATTTGATCTGGTCCTGCCAAGGCATTAGGGGTGAGTTAATTAAATGTTTGACCAAATAAAGCAGGCTAATTTTTAAATAGATAACTTTGTATGATCTGCAAATCCTATATAATAAAAGCCTAATATGTTAAGTATCTAGTCGTCCAGTCATCTGTTCAACCAATCAAAGCATAATATGCCAATGATATGCTAAGGCCGCTCAACCACTCGCTATGAAGTGCACTGAGCCAGGGGGGTAGACACTCCGACCAGTAGGTTAGCTTGCTTCAAGTGTCCGGCCAATTGAGACTGAGCGAGATGGGCCAGACATGCCTTGGAGCCTCCCGTGGTCCCTCCCGGCTGGCCAAACTCCCATGTCCCTCCCCGGCCCTGATCATGCACTGGTTGGGTCCCTTGGCCTGGCCTGCGCCTTCTCACAATCTGGGACCCCTTGGGGGATGTCAGGGAGCTGGTTTTGGCCCGATCCCACTCAACACAGGAGCTGCCCGCTGGTGGTCAGTGCGCTCCCACAGAGAGAGTACCCCAGATTTTACAAAGCGCGACACTCTATCCACTGAGCCAAACTGGCTAGGGTGGTATCAGAGATCTTTAGATTGTTTAAGCCATCTGTAAAGGACAGAATTGTATTTAGTAGTAGTTTTTATATGGTGATCTTTGAAATCTTAATTTCCTCTGGGAGAGCTCTTAAACATCCCAGGTACAATTGTAGTTATTTCATTCTGAGCCAGCATGATATTTGAGAGTGATTGATACACAAATCAAAGCTGTTGGATGAGAAAATATCTCATTAACTGTAAATATGCATATTTATATTTTAGCTTTTAAAAATGCACAAAAATGCATTCACAAGGGAGTCTAAAATTCTGTGGAGTTAAACAAAAAAGCAATCTAAAAGTGTTCTGATATTATTAAAAGATTCCAAATAACTGTGCTGCATTTATCCAGCCCATAACCTTTTTTGTAATATGGACTCACTTGGAGTCAACTGTTAACAATTTGGTTGTAATAAAAAGTCTTGAGCACTCGCAGCTATAAATTAATTTTTCCCTCTCCTACAATGCTTACATCTCTTTTAGGGCACTCAACACATTTTCCTTTTCTCTAGGTAGTTGTACACTTTTTAAAATCTTCCTACGTAAGAACAGGGACACCAACTGTCTTATCTCTGGATCGGACACAGCACCTGGCACTGGCGCTGAATAATGAACTCTAAAGGTTTGTTGCATTTTTTTTTTTAAGTTCTCTTCCAGCATCCTGTTTGATGAAAAGCCTGAAAACAATTCAACTGGACCTCTCTGAAATTCACATTTTCCTTTAAATATGGCCTTATCCTTTGATTTTGCCTCTCATGATAAAGGTTCTCTAAATTGGGTCTCCCAGAAATACTTTGCCCTTTCAGTAATTTGGCAGCTTACTTTCCACTGCAGTAGAGCGGAAGTGCCTGAAATGTGAGCAGGTTTGTCTATTGGTGAGTGTGGGGGAAAGGAGCTGGCTACTATTATAGCAGTAACTTGCTAACAGGAATAACAAGAGAGCATGTACAACGGAAATAGGCTTCGACCATTTGATGACAAAGCCTCCTTCCTCCACATGAAACCAATTTTCTGAAGTCAGTGCTATTTAAAGTGATCAGAATTTCAGATTATTTAAATAATACGCAAATTCATTAATCATACATAATCGCTTCCTTTAACAAGAATCACATTCATTTGGGGGGAATTTCGTTGTTTGCAAAAATAATATTAGAGTTTAGGAAATGAGATCATGAAAGTAGATGCACAACTTTCTTTTCTCATTTTTTATATATCATGTCCTTGGGCTTCTGAAGGACCTACCCACGAGTGCTTTTCCTAGGGGATCTTAATTTAGGTCAGTAGCCTATTCTTCCAAAAAGAGAAGCAGCCCTGAAACACCATAAATCTAGCAGAAGTGAGGGGTTAGGAGGCAAACGACAAAAATAACTTCCAGAACAGAACAAAAGCAAAAATTTCTAACACCCTGTCCAGATCAGCCTTTGGTTACAGGGGCTATATATCCTGGGAAAACAAGAACTGGATATTCAAAGGATATGAGCAGAAAGGCTAAGTTTACTAGTACAGCTACAAGGAAGAAGGATCCAAATTTAATTTATCCATTTAAATTGCAACTAAGTATATTCTGAAATTCTTTTCATTTAGCTACCTTTCCATCACTGGCTTTAGTGTTGATCCTGGCTTAGATAGCATAGAATGATGTCTCTAAAAAAGACACGGTAATCAACTCATTTAATCTCCTGGGGATACGAAAAATAAGTTTAATAAGTGGAGGTAGAGATTTGGAGAAAAACATAGTATTCATGTACATACATGAATACCATTGCAAGGCACAGGACATGAACACAACACGAGGTGACAGGTTTTATCACTTTAAAAGAAAACATAACATGTAATATAATAAGGAAACGTTCACACGTTGTCAGTTTCAAAGCCGGGGCTAGAATTCATCTGACAGTCTTTCCATGTATCTTTCCTCACCACTAAAAATCCAATGAACTCAGGCAAAATTTGAACACCTAATCTTTGGTTTAATTTTGTGGAACATTTTCCAAAACAGCCGGCACCTTTTAGACACATTTTCCCCCCAATATTACAGTGAAGGAGGTATTGAGCATAGAAATGTTTTGTAAATCGTAAAGCATGTTTCTTTTCATTGTAAACCACACATTAGTGCTCAATTAAGACATAACAAGTAAAGACCCTGAAACCGTGATTGCACTGGTTTAAAACAGCCTCTGATGTTTGGGCAAAACACAGGGGGAAAGAATTTTTTTTGGGGGGGAGGGGTAGCTCTCTCAGGAGGACATATTTTAAATGCAGTTTCCTAAGACATATATGGCTAACTCCTTGCATTATGCCACGCATCTGGGCCAAGGGAAGAGAAGCAGCACAGGTTAAAGGGAGCCAGATCCGTGGAGAACAGACATGTAGAAGGCACAGCACACTGAGGACAGAGGAGGGCAGAGGGAGCAGCAGGGGATAGACAATTTTTAAAGTGTGGTTGAGAGGGAGCAAGAGAAAGGAAAGCACAGAGCAAAATAATTTCCTAAAGACTTGCAGCGAGAGCAGCAACATCTGGTGAAAATGAGAAGCACTAATGATAACCTTCTGTCCGCCAGCCACTGTCCTGGGAAGGCGCCTGCTGCCTTCGAGGAGAATTCAGCCTAGCTCAGGAAACATGAACACAAGGTCAACGAGCTGCAGCCGTCTCAGAAGCAGTGTTGAAACAGAGAGGAAAGCAAAGTCTTGCAAGGGTGGGATTGGAAATGCATCAAGATGAGGAGCATTTGAAAATGGGCACTGAACGAGCAATGCTCTATGATTTGAATGAGAGAAAGGTGACTCGTGATATATTCAGATAACAGAATCAGATAATGATCATAATAAACGTACTCAGTGCCTGATCCTAATGAACATCTAGTCAGGATCCCTGTATCAACTGGAACTGATTTATTATAACTGATTTTCTATCCCATGTATATGCTCCCAACCTATTGGACCAACAGTTCTCAACTGTGGATTCATATTACAAGAACTTGAAGAACATTTAAAACTCTACCCCCAAGTTGCATGTCAGATAAATTAATAAGATTCCTGAGGGTGGGACCTTTATTTTTAAAAGGTGTTGAGGTACAGCTAAGCTTGAAAACTATTTTACTGTGCAGGGAATAAAGAACTAGGAAAAGAGAAAAATATAATTAACATTTAAATGGGGACAATCACATAGATATTCAGTAGAAATCTTTTTATCCTGTTTTCTGAAGAGGTATTTGACCCATTGCTTGAAAAAAATCAGTTAAAGTGAGAAATCATAGACAGCAATAAATATGTACCGTAAACATTTTAATTTAAAACACAACACACACATTCAACAATGTTTTGAAGTAGAACACTTTTCCTTAATGCAGATTCTTGTGCTTCACTGGTCTTGATTAAATAAATAAAACTTACAATTTGTTGTCTACAATTTCTAATGTTTTGTTTTTTATTTAAGCAATCTGAAGAGGAATTGTTCTAATACTGCTTTCTTCCACAACATTTTACCATTGTCTTAATAACATCTAATTCAAGAACATATATTTTTAGCAGTTTGAGTTTATCAGCTTTCCTCAAAGCACTCAATTTTTATTTTATTTTTAAAAAGTATTTCTTTTCACACACACAGAGTTAGAGAGAGAAAAGTCATGGACACTATAAGACTGGAGATCGAAACTCATTAAATATAGCTGTGTTGTATTTTGGGACAAAATATTTGTTAAGACATATCACTTTTTCCTATTTTCAAATGATTTTCCCTCTGTGGGGCCAATTAAGTAAAATTTTCTACAGCTATGCTAAATAAAACCTTGAGGTTAAAATGTTAAACACATTTAGTCTGGAAACTAAGAATTAAATTATCCCAAACTTGACATTTCTCATAGTAATCAGTCAAAATTTGATCACATTCCCTCCAAAAGTCTCCAGAATTAAGAAGTGAAAGGGCTTCCCATAATCTTTCTTACCTTCAAAGATACTATCATATAAATTGCTTTATTTCTTCTCACCTCCATTTATAAAGAAGAAAATTAAGGAAGTGTTCATGCTCATCTTCTCAATAAATACTGAGAGGCTACCGTACGCCGTACACTGCGCCCAGCACTGGGATCACAGTGAAGCATCCATCTTACATAAAAACTGCTGTTTGAAATTTCAACACTGCTATTTTGGCTTCTGTAAATGCTTGCTTGCTTAAATAATAAGGAAAAATAACACTACTCCCATTCCAGAGAGGCCATAAACTATGCCCCAGACAGAGTTGTCAGTGCTGGCACCAGGCCAGGCCTTGAACATGGTCTCATGGCCCCTTCCCAGCACGCAGGCCTTCTTTCTCAGAAGGCCCAGAAGTCTCATTCCAAATTTGGGAGACAAAGAGCTAGAAAAAGTATAAATAGAAAAGGTTTCCTCCATGTTGGGGGGCTCAGAATTTTCTCTGGGCCTGTGCATAATTATAATTAAAATGTAACTCCCTTTCTCTAAGCGTTGCTTGGTTTTTCTCCGGTCTTCTGTAACAACAGCAGTGAACAGGTAGGTATGGACCGCACCCTCACAGAATCTACAATATAGAGGAGGAGTCAAGGATAACCTACCAGGCAAATAAACAATAATTGCAGATAACACTAAGTAAAGAAAGCAGGCAAGAATCTGAGTACTGAATAACTTCGAGGACATTTTAGATTTGATCAGGGAACATTTCAGGTTGGTCAGGGACTACCTCTCTGAGGAGATGAAATTTTGGCTGAGACCAAAGCTAAGAGGAGCTAATATGAAAAGAATGATGGGGGAAAACTTCAAAAAGAGGTGGAAATCAGTGTGGCTTAAGTTTTACATTTAGGTTTATGATCCATTTTGAATATGTAGATTGGTGTTTTTATGAGTTCCAGAAAATTCTCAGCCATCTTCCTCCCCTCTCATTTTGGGACTCGCATTTAAACATTCTCCTACACCCTCCCTGTGTTCTTCCTCCACTTCAGTATCTTCCTTCTTTTAAAAAACTCTTTTTCTGACCCCTGGATAATTTCTCATGACCTATTTTTCAGTGCACTAATTCTCTATGTATCTCTGCCTACTCTGCTACTTAATTCATCTGCTGAGGCTATATTTTATTTCCATTTATTGTATTTTCATTTCTAGAGTTTCTGTTCCTTTTTTTCAAATTAGCTATTTTATGTTTTCTGATTGCCTGAAGATGAACCCAGACTTATCTTATTATTTCTTCAAACATAACAAGCAGACTTGTACTATAGTAAGTATTGCTCCATTTTAATCTGGCATCTTTGCTGTCAGTCTCTTTTGTTTGTTGTTTCAGGCTTCATGTCCTGGCAATACAGCCTTTTGGAAGTTCAATTGTTTGTGATGAGGGTCATCTTATATATTTAAGGCCTTTATTTCTGCCTCCTTTCTATGCTAAGACCACTCCAAACCCCTAAAAAAAGGAAAGCTCAAAATTTCCAAGAATGAACACAATTCCTCACAGCAAAGGTAGCTTCACTGATTGTTTATTTCACTGTGCTCTCTTCTTTGGGTTTCTTTTCATATTTGGTCTGGTAATATCTTGCCATTTTATTCAACTTTTTGATGTCTTTAAATTTTTTTAATATTTTTATTCTCCTTTCTTACTTTCAGAAAAGGTTGATTCAAATAACTTAGTCTTCCTTTAACCAGAATAGAAAATTCCATTCTCAGCTTTCATCATTTGTGTGTTTTTACTTTCATCTTTTTAATTGATTAAAAATAGAATAGTATAAATGCTCTGCTGAACACTGATGTTCAGATTAATCCTATATAATAAAAGCTTAATATGCAAATCAACCAAACAGCAGGCTGGTCAGTGGGGGGTGGGGATGGCGTGCAGGTGGCACCAGACCAGCCAAGGTGGGTGCCAGTGGGCAGAGGGAGGGGATGGAGATCGGGGGCGACGACTGGCAGCAGCAAGGTGATGGGGGGTGGGGCTAGCCACTCGCCAGCCAGTGCCATCCCCCAATCAGCCCGCTGGTCGCCTCCTGCGGGGAGCGGGCCTAAGTCGTCAGTTGGACATCCCCCAAGGGCTCCCGGACTGCGAGAGGGCACAGGCCGGGCTGAGGGACGCCCCAATTGCACGAATTTTTGTGCACCAGGACTCTAGTCAGTAATAAAAATCTAAGTCAATCAAATTAAAAACAAGCACTCGAGTAAATAAATAGATGATAAATATGGAAAAACAGATATATAAATGAAGAAAGGAAGGAAGGAAGTAGGCAACTCCATTAAGGGCTGCTAAAGCAAAATTAAGTTATTGAATTTATTGGAGTGACATTGGTTAATAAAATTACATAGGTTTCAGATGTACAATTCTATAACACATCAACTGTATATTGTATTGTGTGGTTACTACCCCAAGTCAATTCTCCTCCTATCATCATTTATCCCCTTTTACCCTCTTCCACCTACCCCTACACTCCTTTCCCTCAAGTAAGCACTATATTATTGTCTTTCTGTGTGAGTTGTGGGCTTTTGGGTTGTTTTTTTTTCCTTAAGCCCTTCACCTTTTTCACTGAGGCCCTTCAACACCCCTCACCTCTGATAGCTGGCAGTCTGTTTTCTGTATCTTGAGTCTGTTTCTATTTTTTTGTTATGTTAGTTTATTCTGTCCATTAGATTCCACATATAAGTGAAGTCATATGTTATTTGTCTCTCAGGAATACAAATAGAAGTGGCTTATTTCACTTAGCATAATACTCTTTAGATCCACCCATGCCACCGCCAAAGGTAAGATGTCCTTTTTTTTTTTTACAGCTGAGTAGGATTCCATTGTGTAAATGTACCATGGCTTTTTTATTCACTTACCTACTGATGGGTACTTGGACTGCTTCCAAATCTTGTCTGTTGTACATAACACTGCAGTGAGCATAGGGTGCACTGTTCTTTAGAATTAGTGGTTTGGGTTTCTTTGGATATATTCTGAGAAGTGGAATCACTGGGTCATAAGGCAGTTTCATTTTTAATTTTTTTGAAGTAACTCTACACTGATTTCCATAGTGGCTGCACCAATCTGCATTCCCACCAACAGTGCCTGATGGTTCCCTTTTCTCCACATTCTTACCAACACCTGTTGATTTATTGGTGACAGCCATTCTGACAGGTGTGAGGTGATATATCATTGTGGTTTTAATTTGCATTTCTCTGATGATTAGTGATGTTGAGCATCTTTTCATAGTTTACTGGCCATCTGTATGTTCTTTTTGGTGAAGTGTCTATTCAGGTATTTTGCCCATTTTTTAATTGGATTGTTTGGGGTTTTTTTTGGTGTTGAGTTTTATAAGTTCTATATTTTTATATTAACCTCTTATCAGGAGTATCATTGGAAAATATGTTCTCCCATTCAATGTGTTGCCTTTTCATTTTGTTGATAGTTTCTTTTGCTGTGTAAACAGATTTTAGTTTGGTATAGTACCATTTGTTTACAGAACCCTAAAGATTCTGCCAAAAAACCACTAGAATTGGTAAATGAATTCAGTAAAGTAGATGGATACAAAATAAATATCCAGAAGTCAGTGGCATTTTTTGACACCAATAATGAACTATCAGAAAGAGAAACTAAGAAAACAATCGCATTTACAATTGTATAAAAAATACCTAGGAATATATTTAATCGAGGATGTAAAAGACCTGTACACAAAAAATGATGATGCTGAAGAAAGAAACTGAAGAAGGTACAAATAAGTGGAAGCATATACTGTGTTCATGGGTAGGAAGAATTAACATCATTAAAATGTCCACACTACCCAAAGCAATCTATAGATTCAATGCAATTCCTATCAAATACCAAAGACATATTTCAAAGAACTAGAGCAAACATTACAAAAATTTATATGGAACCTCAAAAGACCCTGAATAGCCACACCAATCTTGAGAAAGATACTGGCATAAAAACATATAGATCAATGGAACAGAATAGCAAGCCCAGAAATAAACCCACACCTTTATGTTCCATTAATATTTGATAAAGGAAGCAAGAACATACAATGGGATAAAGATAGTCTATTCAATAAATGGTATTGGAAAATTGAATAATGAAACTAATGACCCTTTTACACCCTACACAAGAATAAACTCAAAATGGATTAAAGACTTAAATGTTAGACTCAAAACCATAAAAATCCCAGAAGAAAACATAGGCAATAAAAGCTTAGACATTTCTCGTAGACATATTTTTTCTAATATATCTCCTTGAGCAATGGAAAAAAAATTAAAAAAAAAAAAAAATCTTGACTCTCAGGAGGCCATGCTACATAGAAATTACAAGGCAAAAATTAAGACTCTAGAGTTCTAAAATATTAAATAAGTAAATATTAGACTAAATAGTGTTCAATAACAAATTTATGCTAGAATCAGTTCTATTTTTTTTTTAAATGATAGCAACAAGGAGTGAACACCAGCTTGTCATATAGGTATTTTTTTTTTTAACTAAGCAAGCCTTTGCCAACATGTAGCTCTGACAAATTCAACAGTAGTCAGAGAGAGACCAGAAAAAAGTCACTCCAAATATCTAATACTGGAAATTTGTCCAGACTATTTGTCATTAGACAATTTAAACTTTTATAATAATTACTAGAAGCACAATTTTATATAAAAATAGCAATTATAGAATCAGCAAATGTCTAATTTAAATTTAGTCTCCCATCCCCATGAATTTAAAAGAAAAATAATATATAATATAATACTGCCTTCAAACTTACTTATGCAAGCATAAAGTTAATTTTTATTGAAAGTAATAAAAAATTACCCTAATTTATGTTAAAAATTTATGTATTTAAATTACTATTACAAAGTAAATATCCTCATACTTATGTACCCATTGACCAGTTTACTGTCATGTTTTATTTTTAATGCCATAATTAACTACCTAAAATTATAAGGTTATTTTCAGCTATTCAAACTTTTATCAAAATACTTATAGCTAACAATATTTTCTTTATTCAATAAAAATAATATATAAAAAATTCTAAATAGATACCCCATAGTCTATCAATAATAGTTATTATCTAATATTTCCGAGTGAAGTTGCTTTTTTTAACATACCCTTTTTTTGTATTTTATTTTACTCTAAGTCTCCCATGTGTGGTTGCTAAATATGTTTCCTTGGTTATGCATAATTGCTCAGAATACAGCAGTATTGGCCATTGTAATAATTGGATCAATCAAACAGTGTCAGCCAGCACACATTTAGTTCACAATCAATAACTACTTATAATAACAAAACAGGTGTTTTGTTATTTCATTGCTAAAATTATGCCTCTTTAATAAGTAGACTCGGTATTTATTTAACCATTCCTTCCATATTCCTTTCCAATTTTTCATACAGGACATCTCTAAAGATATTGGTAGTTATGTTAATTCCAAATCACCTCCTTTCCTATAATTATTGTGTGTTTTTGCACATATTTTTTATTGCTCTGCAATAATTTTCCATGATAAGTACATGAATCCAGCACTTACAGAGCTTTGCTACTTGGCTGCTTGACAATTTTGATTGACCTCAGTCATTAAAGGAGTATCAGCCCACAGAGCATCATTCTTTCACTGATTTTTATAAATGGGTTTTGCTCTTCATTAATTGCAGATTGTCATTTAATTTTTAAACTAAGTCTTCCTCTGCATTTCTGCATATCCACCCTCAGTATCCAAACAGGATAAAATTCTTGTTCTCCATGCCCTCATGACCCAATTAAAACCCGGATACAAATGAGGACAAAAAGGACAAAAGGATGGCTACAAAGAAATGTGTTACCAACTACAAGCTAACAAGATAAAAATATAGACCAGCCGCAGAGGGACTCAATAGTAAAGTTATAGGAACTAGCTGCTACTGTTCAAGGAAGACCTTATAGCTAATCTGATTTATTCAAATATATTCTCCTTTGGGAAATCTTCTGTGAATCCCCCAAATGAGAGAGTTTTCCTCTACTCTATCAATCCACAGCACTTTCTACATATCTATAACATGGCACCCAGCACATTATACTGTAATCTACCCCCTTTCACTGAACTGTAAAGTTACTATGAAAGACTAGTATTGTGTTTGCATCTCAAGCATCCAAATCAAAGCATGAGATGAAATATATAAACAAAGGCCCATGCATTTTCCCCCCAAAGGTGTTTTCAGAAAAGAAAAATGACTATTCTTTATGTATCTAAATGATATGAAATATGAACTTCCTAGAACATGTACAAATATCAAATTAGAATTTGTTTGGTAAAAATGGCTTGTAGTGGTCCTGGGGGTTGACTCAGTGTTGACCACCTATGGCCCACAGGACAAATCCACTTGCCACTCATTTCTATGCAGCCTGGGAACTAAGAATAGCAGTTTTCACATATTTAAATGGCTGATGAAAACAAGAATAATATGTTATGACATATGAAAATTGTATGAAATTTAAATATTAGTGTCAATAAACATGATTTTATTGTAATACAGCCTTGCTAGTTGTTTACATGTTGTTTATGGCTATTTTCATCCTACAAAGACATAGTATAATAGCTACAAAAGAGAACATGTGACCTGCAAAACCAAAAATAGTTACTGTCTGGCCTTTTACACAAAATAGTTTTCCTATCATTATTCTATCCAAGTTATTAGTCTAGATTAAACATGGTAACACAATTGCCTTTGCTAATGATAAGTTCAGCATTGAGCATGAGACCTAATTTTGGTCAATGAGAAATGAGGGGAACCTATGAAGAGACTTCTGGGAAAAAATGTCTTGCCCTTAAGAATGATGTACAAAGAGCCAATGCTTCCTATACCCTCCTGGCTATAACTTTTGGAATTGTTAGTCACCTTACTATGATCCTGCAGATCAAGCCAACATGCAAAGGAGGATAGAAAAAAATGCAGCAAAGAGAAGCAGAGATGAGAACCTAGCATACCTTCCCTGAGTTGCCTTGTCTGTCAAATGAATATGAGCTAAATATTCTTTAGTATTAGACTTAGTTTCTTCTGTACAGATACCAGTTGGCATGCAGGTATCCCTCTGCAGTACTAGGGGAAAGTCTAAAATTCACACGTGCCTCAGTTTTCTGCTTATGCCTTAGAATTTTAGAGAGAGGCAGGATATAGTCAACACAGATGTGAGGCAGGCAACATGTGTCATGGCCATAGCAAATGGACAAGAGATCAAAACTCTGACCCAGGACTGATATGGATAATTTAGGCATCTACCCAAAAAGCTCAAAATGTTTATTTGCAAAGATATTTTCCCCTCTATATTCATTGCAGCATTATTTATGGTGTCCAAGAGATGGAAAAAACCCAAGTGTCCTTCATAGATGATTGGATAAAGATGTGGTACATATATGCAATGGAATACTACTCATCCATGAGAAAAGATGAAATACAACCATTTGGGACAACATGGATGGACCTTGAGAACATTATGCAAAGCAAAATAAGTCAGAAAAAGCTAAGAACCATATGGTCTCACTCATATATGTGATATCAAACTGAAACTCATAGATACAGACAACAGTATGGTGATTCCCAGAGGAGAGGGAAGGGGGAAGCAGCAATAGTAAAGGGCAAAAGGGGCCAAATATATGGTGACGGAAATGATTTAACTTTGGGTGGTGGGCACACAATGCACTATACAGATCATGTATCATAGAAATGTACACTTGAAACCTATATGGTCTTATAAACCTATGTTACCCCAATAAAATTGTTTTTAAATTATCCTACCTAATAATAGACAAATATGCAAATTGACCGTACCTTCGCTATGCCCGCGATTGGCCAGGAGGCGCGGGGGGGCGGGACTCAGGGTGGTCGGGGTGGCCGATTGGGCCGGCGGGACGCTGAGCTCACGTCGCCAAGTGGCGGCTCGAGCTCAGCGTCTGTGCCATGGCTGTGCTGCGGCACAGAAGGGGCCTCTGGGGCAGCGAGCTCACGTCCCACCGCAGACCATCAAAAGCGGGGGAACTGGGTGCCTGTCCGCTCAGGTACCAGGCCTTTCAAAAGCTTCCGCCACGCCGGAGGCTTCTGAAAGGCCTGGTGCACCAGCGGACAGGCACCCAGCTCCCCCGTGATCAAAAGCGAAAGCGTGTAGGGGACCCTACATGTGCATGATTCAATCATGCACTGGGCCTCTAGTAGCAATAATAATAGCTAACACTTATATGGAGCTTATTATGTGCCAGACAACGTTTCAGAGTAATACACACACACACACACACACACACACACACACACACACACACACACACACACTAGAGGCCTGGTGCATGAAATTCATGCACGGGGGGGCGGGGGTCCCCTCAGCCCAGCCTGCACCCACTCTAATCTGGGACCCCTCGAGGGATGCCCGACTGCCAGGGATCGGGCCTAAACCGGCAGTTGGACATCTCTCTTACAATCCTGAACCACTGGTTCCTAATCGCTCACCTGCCTGCCTGCCTTGTCACCCCAAACTGCCCCCAACCCCCGCCAGCCTGGTCATCCCTCATGGCCCCCTCTGCCGGCTTGGTCGCCCCATGCAGCCTGCTGTTCAGTTGTTTGGTCGTCCCTCACTAACTCCCCTGCCAGCCTGGTCACTCCATGGAGCCTGCATGTTCAGTCATTTGGTCATCCCTCACTAACCCCCCCTGCCAGCCTGGTTGTAGGCAGTCATCTTGTGAGGGTATGATGGTCAATTTGCATATTACCTCTTTATTATATAGGATATACAATATATTAACACTACCAATAAATCCACTTCACTAACCAAAGACACTCAGAAGGTAAGTAGCAATGACAGGTTTGAAGCTAGGTGGCCTTGCTTGAGAGTCCAGGCTTTTAATCAATAAGTTATATGGTCCTTCTCTGACTCCCAATTTTCTCCTCTATAAAATGAGGGTTTTTCATCAGCGGAACAATAAACCCTACAAAATGTGGAGAGAGTAAATTACCAGGAAATTACTTTACAATAGCCTCTTTCAAAAGTTTCAAATTGATGGGCACATTTGTCAATATTGTCATCAAAGATACAAATAACAATAACATGATTAAAGAGATAATATAAAAATAAAATTGTCCCTTTATACTTCTTTGTATCTGAAATGTAGTCAACAACAACAAAAAATTCAGTTGTTTCACAGTAGATATGATTTCAGAAATCATTGGTAAGTGCATTATTTTTCTGTATACTTTAATGTTTATAGACAAGGAATCACTCTTTCTTTTGCATTTCCTAATGATCCTATGCTTTATAGAAATAATAAAATTAAAGATCCTATCTAATATATTCAACAGACTTTACCTCTTCCTTTTCTTGTTGTGTTTTTGTTGTTGTTGTTGTTGTTGTTGTTGCTAATCCTGACCCGAGGATACTTTTTTCATTGATACTTTTTTAGAGAGAGTAGAAGGAAGGGAGGGAAGGGGAGAGAGAAAAGAACATCGATGTGAGAGAGACACATCGATTGGTTGCCTCCCTTATGTGGGGATCAAACCTGCAACCCAGGTATATGCCCTTTAACGGGAATTGAACCCTTGACCCTTCAATGCGAGGGCTGGTGCTGTAATCACTTAGCTACATTACCCAGGGATTTATCTCTCTTTTAATACTTAAAGTACTAAGTATTACTCATGCAAAGGAACCACACCTAAATAAATCATTATTGGTATTATTATTCTCACCATACCTATAATGTAGCTTAAAAGGGATCATATAAAAGATTAAATGTTGAGAAATGCTTAGTTTTCATGGCACTATATTTAAATAGAGTAGTTATTTTCAACCTTTTTCATTTCATGACACACATAAACTAATTACTAAAATTCTGCAGCTTAGTAAAAAAATATATTTTTTCCAGATTTGACAAAAACAGGTATAATTTTGATTGATTTACAAAAATTAATAATAGTAATTGCCTATCCTTTTTGCTCCAAAGTGACTATTTAAAAAATCAGATGCCTATACTTGCATATAAGGATTTCTGGTAGCAAGAATTAACCAATCAGATGCAAGCTTATCATGCGACATGACCAATCAGATGCAAGTCTATTATATGACCTGTATATTTATGGTCTAAGGCACAGCATTCACATCAGTTGGCTATTGTTGTGTTGGCTGTTGTAATTTTTTATTTGACAATCTAAGGGAAAAGTGGTAAGAGTCCCTGACTAAATACTCAGATATTGTATGTTTTAAAGATTCTTGTGGCATACTGGTTGAAAATAGCTGAACTAGACTAAAAAGAAATTATAAAGTAGGAGTTAAAGATAGTTTTGAGCAGTGGCAAAATCTATTTTTTAATATCTTACTAGAGATCTGGTGCACAGATTCGTGCTCTGGTGGGGTCCCTCAGCTTGGCCTGTGGGAATAGGGCCAAAACCAGCTCTCTGACATCCTCAGAGGGGTCCAGGATTGTGAGAGGATGCAGGGCAGGCCGAGGGACCCCACTGGTGAACGATCGGGGCTGGGGAGGGAGCGCGGGAGGGCTCCGGGGCGTGTCCAGCCCGTCTCACCCAGTCCTGATCGGCTGGACTCCAGCAGCAAGCTAACCTACCAGTCGGAGCGTCTGTCCCCTGGTGGTCAGTGCACATCATAGCACTGGGTCGAACAGTGGAACAAATAGTTGGACACTTAGCATATTAGGCTTTTATTATATAGGATAGCCAATTTGACAATCTGAATGGTCTAATACTCAATTGAGAGAAGTAGTAAAATCATTCATGTTTCTTTATTATAACAACTAGAGGCCTGGTGCATGAAATCGTGCACGGAGGGGGGTTGTCCCTCAGCCCAGCCTGTACCCTCTCCAATGTGGGACCCCTCAAGGGATGTCCGACTGCCCATTTAGGCCCGATCCATGGGATCGGGCCTAAACGGGCAGTCGGACATCCCTCTCACATCCAGGACTGCTGGCTCCCAACTGCTTGCCTGCCTGCCTTCCTGATTGCCCCTAACTGCTTCTGCCTGCCAGCCTGATCACCCCCTAACCACTCTGCTGCCAGCCTGTTTGCCCCCAACTTCCCTCCTCTGCTGGCCTGGTCACCCCTAACTGCCCTCTCCTGCAGGGTTGATCACCTCCAACTGCCCTCCCTTGCAGGCCTGGTCCTTCTCAACTGCCCTCACTTGCAGGCTGGGTGCCTCCCAACTGCCCTCTCCTGCTGGCCATCTTGTGGTGGCCATCTTGTGTCCACATGGGGGAAGGATCTTTGACCACATGGGGGCAGCTATATTGTGTGTTGCAGTGATGATCAATCTGCATATTACTCTTTTATTAGATAGGATAGAGGCCTGGTACTGGGGTGGGAGCCAGCTGGTTTGCCCTGAAGGGCGTCCCAGATCAGGTGGGGATTCCCTTGGGGCATGGGGCAGCCTGAGCGAGGGGCCTGTGGTGGTTTGCAGGCTGGCCACGCCCCCTGGCAACCCAAGCGGAGGCCCTGGTATCTGGAATTTATTTTCCTTCTACAATTGAAACTTTGTAGCCTGGAGCAGAGCCAAGCCTGGGGCTCCCTCCACGGCCAGCAGCCATTTCTGTTGGGGTTATAATTGAAACTTTGTAGCCTTAAGTGGAGGCTGGGGCCGGACAGGATGTGTGGAAAGCTTTGCTTCCCCTGTTGCCGCTGGCAACCCTGGCCTGCTCTCTCAAGCTCCGTTCTGCCGCCATTTGTTTGAATTTGTTTACCTCCTATAATTGAAACTTTGTAGCTTGAGTGGAGGCTTAGGCCTGGCCAAGGCAGGTGGAAAGCTTGGCTTCCTCTGTTACCTAGGAAACCTTGCTCTCTGTGGCTGTAGCCATCTTGGTTTGGGTTAATTTGCATGCTCGCTCTGATTGGTTGGTGGGTGTGGCTTGTGGGTGTGTCAGAGGTATGGTCAATTTGCATATTTGTCTATTATTAGGTAGGATTAATTTAGAGAATCTGTTTCATATTAGAATACAGAAAAAAGTGTAAAATTTCCCCAATTTATAAATAATTTATAAAATTAAAGCACTTTAAAAGAATCAAATTAATTCAAAGAAATTAGCAATATGAATTTGTTGTTATTGTTAGAACACCATTCCTTAGGGAACCTAATAAGGTACATTTTCATTGTTTTATTTACTGTATTGCACAATGCATTGAGATCCAAATGACTATATGGTATAGATTAATGTAGCAAACTAAGTAACAAGATACACACAATCCAAATCAGAAATTAAATGTAATCTGGTAGGTAAATATAAAAAAGACATATAACAGTGATTTTCAACCTCTTTCATCTCATGGCACACATAAACTAATTACTAAAATTCTGTCCACAACAAAAAAAAAATATTTTGGGGCTGATCTGACAAAAAAAATACGTATAATTTTGATTCATTCATACTGGATTGCTATTGTTATGTTGGCTGTTGTAATTTTTTATTTGACAATCTAAAGGAAAAGAGGAAAGTGCCCCTGACTAAATCACCAAATATTGCTTAAAAATTCTTGTGGCACGCTGGTTGAAAATCACTAATATAGAGCATAGTATGCTCTTTGAATAGAATTAGAAACATTCGAGCAGCTTAGGCTTACACAAACCAAACATTTCAAACTTGCACAGTAGAAAAGATCTATCCAGTTACCAAATTAAAATGGTCAGAATTTAAGATCAGCTTTCCAAATTAAGCATTCAAGACATAAAATTAAATGCCAAAGAGGAAATAATAAGGCAAACAAAGAGAAAGAAATAGATTTATATAAAGTAAAAACAAAGTTAATATTACTCCACTTTATGGGACTTGTATTATGGAAAATCTGCGCATATTCATAAATAATTTAGAGAATATGAAAGGCAAAATAGTTCTAATAGAAACTGAGTTCTGAGGATTAAATTAATACCACTCATGCCACATTAACCCTGCATGATGAAATCCATCCTCTCAACAAAAAGATGACTTCAAAAGGACTACCTCGGATATTTTGTTAGTATTGAAAAGGTTTGAATCAAAGGTTGATAGGTAATGAACCTCTTACAGCTGCCTATTACTTTAGTTCAGTCTCTCCCAACAGGTTTAGCTAAAGGCAAACTGTAAAAGAAATTTCCCTGAAGGATTCAGTACACCCAGAGCTACTGTAAAGGTGAGAAGATACATAATGCATTATCAGCTCCTTAAAAAATTACTTATTACACGTACTATAGTCAATGTTTTTTCAATGTTATCTCCATTGCCCTCTATATTTCCTCATCCCTTTTCTCAAGTATACTGATACTTGAAAAAAAAAAAGAATATAAATTTGTTATTGTCCTGTTATTTTTTAATGATTCTATTTTAATATACTTTTGGCTATTTTTCTTTCTTTCTGGCTTTCCCCAGCCAGGACATATGTAGCACACATAAAAAATTACTGAAGTGGCCCTAGCTGGTTTGAGTCAGTGGATAGAGTGTCCCGGGTTCGATTCCCATAAAAAAAAAAATCACTGAAGTGAGTCCGGTGATACTTCTTGGTCACATGTTATTTCTTTTAACATTTCCATCCCCTATAAAAGGAACTATTTAGTTACCTCCTCAAAAAGAAAGACTACTATTGAATTAATGGCATTGAGGAGCATTACATGTATTTGCATGATGAGGTTATGCTTAGCTAACAAGAGTGAGGTGATATGGCCATGGAAGCAGGCAAGGAGGGCGGGGGTAGGGAGGGCATTGTTAGAACCATTGCAGATTGTGGTGGGAGAAGAGGAAAGCTGACAAAATCATTCATAATATAGTCATAGAGAAAGGCAAACTGATGCCCAAAAAGAGAAATGGCCACAACATAAGCAGCACTATCTTGCACAGTATGGAAAACCAGTCACTTGGTGCATGAACATGGTACAGGAATGGTGGGAAACATTCTCAAGTAACAAGATTATGACACAGAAGGGGAAAAGAAATTATGTAAACCATGAAAACCAGCAAGAAACTAGAAGGAAGAGAAAAATAAGAAATTATAGAGGGGATTCTGAGCACATATACCAAACTCTGCAAGCCAAGTCCTCTTGCCCAGCTGGTATGGCACATTGATTGAGCATCAACTTATGAACCAGGAGGTCATGGTTTGATTCCTGGTCAGGGCACATGCCCAGGTTGTGGACTCCATTCCCAGTAGGGGGCATGCAGGAGGCAGCTGATCAATGATTCTCATCATTGGTGTTTCTACCTTTCTCTGACTCTCCCTTCTTCACTAAAATCAACAAAAATATTTTTTTAAAAAGAAAAGTCCTTTTCTCTGCTAGAGGTTGGAACTAGAAAGGTATCATTCTTCAAAGGGAAAGAAAGCCGTCCAAAGGAAATTAGGTTTTCCTTTTACATTTTTCAAAAATAAAATAGAGCTAAACACGTGTATTGCTAAAGATCAAATGAAAGGGGAGGTGTGTTTCTTCAAGGCCTCCAGAGCTGATGGTGTTCAGAGGCGCCCATAATTACCTAGCAGAGCTGACAGATAATAAGAGGAAGTTTTATTAAAATTTCATGGTAGGACACATTCTTTTGAAACTTTTATAAGGAGGTAGATATTTCTTCATACATTAATGCTGGAGAGAGAATGCACTGATAGGAAACAAGAAGTTTTTACGGGTTTATATGATTGTATGCTTTCATTGGACTATATTGTATAAAACAAGTAAAATCAAACAACTCTAAAATCCATTTATTCTATTAACAGGTGTGCATTACCAAGGGTGAACTGCACTACCAGAAGACAGAGGAATCAGGAGCCCGCACTACCAGAAAACTCACTACCTTTAGATGGGCATCACTCATCAAAAAGGACTCCGCATTTCTTTCCCACTGTCCCAGGCACCATGATAAACAGCACAAGTGGCAGGGCTGACCGAAGCTTTCAGGCAAGCCTACTTCTTTCTATTAAGGCTTGATAACAAGCATTAAAATGTTTTAAATGGAAAAATCAAAATAACAGGGTATGAATGCAGTTATGTCAGATGACTCAATTGGAATTCTGCATTTCTAAAGGCGGTCTGGCATCAAAAGAAAATTATAACAAGAGTACGGTAACTATAAAAGAAGAGTGAGAAATATTTGAGTTCTCCCTAAAATACTACTGACAGGAGGAAAAATACAAATCAGGATTTGGCAACAGCCTTTAAATCTTAAAATTAGAAAACAGAACAGAGCTCCCAAAAGGACCTCACAGAGCAGATTAAATTACCACAGAATTTCATAAAGAGTTCATGGAATACTTAAGCAGGCTTCTGTGTAGGTCAAAGAGGACCAGTCAGAACACTGGAGTCATTAAGGTATGAGAGGTAGGGTAATGGGAAATAAAATATAATTACAGGGTAAGAGAAAGGGAGAAGAAAGGAATAGCAGATGTATTGATAAGTATTGTTTTGTTTGTGGATGAATTATTTTTTCTTTAAAGACATAGGCCAACTTATATTTTTTTCCATTCAATACTTTATTTTGTATATTCTTTTTTAGATAGAGGTCTACAAAACGAGGGGTGAGGTATTAATAATGTAGGTAAAACTGAGTTCCTGCTCTTTTCTGTCCTCCTTTCTAACGGTAATAACTCTTGTACTATTTTTAGCCTCAAGGAAGTGGCTCAGGCTCTGGAAGCATCTGGGCCTGGAGCCTCTAAGATAATTATTTTACATATACTTCTTTAGAAATTTGAAGTACTCTGTTTATCTTCCTTTTTAAAATATTCACCAACATTAGCTCTTAGCTACACACATGTAATTTCAATTTTTTTTCCAAGAAACAAATCGATACTACAGAAACTACCGGTAGATTAAATATGTACATTTGTGGCCCAGGCATCATTTCCTATTTTTCCTATGTTTAATTTTGAGTCTATAATTCTATACACATTACAAAACATTTATAACTTTTAAGCTTCCTTAGTTTACTGAAATTTATGGTGAAAATTAGTTCATCAAAAGTTAAAATATGTAAACTTGTTATTTTACTATAAAGCTATAAAATTAAATTATTCTGAGCTTCAACTGATCAGTGCATTATCCGAGCCTTTAATTTGAACTTTTTGGCAAAATTGTAAAACCACCATTTTGTTTTATCCCATTTCTATAAAACTTAAGACTTCTACACATTTATCTAAAGTTTAAAAATTGTACCAAGAGTTATTACAGTTA